>NC_089586.1:121828798-122160222 GCF_019320115.1 Miscanthus floridulus | reverse complement strand
ATAACTTGTCCCTTAACTGCCTTAGTTGATTCATAACGTAGTTCAAACTCTGATAATGCTAAAATCCACTTGCCGATTCTACCACTTAATATCGGCATCGACAGCATATACTTGACTACGTCATCTTTGCATATGACCGTACATTCGGCGGATAACAAATAATGCCTTAATTTGACACAAGAAAAGTATAAACACAGACAATAATTTTTCGATGGCCGAATACCTTGTCTCAGCATCCACTAATCTTCTGCTCAAATAATAAATAACACGTTCTTTCCCTTCAAATTCTTGAATAAGAGCTGAACCGATAACGGTATCATCAGTTGACAAATACAACCTGAAAGGCTTCCTGTGTTGAGGTGGAACTAGCACTGGAGGATTTGTTTAAATATTTCTTAATTTCATCCAGGGCTAACTGCTGCTCAGCTCCCCATACAAATTCCTGATCGGCTTTCAATTTAAGTAATGGACTGAAAGCCTTGATCTTACCCGACAGATTAGATATGAATCTTCTGATGAAATTAATCTTACCAATTCAAAGATTGCAATTCAGTTTATTGGCAGGAGCAGCCACCTTGTTAATTGCATCAATAGACCTCCTACTGATTTCGATGCCTCGCTGATGCACCATAAAACCCAAGAATTGTCCTACCGATACACCAAATGCACATTTATTAGGATTCATCTTCAAGTCCATGCTTCCTTGTGCACTCCAATATCTTTTGTAGATCGGCTAGATGTTTTGTGATATCTCCAGACTTAATCACTACGTCATCAATGTAGATTTCCACTAATGTGCCGATGTATTCATGAAAAATAAAGTTCATAGCTCTCTGATAAGTAGCACCGGCATTTTTCAAACCAAACGTCATGACTATCCACTCAAACAGCCCTACATGACCTGGACATCTAAAAGCAGTCTTGGGAATATCTTCTTCAGCCATGAATATTTGATTGTAGCCTGCATTACCATCCATGAAGCTGATAATTTGATAGTCCGGCTGCAGCATCAATCAACAAATCAGCAATCGGCATTGGATAGCCATCCATCGGTGTGGCTTTGTTGAGATTCCTGAAATCAATACAAACACGAAGTTTTCCATTTTTCTTATAAACGGAACCACATTAGAGATCCACTCTGCATATCGACACTGCCGAATAAACTTCGCCTCAATTAATTTAGTTACTTCGGCCTTAATGTCAGGAAGTATATTAGGGTTGCATCGGTGCGCTAGGCTGCTGATGTGGCCAAAATCCAGATTTGATAGGTAACCGATGTTCAACTATCGATCGGTCTAATCCAGGCATCTCAGTATAATCCCAAGCAAAACAATCTTTATACTCTTTTAACAAATCAGTTACTTCGCTGCTTACACTTGGAATCTAACTTAGCACTAATAAAAGTAGGTCTTGACCTATCGCCATCACCAATATCTACTTCTACTAAATCATCTGCCGATGTGAACCCTTGACCTAATTTTCCATCATCGGCAAACCTATCCATTAAAACTCTTCTTCAGAACCGACTGCTTGGATCGGTGGAATTTCATAATCAGCAACTCTAAGGAACTCTTTTTCCCAAACTTCTCCTGATATACATTTAGTTCGCTCATAAGTATCTGATTCTGCCGATGCGATGATATAAGAAGAATCACCAGGGACAACCTCAATCTTATCCCCAATCCACTGAACGAGGCATTGATGCATTGTAGAAGGAACACAACAATTAGCATGAATCCAATCCCTCCCTAGAAGCAAATTATATGCACCTTTGCCATTAATAACAAAGAACGTCATTGGCAAGGTTTTGCTGCCGATAGTCAATTCAACGCATACTGCCCCTTTAGCCGGTGACACATTCCCTTCAAAATCCTTCAGCATCATATCGGTTTTGGTCAAGTCTTGATCTCCCTTACTAAGTTTCCGATACATCACATAAGGCATAATATTAATCGCAGCCCCTCCATCGATAAGTATCTTAGATACAGGCTGCCCATCAACTCTACCTTTCACAAACAAAGCCTTAAGATGCTGTCTCTCGTCATCGGTAGGTTTCTCAAAAACAGCCATCATTGGATCTAGTGTCAGCTGAGCTACTTGATCAGAGAGAACAATTTCTTCCTCATTATCAGATAGTGCCAAAAACTCCATCGACAATATGAATACCATATTAACATCTGCCGATGGACCCTTATTTTTGTGTTTTACCTGCCACTGCTGATGACCGGACCTCTCATTAGAGAAATCTCCCTCTCGGTATAAATCCTCCTGATGCTCACATTGCATCCTCCTTTTCTGTGTCTTTGTCAGACCCTCCGGGCACCATCGAGGAAACTTGGTTTTCCAAACTGGCTGATAACAGGTCCTAGTTGATTCTACACGGCGTATATTAGGGTCCCTGTAGAATATTTCCTCATCGGGAACTCTTGCGTTTGCCATCTCCTCAAGCTCCTCTTGATTCCTTGAAAAATATCCAGCGCGTTTACCAAGCCTCTCATGTACACTTAGTCTGCCCCCTAGCCGATCATGCACCGATGCTCTGCCTCTGATCGGCTCATTGATAGATAAACCCTGATTACCAGGTTGAAACTTTCTTTCTGACCGATTGAGCCCGTAATAACCATTACACTCAGGGCAATTTTCAACAGTTGGCAATTTAATACCTTCTTCCCAGCAATGGATGAAAAACGGGCACCTCTAATGATCTTTATGCCGATGCCATTCTTCCCGACATCTCTCTTCTTGCTATTGTCGATATCGGTCATTTCGCTGACGCCAACTCTCCTGCTGCCTTCGATGAGTAATCACAATGCCAGGTCGAGGAGGATTTTTGGAACTACTGCTTTCCCCCAGCAAGCCTTTACTTTTCGCATCATCGGTAGTTATCCGATGTTGGGGATCTACTGACGCGTTCTTCTCAGCAGCCTCTGACGTCAATACCTTAGTCTTCCCTTTGGCCTCCAACATATTTGCTGGAAAAGGGTGTTGATCAATTTTCATCGGCTTCTGGGCCTTGGAAGTACCAAACTTAATTCTCCCAGATTCAATAGCCGATTGTAACTGTTGCCTAAACACCTTGCACTCATTTGTACTGTGTGAAGTTGCATTATGCCATTTGCAGTACGAGATCTTCTTCAACTCTTCTGCCGATGGGATCACATGATTAGGTGACAGCTTAATTTGGCCCTCTTGAAGCAGAAGATCAAATATTTTGTCGGCCTTGGTGATATCAAAGGTAAACTTTTCTGGCTCTTTTTGACCAAAGGGACAAGATATCGGCTTTTTATTCTTAACCCACTCAGCTAAGCCGATAACTGGTTCTTCATCAGAATCAGAATCTTTTACTTCTTCAACAAATGATACCTTTTTACTCCAATTCTTTTTAGGTTCAAAAACCCTAGTATCTTGATCAGAGATCCTTTGCACAAGATGACTGAGGCTTTCAAACTCCTGAGAAGCATATCTGTCTTTAAGATGTGACAATAACCCTTGGAAAGCCAGATCGGCAAGCTACCGATCATCCAGCACCAGACTGTAGCACTTATTTTTTACATCTCGTAGCCTTTGCACAAAGCTCTCTACCGATTCATCATTGCGCTGTCTCAATTTTACTAAATCGGTAAGCTTCTTTTCATGGATTCCAGCAAAGAAATACTTATGAAATTGTTTTTCTAGATCAAGCCCAGGTAATAATAGAATTTGGTGGTAATGAAATGAACCACGTAAATGCCGATCCAGATAGAGATGATGAAAATAATCGAACTCTTAATTCATCTCTGCTAGCCGCCTCTCCACATTGAATAATGAAGCGATTGACGTGTTCCATTGTTGATGTGTCATCTTGCCCGGAGAATTTAGTGAAATCTAGTACCTTGTACCGATTTGGGAGAGGAATTAGATCATATGCAGGAGGATATGGAGTCCGATAAGAATAAGTATTAACCTTGGGCTTTATCCCAAACTGATCCTTCATAATTTCTGCTATCCTATCGGCCCAAAAAGCATCAGCCTCCTGATGACGAACTGGCTGAATTTCTACAGGAGGTGCCTGCTGATATCCCTCCACATATCTTTGTGGCCCACGATCTCCAGCAATCGGCATATTTGCCATTACTTGTGGTCCATTAACCTGTTGGAAAGGATTCATCGGCTGAGCTGCCGATGCTTGATTCTGGAAACCAGCTTGCATATGACCTTGTTGAATCCCTGCAACCTATTGATTTTGCTGAACTGTATGTTGAATAGGTAACTGTCCTGACCAACCATTACTAGAACTCATCGATATAAAACTTGCCGATGGCTGGTAATTTGCTGATATTGTTGGATAATTATAACCAGCTTGAGGCGTGAACCGAACTCCAGTTTGACTCATAACAGGAGTTTTCTGCGGCATCGGCAGTAAGCTTGCCGATGGATTTGAACTGGGTGTTTGAACCAAAGGCACCTAGAAACCTCCTGGAGTTGGTTGCACAGTAGTTACGGTGGCATATTGAGGCACTTGAGCCATCGGCGAAATAGCCAATGGTATAGGAACTTTTCCTACTGCATCAAACACTTGAGGTAACCCAGGATTGAAAGTAGATGACTCTGGAGGCATACCATATCCCCACCAATTAGCAGGAATCTGGCTATTCTGAGACATAGGGCCTGACATAGCTAATGCCAATAGATCTGTATTAAGCTGAACTCGTCCTCCTGGTAGTACCTGATCTGATCGTATCGGTGTAGATTGAATATTAGGTAAGCCTGCCGATACTGGAGGGGAAGTAACTTCTGTACCCACAACGGCCGAGGGAGCTGATGGAGTATTGATAGATGCCGGCTCTGGTTGGTGATAGGCAGCCCAACATAATGTGGTGATGCTTGTCCTTCTTTGAGAGTTCGAACCACAGCATTATGAACGGTATTGGACAGCACATTGGAATGATTAATTAAAGCATGATTTACTACAGAATTAACCATCTCTTAAAGTTTACCAGGATTGGAGTCAAAGGTAACCTGCCGGGGCAACGGCAAATCTTGCTTCTAGATGACTTGTCCACTCTTGTTTAGGCTAAATGATTTCAGACAAAGCTGCCTGTATTCTTCTACAGCCTTTTCCATAGCCTGCCTCTGCTCTTCCTTAAGATCTTCTTCTGATACCGCGATAATGTTCCCTGAATCGATCTCGAAATTGAACATATTGATCGGATTGATTTGTCCCACCGAGCGTGCCAAAAGATGTGTTGATGTAAAAAGTAGATCTGCAAACACAAAGGGCTAATACCTGAATCGATATCCAAAGCGTGCCAGTCGATTTGACCTGTTAATCGACAAGGATGAAGATACGAGCACTTTGGTCTTGACAACAGCGATACGCCTGGAAGTCACGGCCAAGAGGTACTCATGCGGAACTCGAGAATCGCCGAAGGTCGCACTGAAGCGATGCAACTCGCCGAATCAATGAGAACTCGTAAAAAGAAAAATATGCAAATTGACGAAGTCGCCAAAAAGTAAATAGATGCAAATAGGAGTAAAAATTGGTTTTGATATTGATTGATATATATTTTACATTGCCCTTCAATCTATATTTATACCCTGATCTAAAGAGACATAACCAAACATAACTAGGACACCAAATCCATACCTAAGGAAATACGTGACTCTTACATGAATCATACTCTAATGAATACAGAAAAAGAAATCAACTCCTATCTATTTCCCTGTCCGCCTCAATTACGATGGAAATCTCACCGACCTCCTTTCCATCGGCATACTCCCTGTTTCATCGGCAGTAGTCTTCAAGCCTCCCTTCATCGGCATCGACAATAACACCTCCAACCTCATCGGCAACACCCGAGTCTAAATCAACCTTTCCATTGACCACCACCAGCCATCGGCAACCTGTTGACACCATTTTTTGCACGTGTCAAAATGATCGGAGTGGACTAATCGGCAAGAGGAAAGTTACTGTATACCCTGATAGCCGATGAAAGCCAGCTTATAAAGATGGTTGCCGATGGCTGGTGGTGGTCGATGGAAAGGTTGATTTAGACTCGGGCGTTGCCGATGAGGTTGGAGGTGTTATTGTCGATGCCGATGAAGGGAGGTTTGAAGACTACTGCCGATGAAACAGGGAGTATGCCGATGGAAAGGAGGTCGGTGAGATTTCCATCGTAATTGAGGCGGACAGGGAAATAGATAGGAGTTGATTTCCTTTTCTGTATTCATTAGAGTATGATTCATGTAAGAGTCACGTATTTCCTTAGGTATGGATTTGGTGTCCTAGTTATGTTTGGTTATGTCTCTTTAGATCAGGGTATAAATATAGATTGAAGGGCAATGTAAAATATATATCAATCAATATTAAAACCAATTTTTACTCCTATTTGCATCTACTTACCTTTCGGCGACTTCGTCAATTTGCATATTTTTTCTTTTTATGAGTTCTCATTGATTCGGCGAGTTGCATCACTTCAGTGCGACCTTCGGCGATTCTCGAGTTCCGCGTGAGTACCTCTTGGCCGTGACTTCCGGGCGTATCGCTGTTGTCAGGACCAAAGTGCTCGTATCTTCATACTTGTCGATTAACAGGTCAAATCGACTGGCACGCTTTGGATATCGATTCGGGTATTAGCCCTTTGTGTTTGCAGATCCACTTTTTGCATCAACACATCTTTTGGCACGCCCGGTGGGACAAATCAATCCGATCAATATGTTCAATTCCGAGATCAATTCAGAGAACATTATCGCGGTATCAGAAGAAGATCTTAAGGAAGAGCAGAGGCAGGCTATGGAAAAAGCTGTAGAAGAATATAGGCAGCTTTGTCTGAAATCGTTTAGCCTGAACAAGAGTGGACAAGTCATCTAGAAGCAAGATTTGCCGTTGCCTCGGCAGGTTACCTTTGACTCTAATCCTGGTAAACTTTAAGAGATGGTTAATTCTGCAGTAAATCATGCATTAATTAATCATTCCAATGTGTTGTCCAATACTGTTCATAATGCTGTGGTTCGAACTCTCAAAGGAGGACAAACGGCATCGCATTATGTTGGGCCTGCCTATCACCAACCAGAGCCGGTATCTGTTAATACTCCATCGGCTCCCTCGGCCGTTGTGGGTATAGAAGTTACTTCTCCTCCAGTATCGACAGGCTTACCTAATATTCAATCTACACCGATACGATCAGATCCGGTAGGACGAGTTCAGCTTAATACAGATCTAGCGGCATCAGCTATGTCAGGCCCTGTGTCTCAGAATAGCCAGATTCCTGCTAATTGGTGGGGATATGGTATGCCTCCGGAGTCATCTGCTTTCAATCCTGGGTTACCTCAAGTATTTGACGCAGTAGGAAAAGCTCCTATATCATCGGCTGTTTCGCCGATGGCCCAAGTGCCTCAATATGCCACAGCAAGTACTGTGCAACCAGCTCCAGGGGGTTTCCAGATGCCTTTGGTTCAAACGCCCAGTTCAAATCCATCGGCAAGCTTACTGCCGATGCAGCAGAAAGCCCCTGTTATGAGTCAAACTGGGGTTCAGTTCATGCCTCAAGCTGGTTATAATTATCCAACAATGTCAGCAAATTACCAGCCATCGGCAAGATTTATACCGATGAGTTCTAGTAATGGTTGGTCAGGACAGTTACCTATTCAACATACAGTTCAGCAAAATCAACAGATTGCAGGGATTCAACAAGGTTATATGCAAGCTGGTGTCCAGAATCAAGCATCGGCAGCACAGCCGATGAATCCTTTCCAACAGGTTAATAGACCACAAGTAACGGCGAATATGCCGATTGCTGGAGATCGTGGGCCACAAAGATATGTGGAGGGATATCAGTAGGCACTTCCTGTAGAAATTCAGCCAGTTCGTTATCAGGAGGCTGATGCTTTTTGGGCCGATAGGATAGCAGAAATTATGAAGGATCAGTTTGGGATAAAGCCCAAGGTCAATACTTATTCTTATCGGACTCCATATCCTCCTGCATATGATTTAATTCCTCTCCCAAATCGGTACAAGGTACCAAATTTCACTAAATTCTCCGGGCAAGATGACACATCAACAATGGAACACGTCAATCGCTTCATTATTCAATGTGGAGAGGCAGCTAGCAGAGATGAATTAAGAGTTCGATTATTTTCATCATCTTTGTCTGGATCGGCATTTACGTGGTTCATTTCATTACCACCAAATTCTATTATTACCTGGGCTGATCTAGAAAAACAATTTCATAAGTATTTCTTTGCTGGAATCCATGAAAAGAAGCTTACCAATTTAGTAAAATTGAGACAGCGCAATGATGAATCGGTAGAGAGCTTTGTGCAAAGGCTACGAGATGTAAAAAATAAGTGCTACAGTCTGGTGCTGGATGATTGGCAGCTTGCCGATCTAGCTTTCCAAGGGTTATTGCCACATCTTAAAGACAGATATGCTTCTCAGGAGTTTGAAAGTCTCAGTCATCTTGTGCAAAGGATCTCTGATCAAGATACTAGGGTTTTTGAACCTAAAAAGAATTAGAGTAAAAAGGTATCATTTGTTGAAGAAGTAGGAGATTCTGATTCTGATGAAGAACCAGTTATTGGCTTAGCTGAGTGGGTTAAGAATAAAAAGCCGATATCTTATCCCTTTGGTCAAAAGAGCCAGAAAAGTTTACCTTTGATATCACCAAGGCCAACAAAATATTTGATCTTCTGCTTCAAGAGGGCCAAATTAAGCTGTCACCTAATCATGTGATCCCATCGGCAGAAGAGTTGAAGAAGATCTTGTACTGCAAATGGCACAATGCAACTTCACATAGTACAAATGAGTGCAAGGTGTTCAGGCAACAGTTACAATCGGCTATTGAATCTGGGAGAATTAAGTTTGGTACTTCCAAGGCCCAGAAGCCGATGAAAATTGATCAACACCCTTTTCCAGCAAATATGTTGGAGGCCAAAGGGAAGACTAAAGTATTGACGTCAGAGGCTGCTGAGAAAAACGCGTCAGTAGATCCCCAACATCGGATAACTACCGATGATGCAAAAAGTAAGGGCTTGCTGGGGGAAAGCAGTAGTTCCAAAATTCCTCCTTGACCTAGCATTGTGATTACTCATCGAAGGCAGCAGGAGAGTTGGCATCAGCGAAATGACCGATATCGATAACAGCAAGAAGAGAGACGTCGGGAAGAATGGCATCGGCATAAAGATCATTGGAGGTGCCTGTTTTTTATCCATTGCTGGGAAGAAGGTATTAAATTGCCAACTGTTGAAAATTGCCCTGAGTGTAATGGTTATTACGGGGTCAATCGGTCAGAAAGGAGGTTTCAACCTGGTAATTAGGGTTTATCTATCAATGAGCCAATCAGAGGCAGAGCATCGGTGCATGATCGGCTGGGGGGCAGACTAAGTGTACATGAGAGGCTTGGTAAACGCGCTGGATATTTTCCAAGGAATCAAGAGGAGCTTGAGGAGATGGCAAACGCAAGAGTTCCCGATGAGGAAATATTCTACAGGGACCCTAATATACGCCGTGTAGAATCAACTAGGACCTGTTATCAGCCAGTTTGGAAAACCAAGTTTCCTCGATGGTGCCCGGAGGGTCTGACAAAGACACAGAAAAGGAGGATGCAACGTGAGCATCAGGAGGATTTATACCAAGAGGGAGATTCCTCCAATGAGAGGTCCGGTCATCAGCAGTGGCAGGTAAAACACAAAAATAAGGGTCCATCGGCAGATGTTAATATGGTATTCATGTTGCCGATGGAGTTTTTGGCACTATCTGATAATGAGGAAGAAGTTGTTCTCTCTGATCAAGTAGCTCAGCTGACACTAGATCCAATGATGGCTGTTTTTGAGAAACCTACCGATGACGAGAGACAGCATCTTAAGGCTTTGTTTGTGAAAGGCAGAGTTGATGGGCAGCCTGTATCTAAGATACTTATCGATGGAGGGGTAGCGATTAATATTATGCCTTATGTGATGTATCGGAAACTTAGTAAGGGAGATCAAGACTTGACCAAAACCGATATGATGCTGAAGGATTTTGAAGGCAATGTGTCATCGGCTAAAGGGGCAGTATGCGTTGAATTGACTATCGGCAGCAAAACCTTGCCAACGACGTTCTTTGTTATTAATGGCAAAGGTGCATATAATTTGCTTCTAGGGAGGGATTGGATTCATGCTAATTGTTGTGTTCCTTCTACGATGCATCAATGCCTCGTTCAGTGGATTGGGGATAAGATTGAGGTTGTCCCTGGTGATTCTTCTTATATCATCGCATCGGTAGAATTAGATACTTATGAGCAAACTAAATGTATATTAGGAGAAGTTTAGGAAAAAGAGTTCCTTAGAGTTGCTGATTATGAAATTCCACCGATCCAAGCAGTCGGTTCTGAAGAAGAGTTTTAATGGATAGGTTTGCCGATGATGGAAAATTAGGTCAAGGGTTCACGTCGGTAGATGATTTAGTAGAAGTAGATATTAGTGATGGCGATAGGTCAAGACCTACTTTTATTAGTGCTAAGTTAGATTCCAAGTGTAAGCAGCGAATAAGTAATTTGTTAAAGGAGTATAAAGATTGTTTTACTTGGGATTATACTGAGATGCCTGGATTAGACCGATCGATAGTTGAACATCAGTTACCTATCAAATCTGGATTTCGGCCACATCAGCAGCCAGCGCGCCGATGCAACCCTAATATACTTCCTGACATTAAGGCCGAAGTAACTAAATTAATTGAGGCGAAGTTTATTCGGCAGTGTCGATATGCAGAGTGGATCTCTAATGTGGTTCCCGTTTATAAGAAAAATGGAAAACTTCGTGTTTGTATTGATTTCAGGAATCTCAACAAAGCCACACCGATGGATGGCTATCCAATACCGATTGCTGATTTGTTGATTGATGCTGCAGCCGGACATCAAATTATTAGCTTCATGGATGGTAATGCAGGCTACAATCAAATATTCATGGCTGAAGAAGATATTCCCAAGACTGCTTTTAGATGTCCAGGTCATGTAGGGCTGTTTGAGTGGATAGTCATGACGTTTGGTTTGAAAAATGCCGGTGCTACTTATCAGAGAGCTATGAACTTTATTTTTCATGAATACATCGGCACATTAGTGGAAATCTACATTGATGACGTAGTGATTAAGTCTGGAGATATCACAAAACATCTAGCCGATCTACGAAAGATATTGGAGTGCACAAGGAAGCATGGACTGAAGATGAATCCTAATAAATGTGCATTTGGTGTATCGGCAGGACAATTCTTGGGTTTTATGGTGCATCAGCGAGGCATCGAAATCAGTAGGAGGTCTATTGATGCAATTAACAAGGTGGCTGCTCCTGCCAATAAAACTGAATTGCAATCTTTGATTGGTAAGATTAATTTCATCAGAAGATTCATATCTAATCTGCCGAGTAAGATCAAGGCTTTCAGTCCATTACTTAAATTGAAAGCCGATCAGGAATTTGTATGGGGAGCTGAGCAGCAGTTAGCCCTGGATGAAATTAAGAAATATTTAACAAATCCTCCAGTGCTAGTTCCACCTCAACATGGGAAGCCTTTCAGGTTGTATTTGTCAACTAATGATACCGTTATCGGTTCAGCTCTTATTCAAGAATTTGAAGGGAAAGAACGTGTTATTTATTATTTGAGCAGAAGATTAGTGGATGCTGAGACAAGGTATTCGGCCATCGAAAAATTATGTCTGTGTTTATACTTTTCTTGTGTCAAATTAAGGCATTATTTGTTATCTGCCGAATGTACAGTCATATGCAAAGACGACGTAGTCAAGTATATGCTGTCGATGCCGATATTAAGTGGTAGAATCGGCAAGTGGATTTTAGCATTATCAGAGTTTGAACTACGTTACGAATCAACTAAGGCAGTTAAGGGGCAAGTTATGGCTAATTTTGTCACTCAGCATTGTAATACAGTGGACTCTCTGGAGGCTGCTCCCTGGACACTTTTCTTCGATGGGTCCACATGTGGTGAAGGAGCAGGTATCAACATTGTGTTAATTTCACCTCAAGGAAGGAAGTATGAATTTTCATTGCCGATTGTTGCTACAGCGACAAACAATCAAGCTGAATACCAAGCCTTGATAAAAGGGTTGGAATTGCTGAAGGAGATACGTGCCGATGCTGTTGAAATCTTTGGTGATTCTATGCTAGTTATAAATCAATTGGCTGGAATTTATGAATGCCGAAGTGAAGTTTTGATTTCGTATTATGAAAGATGTTTGCAATTGTTGAAAGGATTTAGAGATTTTCGTCTTGAACATATTTCTCGACTGCATAATGAGGAGGCTAATCGACTAGCTCAGCATGCTTCAGGGCATCAGACTATTCAGGAAGTGCTAACATCGGCAGTCGATACCGATGACTGGAGAAAGGAGATTGTCGATTATTTAAAGGATCCATATAAAAAGGTTGAAAGACGTATAAGGTTCCAAGCTACCAAGTATGTGCTCCTCGATGATGAATTATATTATTGAACTATAGATGGAGTTTTACTCAGATGTGTTAGCAGTGATGAATCGAAAAGTTTGATGGGTGAAATTCATGAAGGAGTGTGTGGGGCGCATCAATCGGCTTTCAAGATGAAGTGGATGATAAGAAGGAATGGATACTATTGGCCGACTATTCTTGAAGATTGTTTTAAATATTTTAAAGGATGTCAGGGGTGTCAAAAGTTTGGTAATATTCAAAGAGCGCCTGCATCAGCTATGAACCCTATAATCAAACCTTGGCCGTTCCGGGGATGGGCTATCGATCTCATTGGTCAGATTTATCCGCCATCGAGCAAAGGACATAAATTTATTCTGGTTGCTACCGATTATTTCACAAAATGGGTTGAGGCAATTCCTTTAAAAAAGGTGACATCGGCTAATATGATTGGTTTTGTGAAAGAGCATATTGTTTACCGATTTGGTATTCCTCAGACTATCACTACCGATCAGGGCACTATGTTTACATCAGGAGAATTTGATGAGTTTGCTGTAGGTATGGAAATTAAGGTTTTAAATTCTTCTCCATATTATGCTCAAGCTAATGGTCAAGCTGAGGCTTCTAACAAAGGGATTATCAAACTCATTAAGCGCAAAATTGAAGAAAATCCTAAGAGGTGGCATACGGTATTAAATGAAGCTTTGTGGTCATATCGGATGTCATATCATGGTGCAACCAAAGTGACGCCTTATCAGTTAGTATATGGACATGACACAGTACGGCCTTGGGAAATTAAAACTAGATCTAGGCGAATACGTTCTCAAGATCAGCTGACAGCCGATGATTATGATATTCTTATGAAGGATGAGTTGGAAAATGTGACAGGTCATCGGTTAAGGGCTTTATAGCATCGAAGAAAACAAGAAAAGAGTAGCCAGATGGTATGACAAGAAGGTGAAGGTAAAAGAGTTTGCCGATGGAGATCTGGTCTGGAAATTGATTTTACCGATTGGGACTAAAAGTTCAAAGTTTAGAAAGTGGCTCCTAATTGGGAAGGTCCATATCGGATAAATCAGTCTGTTCCTGGTAACGCATATATTCTAGAAACCCTCGAAGGGGTTGTGTTTCCCAGAGCATTAAATGGAAAATATTTGAAGAAATATTACCCTAGTATCTGGATGGATGCATAAAAGTATAAGTGCCGATAACAGTCCTATCGGCTAGAATTATGCAAGGATGTCAATGTCTCATAAAGTGCCGATACAATAAACAAGATTACAAGTTTAACAAGGATTGGATAGCTAATATCGCACGCAGGCGAATCTGGTCGACTTCCTCCATTTCTTTGATGTCGTCATCGGCAGCACCCTCCACAGGCTTGAGTTTTTTCTTCATGGCCAAAGCTTTGCGAGCCTGGATGTCTCTTTCTTGCTGAAGGGCTTTGATGGCATTGGGTAGCTGGCTTTCTTCTTGTTGAGCATGAGTTAAGGCTGCATCGACTTCTTTCAATTCAGCCAATAGAACCATCTTCTTTGCCGATAAATCCAAGATTTTCTGTTTAAGTTCAGCACCCGAAGTCTACAAGTTGCCGATGCCCTTGTGCTTCTCATCGGCAATTTGTTTCAGTTGTAGCATCTCTTCTTTGAGTTGAGCCTAAGCTGCTCTATCGGCAATACGTTGAGCAGCCCGTTGATATTGTAGTTGGCGGCTTTCTAAATGGGCTGCTGGGAAGAGTACTTCTTCAACATCGGCAGGGACCTGGCCACTGATTGTTTTGAAAATTGCCTTTGCAGGGTCCGAGTCATCTACCAGTTGGGCGGTATCCTGCTGTAGCAAGTTCAGGAGAGCTTCCAACTTGGACTTAACTTCTGCCGATATTGTGCCCAGTGCAAGGGAAGAACTTGTTTCCTCTCCATCATCGTCAGAAACGTCAATGGCAAAGGAAAATAGGCTGTTTGGGGAGTCTTGTTCCTGAGGAAAAGAAAAAGAGGTCAGTTGAGGATAAGTATGAATATTATAAATCGACTAGGTCAATTGGCTTACCTGTTTCAAGGCAATTTCCTGTGCTTGGCTGGAGGAAGCAGCCTGGAGTATGCCGTGTGGAGGATTGGCTGAACTTGCCGATGGAATATCCTCTGTGGCCTCATCGGTGGTTGGCCCTTGGGGTATGATGACCGATGGTATGTCCTGTATAGGAGGATTAACTGCTTGCTTAGTTGCATCGATTGATTCTGGCCGGCTTGCAGACGTTGGGGCAGATGGGGGGATCGGCATGGACTTCTGTCATTTTGGCTGTGCCTCGGCGTCTGTTAAGGCTTTGCGCTTTGCTTGGGCCTCAACAATGGTTGGCTGGGGGGCATCGGCACTTGTTGGTTGTGGAGCTTGAACATCTGGTACGCTTGCCGATGTACCCATTTGTTGCTGCAAAACAAGTGTAAGGTATGATATTTAACAGATAAAATGTGAAATCAAGGGGATACCTCTGAAGGTTTGTCAGAAGAAGTGGTGCTTGATATCGGAGGAATTGCCGATGATGATCCAGCAGCGGCTCTTACCCCCTGATGATTAATGTTAATACAGTTGTGATCGGCATAAGTAGAAATAAACAAGGTTGTTACCTTGAATGCCTTGACCAGGGTTGTAGCAGCAGCTGATGGAGTGGCCCTGGCTGTAGCCAATTTGGACTTGGAGGTGATGGTCTTGGTACGGATCTTCTGGTGAGTCAAAGCGGCTAAGGTGGGGGCGTTGTAGCCGATCGGTGATATCGGGGAAACAGGCCGAAGATCGAAGGGTTTCCCACTTTTGCTCATAGTTGGTGCTGGGTTGTTAACCTGTCACGAGAAAGTTAGTTACCGATATATGAAAGGAAAAAGCGGAAGGGAGCTAAAAGGAACTTACTGCGTCATCGGGAATGGCGTATTCAGGGTCGATGATGTGCCGATATGTGTGAACAGATGTTGCAAATAGTTGTTCCCTCCACTCTCGCCACCATTGCTTATATGATTTGGTGATGAAAGATACTGGCATCCAGACGGATATATCAACATTTGTAGTATCGGCATCGGGGGAGAGTTGCACTACCCTGTTCCAATCTGTTCCACAGGTGATTGTTTCTCTGGGTTTGATCACATAGGCAAAACAAAGTTTGATTGGCAGTTGCCCAAAAGCCAATTGACGGGATACTGCCGATGGGTTGTAAAACTCATATGTGATATTGGTGTTTTTCCCGCTACCGAATGTGTTTACTGGAATTGCCCTGGGAGTAATGATAGCCATCATGAGCTCGTTATCTTGATTCAGAGTGTCATCGGCAAAGTTGAAAAGAAGGGGGAGTCTGTTTTCTTCGTCAATATAAGGCACCCAGGCCCTATGATCACGAGAAAGACCATTGTAGAAGCTTTGAAAGAATCTGCCGATCTGGTCTTCATTGGCTTCTGTTCCAGGGAGGACAATTATGGCTTCACCAAAATTGAGAGGTGAGCGTGTTGCCGATTCCTCGTCCCCAAGCACATGGTCTTCAGCAATTTCTCATGGGAATTGTTGGGCAAAGAAGTCCCATTGCAACCGTTTGTGCATATGGGCATTCAGCCACATGTTGATGAACCACCATGGGCCTCCTAAGTTGCCGATGGGTTCGCCAAGCAGAAGTTTCTGAGACACTTGATGAAGAAGATGATAAGTGGAGCTCAGAAGGTATCGGCCAAGAGGGAATCTTACGCCATTGGCCAGGAGTTCAGCAGCGGGGAGGAAAGCGTTAGTTGGTCCTACTGATCGACCACAGAAGATAAATTTTTCTAACCACATATTCAAGAATGTGGCATGTTCCCTCTGATTAACTGTCCCGGTCTTCTGGCATTCTTGGATGTATCCTGTCCAACCGCCGATGTTGCGGGTATTCACCCTATATTCAGATTTTCTACCATAAATAGAGCCTTCATCGGCAGTTGAAATATCCAAACCAGTGAGCATGTATACATTGGCAAGTGTGGGGGTAGCTGGGCCATGTCCAAACATAAAAGTGTTTGTTGTGTCTGACCAGAAGTAAGCAGCTGCAATTATCATTGATTCATTCTTCTGCATATCGGCAATAGATAGCCTAATGCATTGGTCTAGCTTCCGTTCTGCCCAGTATACTTGCATCGATCTATTAACCCTCAAGTACCAATCTTTCCACCCGTTGGTGGTTTTGGGCCAGGAACGGAATGTATCTTTCTATAAATTCAGAGAGAAATTTTGGGCTCTAAAGGGGATTCTATTGACTTCTGCATTAATCAGATCAGTTGGATCTGGGTTGCCCATTGGTCCTAGGCATTGGACATGCGGCTGATCGGTTGGAATAACTAATTTGTTGCGCAGTTCCTAAGTTTAAAGGATCCGGAAAACAAAAGAAAAAGAAAAATCACCAACTGTATGAATTTGCAAAAACTAGGGGAATCAAAGTAAAAGGTAATGGAAGTGGAGCGAACCGTAGGGACGTCGAAGTTGATTGCCATTATCTTGAGGAAGATGAGGGCACGAGCCAGAGACTTGAGGTTAACGCTGGAGAAGAGTTCTTGTTGGTTGAGGTCGCGCAGTTGTTCGTCGGAGTCGCCGCCGGAAAGAGAAAATGTCAAAAATTGGAGTCTGAGGATAGAAGACGAGCGTTCCGGAGGAATCTATTTATAAGCCGCTTGGAGTAGGGGTATTTTGGACTTATCTCTATACCGAGCGCATGTAGGTCAAAGGGGTTTAGATGGATATGGTAACTGTTCGCACGATAATCAGGGGATTGTACAGATAAGTTGATGGCAAGTAATCATAACTTGGAAGAGATATCGGTACAGGATATTTTAATTCTGAAAATGACAGCATTATCATGTTAGGATCTTGCCGATGGATTATTGTTTCGGTATCTTAACCATAATCAAGGCAAGAGTGGTTGGCAATTGTGCGATATTTACTGAGGTGCGTGAATCAGGATTAGATTTGATTGGATTTGATAACAGATCAGGTTTTGGCTTGGAGAATGAGTTACGGTAATCGGGCGAAGGCAAACGTTATCTGGAGTAAATTTTGGAGCATTAATGGTTTTATACTCTGAAATTGGGGGGCATGTGTTGACACCGTTTTTTGCACGTGTCAAAATGATCGGAGTGGACTAATCGGCAAGAGGAAAGTTACTGTATACCCTGATAGCCGATGAAAGCCAGCTTGTAAAGATGGTTGCCGATGGCTGGTGGTGGTCGATGGAAAGGTTGATTTAGACTCGGGCGTTGCCGATGAGGTTGGAGGTGTTATTGTCGATGCCGATGAAGGGAGGTTTGAAGACTACTGCCGATGAAACAGGGAGTATGCCGATAGAAAGGAGGTCGGTGAGATTTCCATCGTAATTGAGGCGGACAGGGAAATAGATAGGAGTTGATTTCCTTTTCTGTATTCATTAGAGTATGATTCATGTAAGAGTCACGTATTTCCTTAGGTATGGATTTGGTGTCCTAGTTATGTTTGGTTATGTCTCTTTAGATCAGGGTATAAATATAGATTGAAGGGCAATGTAAAATATATATCAATCAATATCAAAACCAATTTTTACTCCTATTTGCATCTACTTACCTTTCGGCGACTTCGTCAATTTGCATATTTTTTCTTTTTACGAGTTCTCATTGATTCGGCGAGTTGCATCGCTTCAGTGCGACCTTTTCGGCGATTCTCGAGTTCCGCGTGAGTACCTCTTGGCCGTGACTTCCGGGCGTATCACTGTTGTCAGGACCAAAGTGCTCGTATCTTCATCCTTATCGATTAACAGGTCAAATCGTCTGGCACGCTTTGGATATCGATTCGGGTATTAGCCCTTTGTGTTTGCAGATCCACTTTTTGCATCAACACAACCATCTTTACAAGCTGGCTTTCATCGGCTATCAGGGTATACAGTAACTTTCCTCTTGCCGATTAGTCCACTCCGATCATTTTGACACATGCAAAAAACGGTGTCAACAGCGTTTTCACTTCTAACTTCTTCAGCCTTGCTCCAATGTGCTAACCACAAGAACTTGCATTCGACGCAATAGAAAATAGGCATTCCATTTTCCCGAAAGCACCGAACCCATCTCAACCCTGCAAACACCACCTCCTTTGTAAATGTGCCAACACCACCAAGTGTACGCCACCATGTGTATGTGTGTTAGCTTTTCACAATCATTTCCCAAAGGATGTTAGCCACTCAACTTGCCACGCCACTCGATCCTAGCGACGATGCAAAGTTAGATCACTCGAGTGGCACTAGATGACCGATATGCAAACAAGTTTGCTCCTCTTGATAGTATGGCCATCTATCCTAAACCCGGTCATATACTTCTCTACACACCTATGACCGGTGAAATGAAATGCCCTAGGTTATACCTTTGCCTTGCATATTCCATTCCATCTCCTCCAATGTCGATGCAACACATGCACCAACACGATCAACAATGATATGATCCACTTCATATCATCATGTGATCATATTGGTTCATCGATCTTGACTCCACTTGCTCTTCACCGTTGCCATCGTCCATCGGTGCCAAGTCTTGCTCAAGCTTCACCGCCATGCGGTCCATCACTCCAAAGCCTTCGACTTGCCCTTCACGCTTGCAACCGGTCCATCAAGCCAAGTCTTGTCTTGATCTTCTCCACCTTGATCACATGACTCAATGTCATGTCTCATGTGCATTTAAGCTCCTTCATCATCACATGTGTGAGCTTTGCAACATCTCCAAGCCATTTTCACCTTCATGGCATATGTTGCTCACACACATGTACCTGTGGACTAATCACCTGTGTATCTCACATAAACATAATTAGTCCACCTAGGTTGTCACTCAATTACCAAAACCAAACAAGGACCTTTCAAACGCCCAGGGCTGATTTTATCCGTCCTCCTTGGCTTCCCCTAAGCCTCATCCTTCTCCTTCCTCTACATATACCTCATCCCGCATTTTGTCATCAGACCCTCCTCCGCTACCAATATCATTACCACCGCCACTAGCATAATCCCTCGTGGCGGTGCCTCCTCAAGCTCCTCGCCCATGATTACAGCATCATCGTCGTAGACAACTTCATGGGACACAAGGACAATGTTACACCCCCACCTCAGCAACCCACAATTCAAACTCATCCACCATGACATCCTTGAACCCATTCTCCTAAAGGTCGATAAGATCTACCACCTCGCCTGCCCCTACGTCCTCGTGCGCTACAAATTCAATCCCATCAAGTGAAAGGTCCCTGTGTGGTTTTAGTAATTGAGTGACAACCTAGATAAACTAATTGTGTTTATATGAGATATACATGTGATTAGTCCATAGGTACATGTGTGTGAGCAACATATGCCATGAAGGTGGAAATGGCTTGGAGATGTTGCAAAGCTTACACATGTGATGATGAAGGAGTTTATTACACATAAGACATGACATTGAGTCATGTGATCAAGGTGGAGAAGATCAAGACATGACTTGGCTTGATGGACCGGTTGCAAACATGAAGGGCAAGTTGGAGGCTTTGGAGTGATGGACCGCATGGCGGTGAAGCTTGAGCAAGACTTGGCGCCGATAGACGAAGGCAACGGTGAAAAGCAAGTGAAGTCAAGATCGATGAACCAATATGGTCACGTGATGATATGAAGTGGATCATATCATTTGGTGGTTGGTTGGTGCATATGTTGCATCAACAAATGGAGGAGATGGAATGGAATACATAAAGCAAAGGTATAACCTAGGGTATTTTATTTCGCTGGTCATAGGTGTGTAGAGAAGTTGATGATCAGGTTTAGGATATATGGCCATACTATCAAGAGGGACAAACTTGTTTGCATATCGGTCATCTAGTGCCACTCGAGTGATCTAACTTTGCATCGTCGCTAGGATTGAGTGGCGTGGCAAGTTGAGTGGTTAATCCTTTAGAAAATGTTTGTGAAAATGCTAACACACATACACATGATGGTGTACATTTGGTGGTGTTGGCACATTTGCAAAGGAGAAGAAGTTGGTGAAGAAAAAGAGTTAGTCGCGCTGGTCATAGAGTGACCGGACGCATCCGGTGTGGCTACCGGACGTGTCCGGTATTCTATCTAGACTTCGGGTTGTCAGACAGAAGTGACCGAACACGTTCGGTGTGAATCAGCAAGTGTCGGTGTTCGGCGTAACAGTTGATCAGACGCTGGGAGCGTCCGGTCGGCCTAGAGTGGCTCTAGGAGCTCTCTCGACTCGACCGGACGCTACGTCTCCAGCGTCCGGTCCGGAGTGACCGAACGCGTCCGGTCAGCCCAGGAAACTCTGTGGACTCGACCGGACGCTATGGCTCAGTGTCCGGTCGTTTTCTAACAGCGCATCCGATCGGACATGTCAGAGAGCCATTGGCGGCAACGGCTAGTTTGAATGGGAGACATGGTGGGTCAGCTGTGATTGGACGCAGGCGACCGGACGCGTCCGATGCAAATGAACTGCGCTCCCGGTCGTCCTGAAATTTGCACAGTGAAGGGGTAACGGCTATTTTAGTCCATGGGGCTATAAATAGAAGGTGGTCTTAGCCTTGGCTGGTGCTAAGCACCTTGGGGGACTTTGTGTCCATGTTTAAGAGTGCTTGGGAGCCCTTTGTGTCCATGCTTGAGAGTGCTTGGGAGCTCTCTATCTCACATATACTTGATAGTGATCATTCGATTATGTGAGAGAGCGATTCTAGTACGATTGCATCGTGAGGTTGCATCGAGTGGCACTAGGTGATCGAGTTACACGCCGATGGTGCTTGTTACTCTTGAAGGTTGTCACCTCCTTGACGGCTTGGTGGTGGTCTCCGTCGAAGCCCGCAAGAAGCTTGTGCGGTGCTCCAGAGAAGAGCTTTGTGAGGGGCATTGTGCTCGCCCTGCGGGAGCCGCAAAGAGCAACTCTAGTAAAGTGAGACGCAAAGGGCGACAAGTGGTCCGACGGGGTCAAGTGCTAGAGCTTGTGGTAAGCACTCCATGTGGGATAGTGTGACTTGCGGGTCACCACTAGCAAGAGGACCGGCGGTAACCTTGGAGCTTGTCTGAACGGGGACTAGCGTGTTGGCAAGCACGTGAACCTTGGAAAAAATTATCGTGTCATCCTTGTATTTCCATTGGTTTGCATCCTGATTACACAAGCTTGTAATTACTTTCATATACATTGTGTTTGTGTAGTTGCTCTTGTAATTAGTTAGCTTGTGTAGCTTGCTAGTTACCTTCTAGATTATGTAGCATAGAAGTAGCTCCATTGCGTGGCTAATTTGGTTTGTGTAACCTTGTTAGTCACATTGCTTAGTTTGTGTAGCTAAGTATTTGCGCTTTCTAATTTGACATTGGTTGCTTTGTTATTGAGCATTGCTAGTGAGCTTAGGTGGCTTTGTGCTTTTGCTTACTAGCATATGTAGGAGCTCCCTCATTACTTGAAGTACCAGTGGCATAGGTTTGTGTGATCTTGCTTCTAGAATTGGTTAGGTGAGCTCTAGCTAGCCCGACATCTTAGTTGCTTAATTAGAATCTTTGCAATGTGCTAGAGAACATAGATAGAAGGATGTAGTCTTAGCTAGATCGATTGTTTTAATTCCGCAGTTGTTTCGGTTAGCCAACGCGATTAGAATTTAGAAACGACTATTCATCCCCCTCTAGTCGTCATCTCGACCTTTCATCAAGCCTATCATATCCTCACACCTCGTTGGCCTCGTCCAGCTCATCTGCCTCCACTCCACGAGCCTCGTTCCTACCATGCCTTGCTGCCCCACGCGCTCACAAGTAGCAGGAAACCACCCACAAAGAGCGGTAATGGTTCGGATCATGGCCGTCGCTTAGCCATGAGAAGAAAGCAAGGAAGGAGATGGTTTCCTGAGCAGATGAAGGGGATGAGATGGAGAGGAAAGGAATATATGGGGTATTTTTTACCATAGAAAAAAATATGTGGGATACATACGCCTGCACATGAGTCTAGGGTTGCTATTTGCTAGAAACGTGTAAAATGGCACGATTAAAATAGACACTAAATTATAATGACATTGTTCCTATATGATGAATAATAGTAGCGTATTTTGAAAACACGATATTTTTTATCGGTCGAAAACACGATATTTGTAATGGTATAGATCTAACTATTCTTTTTTTTTCAGAACCGCTTAGCAATACTACTCCACCGATGTATTCCATTTTCAACACAGAAAAGCATATCCATGGACCATGGCTGTTTCCCCGTTTAATATAATTCTTGTTTCCCAAGAATCAAACAATTTTAAATATAATCAGCAAATCTATAAAAGAAGTACAAACATTTATGATATTAGATAAATATTACTCTTTCAATTTAAATTATGTGCCGTTCAACATTTCTAGACACATAACTTTTATTTTATTATATTATACATCTAGAAATATATATCTAGGTACGGCAGTACCTAAAAAAGCTAGAACGAATGAGATTGATTATAAAATATATTTTTAATCTAAAGACATAAATATTGACATTATTTTTATAAAGTTAATTGATTGTTTAAAGAATTAACAGGTCCCTAGCCCAAAACTACGTCCTTTTTGACCGAGGAGGAAGCATTCAAAACCAGGTCTCGAGTATAGTTGGCCATGCAGCCCGAGCCCGTCGGCCCGGCCCAAGGCTCGTTTTTTTTTGCCCGGCCCAAGCACGGCCCGGTCTGACGGCTAGCGGGTTCGGGCGAGCACGGCCCACAGGAGCAGGCCGTGCCTGGGCCTTACCCCACGCACGTGGGCCGGCACGGCACGGCCTGCTCCGAAACCAGAGGCCCGCTAGCGGCCTAACCTGCCGCCTCTCCACGCCCCATCCCCGACGGCCCATACAGTCCCCTCCCCGCTCGCCCCGTGCAGTCCCCCCCCCCTTCCCCGCCGCCCCGCGCAGTCCCCTCCCCCTCCCCGCCGCCCCGCGTAGTCCCCTCCCCACGCGGTCGTGCCGCACTCACTCTTCTGCGCCGACAGCGCCGCACTCCGCCCTCCCCCGCGAACCCTCCCCCACGACTTTGCTCCCCCGTCCTTCGCTCGCCGGCAGGTGGCGCCGTCGGCTCCTTCCCTCCTCGCGGCCGCGCCTTGGGAGCGAGTGCGCCGGCCCTAGGCTCCGCGCCTCGGGTGCTCTGTCGTGGCCTACGAGGCCGTCGGATCCAGCTCAAGCAGCCGCCTGCTTGCCTCGCTTTCCCCGCCTCTCTCTCGTCTCTGCGGCCTCCTCCATGCACCGCCGTCGGCCTCGAGCACGGCAGCCGGCTTCGAGCGACCGGATCTGGCGCCCCGTTGCCTTCTCCCGGCGCCTCCTGTCCTCCTCCACGCCCCAGCACCGCTGGCCCTGCTCCGCCCCCCATGCGACCGCACTTAGCTCCTCCCTCTCAGATCTCATGGTCGCGCTCGCGAACCTCCATAGATCCTCCATGGCGGCATCAAGCAGTGGCGGTCGGCTTCGAGTGCAGCAGCGTCGAGCGCCTCCTCCACGCCCCCAACCCCCGCGCGGCCTCGTCCTGTTGCGGCCTGTCGGGTGCGAGCGCGCCGTCAGCCGCCGCCTCGCGGCTCGCGTAGGCGCAGCTACCCTTGCCTGCCCTTCCACACCTCTCTCTCAGTGGGCCTTGGGCTGGCATGGCCCGTTAGCCGTGTCGTGCTTCTCAGGCCGGCCCGGCAGGGCCGTGCTCGGACCGAAGGCTAGGCCCGTGGCCCTGTGAGGCACGGCTCGGGGGTCTAGCGTGCCATGCCGGCCCGACCCCTATCGGGCCATGCTTTCACATGCCCGTGCCGTGCCGGGTTGGCCCGGCCCGTTGGCCATCTATAGTCTCGAGTCTTTACTCGTACGGCCAACTGCTGAAAGATACAGTGACAGGTGAGGCATTATTGCAGAGCATGGCTTCTCCTGTCATGCAACGCGCCACTGTTGAGTGCTCAATCATGCGGAGCACCCGGGCCCCGGACCCCGGGCCGCCACTGTTCAGCCACACCGCGAGCTCTAGCCGGGGCCTGTGCGTCCGTGCTGGCCACGACCACCAGGCACGAGACGGTTGGCCGGGCGGAGGCTCCGGCCGGGGCTCGCAGTCGCACCAAACGTGTCAGGTACACGTACACAGGTCACGCCAACGCTTTTTTGAGCTGAGCCGGTGCGTGTGCGTGTGAACTCTGCACCGCCGTCCGTTGCTCACTCAAAGCCGGACACATAAGATTAGTCGAATTTAGCACCAGCAGTGGCCATTCTTTTCTCGTGCATTGCAACGTGAACACATAATACCACGATAACATATATATGAACGTGTGTGATACTATTATCTAAAATAGATATCGCAATCATAATGTTTCAATCAATATTACATAAGTCTTCACGAAAGATAGATAGTTAAAATATAACTCTAAATTTAAATGCAAAACTAAAACATCAACTTCAATTGTCGTATCACTTCATGCCTATGATACGCGAAAGATAAGCTTGCACTTCTTTAGAAATCAAATGCTGACTTAGAGTGGAGTTTAGTGCCTTCTTCTTGATTAAAAAGAGCCATTGTGGCAGCTCTTAATCCTCGAGCAGGCTGAGGATTGCGACTCGGATCCTAAGTTATGCCCAGACCGGAAAGATAACTCAGTCCGTAACAAGGAAACCAAAGGGCAACAAATCCAAGCTGATCGCTCAAACGTTTAGCATCAACAAAAATAAACTGCTGTTAAACCAACAACACTGCATTAGGTCCTCACAGCCGATACAGTTGCGGCTAAACCAGCATCACTGCAGGTCTGTCAAGATAGTAGATGCTATATAAAACCCTAATACTTCAAAGTTTCTTTCACCGCAATACAACATAGCATCTTTGGTAGGCAAGACAAGCACCGATTCCGCTCTAAGAGGTAGCCTTCTGCTTCTTGGGCATCCTGTAGCCACCCACAACACAGGCATGGTCACGCTCGTAGGGCTCCAAGGTCACCAGGAGTTGGTTTGAACTGATCCGCCTTGAGCTTCTCCACTTCAGCAGCAAACATGGCCTCAACGGGCAGGGTGGAGTCAATACAATTCGCCTGAGCAAAATATTTTGTTCTTGTTTAGATCAATGCAGACCATGAATATCTATCTAAAACCGATGATACAGAATTTTAACATGAGAAAAAACCAACTCCTGGTTGTGTAGCTGCAAAGTACCTTAATTGAAATGACAAAGTGGCCACCATTCTTCAAAAAGTATGAAGCATTAAGGGCTAAGATCCTAGCCTGCAGGATAACACAATCACGCAACGTTTAAAAGCTGTAAACCACGTGTTACAATTTTCCTTCCCCCAACAGAAAGGGTTGCCTCACATTGTGAAATTTCTAGTGTATGTGTAGCTAAGAGAAATCGTATGTATATAAGTATATAACCATGGATCCCCAGATTCGTTCTAACTGCATATTGAACAGCACCAGACAATGCACAGTTGCATGAACAAATCAAGGTAGTGCTGCCAATGTTATTGTTCTATGTCAAAAACAAAACTAAAATTTAGTATTATAAACCCATCAAGCAACAAACTGTTCTAAACTATAATGGTCCAAACGGGGCAAAGGCAGGTGATTCCTAAATATCAGATACACAGTTGGAATTGTATAAATTGAGAAAATCAACAAAGTTGGCACCAGATGACAACAAACAGAAGATGAAACTTATGATCAATAACAAATGTGTGAAAAACAAAGCCGATTCAAGATTCTAACATAGAAGGGCATTACCGGCTCTAAATAATGAATCCAAGTTGACAAACATAGCAAATAAGATTATCGAGAAACATGTATCAATAATCAATAAAAAGTAATGTGCTATAGCATGAATTCTGAACCATAAAAAAAGGCTGGATCGTCAAATGTGACATAATCAAGAAAGCAAATAGAAGAAATGAAAATGCAAAAAGAAAATGGAAATAGCAAAAAAAAGTAATAAAGATAAAAGTTTGGCATTGAGCACAACGGGCATCAGAAACTCGAATCTGCATCATCCAATTGATGTCCTGACGGGGAATCCTAGTATGCTCATCATTTGTCGTGCCCAATATTGCCAAATCAGAATCAAGAGAACATAAAGGCAGGGAAGTAAACAACACTCAATTCAACAATGTGATAGTCCAGTGATTCAGACACCTGCCGCAAGGAAATGGTAGAAATACCTGGTCTGGCTGTGCAACATCAGAGAAGATAACATCAACCATGCCAACCAGCATCCGGTACCTTGCCGGGTGCCTAGCGTCCTCTCTTCTTTGCCATGTTGACGAGGTCTCTTCCACTCCTGTGAGAGAACTCAACAGCATAGACCAGTCCATCCTGCAACAGCATCCAAATTCTTAAGACAACAGACTAAACAAAGCCAAGAATCAGTAAGAGACTTTTGTGATAGAGAGCTCACCGGTCCTACAATATCAGACACATGAGAAACAGTTGTGCCAGAAGCAGCACCAAGATACAGCACCTGAGTACCAGGAGCCTAAACGTATTAACAAATTGTCAGCTATAACATCGCCACAGATTCTACTTACAAGAAAGCAAATAGAACTTTTGCACATTCAAGATAAGCAAATCAACTTACAATCCAGATGTTGTCCATGCCACCAAGCACAGCAGCAGCCAACTTGGAACGGAAGGGGTTCCAAAGCCTGTATTCAACCTTTGTACCATTGTCATTCTACAATGCCAAACAATCAAACAGTAGAAATAAATCAGTCCTACAACCGAATCTCAATGGATGAGTTTAAGAAACTACGACATTACAATTATTCAGACCAGTAATTTATCCTAGAAATGGAAACGGAAACTAAACAATCTACATATCATTTGGGCATGAGGGCATCAGAAACTCGAATTTGCATCATCCATTTAGATGTCCTAAAGGGGAATCCGAGTAAGATCATCATTTACAAAGCTCCAAACCCAGAATGTTGTCGCAAGATAACAGGAACAAATAACACAAAAACAGAAGAGTTGACCTTTGACAATATACAGAATTATTGAAAACGCGGCAGTCGACTATGTAAAACAGGTCAGCTCATTCGTAGTACACACAAGTAATATCTAGCTCATTCGTAGTACACACAAGCAATATCTATCCAATAATAAAAGGAGAAAATAGGAAACACCAATATATTTCATGTAACACTAGGTGGCTCCTCACTCCTCACTCCTCACTCCTCACTCCTCACTGTCTCTTTGTCTCTTTGCACAAACTGCTATCCTGACGCTGCCCTATTACAATGAGAATTTACGTTTCAAATATACATAGACATTGCAGCGCAATCTAGTTAAAATTGGGCACCTATAGATAAATAAGAATAAAAGGATAAGAACAATAGAATTTTAGGATATTTAATATATCAGAATAACGTATGGTTATTGCAATTATAAAGCAACATGGACTTGCTACATTTTCTCTAGCCATTTTTCTCGGTTTTCCATTTCTCCTTCGGACACAGCAAAGCATTTTGCACAGGCACGCTCTTTCGACCATATTCAAGTCCACTAAATCAAAGCACACAGAATCACAGGTGCGGATCCAGTAAAGGACATTGAGCGTGCACATGTACCTCTGATATCTTTGAAAGGGATACATGTATACATTTGTAATTAGATCAGATCTAAATATAAATGACGATAGGGTTTGGGTGCTCGGTCTCGCACAGCATAAAGAGAGGAGAAGGGTGAGCATACCTGTTGGGTGCTCGTCACCGACGAAGGGTCCAACGAAGACCTGAGCACCTGGCATGCGGCGGCGGCACCTTCTTCTTCTCAATGCTCCGTCCTAGAAGCAGGGAATGTCGGGTGCGGATCGAGGATGGGCGAGGCGCCGACACAGGTCGGGGATGGCCTTGCGACGACGACGCAGCAACATGGGCACGGCGGGGACGGCGACGTGTGGCAGCACGGATAGGCGCCCCGACCCAATCTCCCACGGCGAGGACGATGGCGCGGTGCGCTCCTTGCACGGAGGAGATAGGGTTAGGTTTAGTCGCAGACGCCTCGGCCCAATTTCTCGGGCGAGGGCGACGGTGCGGGCGAGGACAATGGCGCGGGCGATAGCGCAGACCTGAGAAGTGCGAGGGCAGAGCGAGGACGGAGGGAAGATGGATCCCGGCGAGGGCGGCGGCGCGGTCGTCGTGGATCCCGGCGGCGCGGCCTTCGTGGGCGCATGGGCGCGACCACTGTGGGAGCAGCGGCTGCGGCGCGTGCACGGCGGCGCAGTGCCGGGCGCGCAGGCAGGCGGCCGGGCGATCGCAGGGATGGTGGTTTCCTTATGTACCGTGCGGGGAAAGCGGGCGAGGATCGCAGAGGCAGACCGACGGGGTGAGCGGGTTTGGTGTCGCAGCTGTGGACGTAATAGTTATCGTTTGAGTTGCCTGATTCATGAAGTGAGTCTAGCTGCACCAACCACTAAGATTCTAAGTCCCTTCTACTTAAATTTATAGGTGAATATTTTCTTCTTAATAAAAATCACTAGTCACCTAGTTTGCCTAGTTTGGGGTCTTTTTTTACTTGCTTGTTTCATCTAAAAGTGAACCACACAGAAGTGTTTCTTGATTATGTTTCCTTCTCTAGAGCGCTCGATATGTCTTTTCTTTTTCTTTTCTTTTGTTTGTGGTTACAGCAGAAAATATACTCCATCTGAAAAAAATAAAAGTACGGCGTACTGTATTTTATTCCTTTGACTAACAGTTATTCTAATGGCATATTATGTTTTATACAAGACATAAATCATTAACAGCTTCAAAATATGAATCTAATAACATCAATTTCATGTCATGAAAGCTACTACATACCAGTAAGATCTTTATCGGTCAAAAGGACAAAAGCTTGTTCTAACGAAAAGCTTTTACATTTCTAGCTGAGGGAGTCCATGAAAGGAAATGTCCTACCAAAAAACGAAATGCCATAGAACCACTTTGGAATGCAAGAGTTTTTTTTTTTTTTTCTATTTCCTACACTTTTCCTGTAAAAACGAATTTATTCTTCTATAAAACTCCTAACCATTTTATGCCGTTCCTGTGAAATTCCATGTCGCATCGCTCGGCATACAGATTCTTATGGCAAAGACAGGGGTTGCCAAAAGAAAATATACGAGCAGTAAAAAATACGCGGATTTCAGACAGCTGCTTGACGCAGAGAATCATGCATGGCATGGGACGGCCGGACAGGAACCGTGAGAGAGATCTTTTCCGTCAGAGCCAGCCATATTTTACCTCGGGACTCATGAAAACCTGCGAACCCCGAAGCGCTCCGCCGGGCCCTGCCATGAGGTCTCGACTTCAGAGAATTTCACCTGGGCTCGCTTGATGGCATCCGATGATCCGAAGCTCAATTCCAGGGGTTCTTGGCATGGTGCGTTCCAGGTTCTCAGCTGGTGCAAAGGGTACACAGCCATGGCCGTCCTAGGTCTACCTCACAGGCTCACAGCCTTTTGAGTTTGAGCCCTTGATAGCTAGTACTAGGTTACAGCAGCTGAACATGGACCAGGGACAGGAGAGAGAGCCAAAGCCAATGCGGGTCATATGCCTTTGGCGGCTTTCGCCCGATGCCCCGAGATGTCTGTTGATAACCAGTAGCCGTCACCTGCAAGTATGGAAGTACCACCAGCCTGAACTTTAGTTGAGCTCGATGAAGCATAATGTACGGTTTCACTAAAGAATTAAAAATCAAGTTACTAAATACTCGATACCTGTTACCTACACATCACGAGGAAAGCTGGAGAGTATAAAACGACTATCCATCTTCCTACTCGCACAAGTGGTCGAATCTGGGCTGTGTTACACAGATATTAGTGGTGTGCTAAATTTCTTGGTTCGGCACTAGGGTGTGCGTGTGCGGTGGTGTGAGTGTGTTGTGTTGAGTTCAAATACTATAACTTAAACATTAGGAGTCCAGGCTCAAAAAAAAAAAGTAAGTCATTGCTGTAGTCATGAACCTATTTACTAGTTAGGAATCTTTAGTTCGACAGTGTAGCCACAATTTTGATGCAGCTACAGTGCACACACTAAATGTATTACAGTTAGGTCTTCAACTTTTCCCTAAAAAAAAGGTCTTCAACTTTAGCCACCAGTCAAAACGACCAAATTTTAGTCATTGTCACCCTCTACATGCAAAGCACACTACTAATAGAACAAAGATGCTCTTTGAAGCAAAATAAAGTGCAACCCCGTCCCATTTTAGTGAAGACGAACTGGATGTGTGACCAATAAAAAAACGCAGTGCTTCTTTCAGCATAGATTAGGTCTTAAAATCAGTGACAGGAACTCACTGAGTCACCTAGCTACTAGCAATTATTCAAACAGACACGTCTTTAAAACACCGTGTCCTGAAGAAACCAACTACTAAGCCAATTCAACTCAGTCCAGTAAAATCAATTGTAAAATATCCTTATAACACGCTGATAAAAGTTTTCCTATTCAGTACTCTCTCCGGTCATAAAAATAAGTAGTTTTAGGTTTGTCCTAAGTCAAACATTTTTAGGTTTGACAATGAATAGCTAAAAAATTTCATAATAATATATTTTGCCTTTCAAAATAAAATATTTTTTTTAGGAAAATGATGGCCAAAGTTTCACCTTTGTAAATTCTTTCAATGTCCTAAAGCACTTATATTTTTATATCAGAGAGGGTAAGCAAAACACACATTGGACTACTGATTAAGGATATAAATAATGGCATACCCAGATTAGTGTCCCAAATAGTAAAAGAAAAGCATCCTACTTCATATTGGTATTTCTGTACATACATAGATTTCACTGCATTCTTAGCAGGCATTGCACTAGTTTTGGGATGAGAAGAGGTCAAGGTAACAAACAAGTTTAGGAACAGGGCAGCAAGTTTAGGAAAAGATATACCATAAGAGAAGAACTTGATTGAAATATGCTATTTGTTTTGCCACTTCAGATGCACTGCAGATTGCACGAACAGATTAAATACCATGTCTAGACCACAATCCAAAGCACATTTTTAATATATTTACCACGGATAGCTGGCAATAAAATCAGAGAAAACACAGCATCAATTACCTTTGAATAAGCTCCTGATTATCCACAGTAACAAGAAACAGCAGCAGGAATTGCCACGGCACTCATTTCCTTCTCAGGCCTATGCTCTTCTTCTTCTGAGTGATTGCAAATCGTCTCGACATCGCAACATTGTAAAATCTCCTCATATGCTCTGACAACCGATGTATTGCGCCAAGGTCGCCTACAGCTGATAACCTCAGCATTATAGCATCAAACTTCTTGTATGAAAGTTTCATGTCACGGTTTATCACCTCATCTAGAAGAGCAGTTGCATGTTCTGTTCTTCCGCAATCAAAGAGACCATCGATCATTATCTCGTAGGTATCAATAGCACGTTGACATCCCCTTGTGTCCATCTCAAGCCATATATCTAATGCTCTATGTGCCTCTCCCATCTCCAAGAACATCACCATCAGCATATCATAGGTATGAACACTGGGCTCACAATGCGCCTCTATCATCCTCTCACAGAGTTCAAGTGCATCATCAGCCTTTCGAAGACTACAAAGCACATTAAGAAAGCAATTGTACGTCACAATGTCAGGAGGAAATCCAGCTCTCCCCCATCTCCTCCAACACACGATAAGCAGCATCCAGTTTACCCACCAAGCACATCCCTTCAATCAAATCTTTATAAGTCGTCACATCAGGCATACAGCCACAACTTCTCATATCTGAAAGCAGTTCAAAACACTCCTCCATCCGGTCAGCCTTTGCTAACGCAACAATCATAATCGAATACGTCTTGGCTGTGGGTGATGATATCGTTGACCCCTCAGTCCTCATGAACTCAAACAGCTCCCTTGCCTCTGACACCAATCCAGCACTGCAAAAAGATTCGATGGCTGCAATGTAGGTGAAACTCTCCGGGGTGTGCTTCATCTGAATCATTTCCTCGAGCACCTTCATGGCCTTCTTGGGGTCCCTCGCCCGACACCACCCAAAGAACAGGATACTGTATGTCTCTGCATTACCCAGCAACCTCCTCTTCATGCGGCCAAACACCGCCTCTGCTTCCTTGACCATCCCACACTTGCAGAACGCGTCCAGCAGAACGTTGAGCGCGTCAGTCTCCGGCAGCGTACGCATCCGAACCCGCCGCTTCTTGGCCAGCTTCCTCATGTGCGTGAGATGCTTCTCCGTGTAGGCGCGCAGGATCTCCAGCAGGTCCTCAACCGGCACCAACCTCGTGCCATGGCGCTTCATGTGATCGAGCACGTTGCAGAGGACACCGAACTGGCGGCTCTTGTACCGCGTGCCGGAGAGAATGTCGATGATGTCGTTGTAAGTCGCCGGTTCGTGGCTGTACCCGTCCTGGTGGGACGCCCAGGCGAAGAACCGGAACGCCAGCTTCTCCTCATAGCGGAGGCGGTGCAGCACGTCGGCGACGAGCGGGGGTAGTCAGCTCGGCGCCCAACGCGTCGAGCGCGGCCTACGTGCCCTCGTTGGATTCCGCCCCCGTCTTAATCACGGCATCATAGATCCTATCAGAGAGCGTGGCGAAGCGCTCGTCCTGGAGGTGAGTGGGGAGGATGGCGTGCACGGAGAAGAGCCGCCGCACTGGGAGATTGGGTAGATGGAACCGCGGCGGCAGGATTCGGGTGGGGTGCAGCGGTCGGAAGGAGGGCGGATTGGGGGAGTGTGTGGCGGCGAGGGTTGGCAAGGGCGTGGCCGCGAGAAGGCGGCGGAGATGGCGGAGCCGGGAAGGGAGGTTCATCATGGAGGTTGGAGGCAGCCGAGGATGGGGATGGGCTTCGCCGGGGACAAAACCGAAGCGCAGGTGGACCGAGAGTTTGCATTCACACGGCCCACCAGCCTTTTTTTCCTCTCCGGCTCTCCCTCCCCCGCCGCCGCCACAGCAGCCCCCGCTAGCGGCCGGCATCTTCACCCCTGACACGAGCCCGTTCACCGCCAATTTGGACATCCCGCCCACAGACCACAGCCACTGCGGGGGCTAATCTATCACCATGACCTCCCTCTAAACCAACTTGCCCGGCCGACAAAACCTCTCCTGCCGTCCGCGCATCTCTTCCCCGGCGAGGCAGCGTTCCGTCGCGATGCTGCACCTTCGACATCATCTCCTGTCCTCCATCTGCGCGGCAATCCCTCGCCATCGCTGCCTCCTCTCTACTGCCACCACCGCCACGTCTCCCGCCTGAATCGTCGCTGAGGAATACCTTGTCACCACCTGCGGGCTCACCCCAGCGCAATCGGGCAGGGCCTCCAAGGGGCTCACCCATCTCAAGTCTCCGGTCAAACCCGACGCCGCCCTCGCCTTTCTCACAGGCGTCGGCCTCGCCAAAGACGACATCGCCGGCGGAATCGCCAGGTACCCGCGGCTCCTCTGCTACAAGGTGGACAAAACCCTAACCCCTCGCTTCGCTCAGCTCATCAGCATTGGGCTATCCCCTCCCCAAATCTCCCGCCTCATTGCCATCGTCCCCAACATCTTCATCGCTCCCAAAATGATTCCCCGCCTCCAGTTCTATCTCTCCTTCATGGGTTGCTTCGATCTGCTGCACTCCGCCATCAAGATCAATCCGATCCTCCTCGGTCAGAACCTTGAGGATCTGGTCAAGCCTAACATAGCATTCCTATAGCAGTGCGGTCTAACTGCCTCTAATGTTCCGGAGTTCGCGATGCTGATATGCATGAAGCCCGAGGATGTCAGGGAAAGGGTGGCATGTGCTGAGAAGCTTGGTGTGCCGCGCAATACAGGGATGTTCAAGATGGCCCTGTGGGCTGTCTGTTGCGTTGGTCCCAACTCCATTGGTGCAAAAATGGATGTCATGAAGGCGACTCTTGGATGCTCCGAGGCGGAGCTGGCCCTTATGGTGTGCAAGTCACCCCAAATTCTGAGGATATCAGAAGGCAAGCTGAGTCGCACAGTGAAGTTTCTAAAGGTGGATGTTGGGTTGAAGCTTCAGTACATCTTGCATAGGCCAGCAATACTCGGCTATAGCATGCAGAGGCGGCTGATGCCTAGGCATTATTTCATCAAGATTCTGAAGGCAAAGGGGCTTGTGAAGGAAGACATTGACTTTTATAATACTATTTTGTTTAACTGAGAAGAGATTTGTCCAGAAGTTTATTGATCCTTACAAAAAGAGTATTGCAGGGCTTGCAGATGCTTATGCTACTGCTTGTGCTGGGAAAATACCCCATGAAGATGAGGTGCATTGGCAGCAGCATGCTAGGGATACTGAAAAGCAAAGGCAAAGATAGTCGGTCTAGGTCTTCTCTGCCTGTACTTTGAACAGCCTCTTGCTGAACTATTGTGCAGTTCCTTGGTGCACACCAATGCTTGCAACAGATACTGCCTTTGTGTGCTGAAATAAAATTAGTTCTTCCTTTGTGTGCTGAAATGAAATTAGCTATAGATATCTTATATCTGGATGCATTTACTTTATCCTTGTAAAAGAACACCTAGTTTTGCGGCATGAATTCAGTACCACTATTTTAGTATATTTATTCCAAGGCCTCACTGTTGTTAGTTGGAATTTGATTTGCTTTTTTGGTGAATACAACTCTTACTCTTGCATAACCTCCCTCTTTTATGTCAATTAGTTACTCTTACACCTTTGAATTCCTCCTCAGTGAACTCCCTTATTCCTCTTTGTTGTACGAAAACAGGGAAATGAATGTATCCTTATAGCCTTATAGGATTTCCTGTTATTTCATTTTTGGTTTTGGTTAATGATCCGAACTAAGTGAAAACATACTGGATTGGCTGTTCTGTTAAGGTCTATAAATTGATCCCCCATTACTAAGTTCAATCTTTCTGCAGTGTGCAGTGCATTACAGTAGAAAACTGCTAACATTTTCTTTGCTTGGGCATCGATTTTAATTTTGGTTTCTTTCATCATGGAAATATATATTGAGTTGGTTATTTGTCCTTGTTCGGTGAATTTTTAGGATGTTCGTTGATATCGCTATTTGGTATTTGGCTATGCCTCCTTTGGTAGACAGTAGACTCCTGCCTGACAGACTCGAATTAAAAAACATGAAACATGTGAACATCCGGCAGCCCAACCACCAATGCTCATGAAAACGATAATAATCATAGTTTTATGCCATTTTTAAATAGAAAATAGATACTTCAGACTGTCATGAGGCAACGAAAAGGCAGATATTGAAACTATAGTTAAAAGTTAAGTGTCATCTTGATACCCCGGGAGGTCTGGTTCTATGTCTACCAAGCGCTCGGACAGAACCTTCCACAGCAGAAGCAATCAACCATCACTTGTTGGTGGTGGAGGCAGCTGCGCTCAACAAGGAACGACGAGCAGAAGGCCGGAATGGATTCCCTCTTCGCGTTGGTCTCCTAGTACGTCTGGAAAGAAAGGAATGCCCGGTGTTTCAGAGAAGCTGCAAGCACGGCATTCGACCACATCCAGATCATACATGCAGAGGCTCAGCGCTGGATTGAGGCAGGTGCCAACGCGGGTTGGCTAGCTTAGCGCCAGGAAACTAGGACCAACGCTTAGCTAAGCATATGATTGTTCAACTTTCATGTAATCGCTTCTGATGTTTTGCTCCAGCCGCAAGGCATCTTGTAATTATAACTCCATCCTCCTTAATGAAAATGATACGCAATTTTCTTGCGTGTTCGAGAAAAAAAAGTGTCATCTTGATACATATCCCTCGGTCCTTGTTGAGACCAAAGGGATTTTGTGCCCTCACTAATTAAGAAACGACTTCTCTTGCCGAACACTGTATCTCGAAGCAAGCTATGATAGTGCCAGAATTCATATGCATGTCTTGAGATTGACAGCGAACGTGACGGCCCTGTTCACTTCGCTAAAAAGCTAGGCTAAAAAGACCGCTCACTGATTTGTTATGAGAGAAAAATATTGTACCATAACTGATAAGTCAGGCTGATAAGCTTAATTGTGGTTGAATATGGGAAGAATCGAGTTTTGAACTATTTAGGATGTCCTGTGGATGCGGGGCATCTGGACTAGAGAATGGTGCATGTTAAGTCAAGGTTCTAATTTCTAAATGTGCGAAGCTTGGGGGGAGTGTAAGTTAAATCTGCAAATTTTACAGGGTTTAGTGGAACTAGAATATACGTATGTTGCCAATATATGAACAGGGATGTTGGGAGCGTTTTGTTGTACGTGCCCATCATAGCGGCATCGATCATGTCCTATATATACACGTGTACACATGAAAAGAGTTCTGCTCCGGTACTCCCTAACTAAAGAACTTTGTGAATCTCAAAACAAAAGTAGTTAATGTGGTTAGTGGTGGATTCGTCAGTAGACGATTGTTTCATTCATTCTTATCCAACTCTGGGTCGTTCTCCATGCATGCGTGCATGCAAATCTGCGACCCACGGTTTGTTGTTTACTCGTATCTCACTTATAAGTCATGATTTATTAGTCAATGAATAGTATTTTTTTCTCACATCAAACTAATCAATAGTACTTTTAGCCATGGCTTATAAGTCAAACTAGCCCAAACGAACAGGGCGCCACTATTTTCGTCAGGATCCCATTTGAGCGTTTGTTAAATACTTTCAAATTATAGTTCGTTTGACTTTTCTGACCTCAAATTTAACTACTCGCCTTATTAAAAATAATTGTACAAACATAGTCAAACTTAAGTCATTTTAAGAACTTTTGTTAATAAAGCGAGCCACAACAAAAGAAGTAATATTTTACATAAATTTTTGAATAAGACGAGTGATCAAACTTATGATAAAAAAAGTCAAACGGACTATAATTTAGAATGGATTTAGTACTATACTAGTATTATGAATAAGAAACTGGTACAATATACAAATTGGCAGAGTATACCGTTTCATTAAATGTAGCATGCCCTGGGTTCAAAATTTTGCCAAAAATTTCTGAATTTCGGGGGTGGCAAAAAAGTCCAAAATTTCACATTACTTTTAGTGCATGTATTTTGAAAGGGACCGTGACGTCTAAGAGGGGGCTGAATTAGGCAACTTAAAACTTTACTTCTAACTATAGCCTCTTTTTCTAACCTTAGCAAAACCTAGGCAAAAAGATAAACTATCTAAATGTGCAACTACTGTTTTACTAGTGTGTTACTATCTCTACCGCAAAATAAGTTATGCAAACAATGTAAATGCGAAAGCTAAAGAGTAAGGTAGAAATATGCAAACTCCCGTCGACGACTCTGGTATTTTTACCGAGGTATCGAGAAGCACGCAAGCTTCCCCTAGTCCTCGTTGGAGCCCCTCGCAAGGAATCCCTCGCAAGAGCCAAGCTCTCGCTCGGATAACTCCGTGGATAGCTCCAGGCCTTCCCCACGCGTAAGTGGGTCTCCGGTGTGCCTTCTGGCAAGCCTCTCCTGGACCGCTCCCCGCCGTCTTCACTATCAAGCTTCCGACCAAAACGTCACGGGCTTTATTCCCTCCGGTACACGGTGGCGGCCACACCATAAACGCGGTTGGTGTGATCTCGCAAGACTACAAGTCCCTCCGATATACAACAATGGTGCGCGCAAGCACCGATTAGTAAGAGGTATGCAAACCTCACTAAACACTAGGCCTAAACCTAGAGCAAAGCATAAGCAGTGGTTTAATCAACCTAAGCATTTCGCAAAAACACCTACGCTAATCACTAAGCACTATACAAGTAGAGATCAATAAAAAGGTGTATGAACACCCTTGATATGTTTCCTTAGCTCTCCACTTCTCAACTGGGCGGTTTGGGTGTCTATTTATAAGTCCCACCGAGAAAGTAGCCGTTAGGAGTGAAACCCAGCTTTTTGCTACTGACCGGACGCGTCTGGTCGTCCCGATCGTTGGAGCGCGCACATTGATCGAACACACTGTCGAGTCCGGTCACTGTTGATCGGACGTGTCTGGTCGCGCTGTCGCTGCTCTGGAACCTCTCTGGACTCGATCGAACGCTGCAATTCTTGCGTCCGGTCGATTATCCGCCAGCGTCCGGTTAGTGCTGAATATGTTGCCGGGATGATGAACAATGCCATCGTCGCGTCCGGTCACTTTTAGTCCTCAGTGTCCGGTCGCTGCTGCTGACGCCTGCTGTTGCCGAGCATCTTGATCGGACGCGTCCGGTCGCTATAAGGGCCTCGTCCGGTCACCTCTGTCAAGCTCATTTTTTCGCGATCTTACGTCCGGCTTGATTCATATCTTCGTGTTTAGACTTAGCTTGATATCTTGGATCCTCTATTGTGCTTTTAGGGTCTTGCTTAAGGTGTTGTTCATGAAATCATCGTGTTGCCTTCATCCAAGTCACGTCTTGCACCCTATTGAACTACAAAACAATTACTTGCAAATTCATTAGTCCAATTTAGTTGTGTTGGACACTCAACACCAAAATTCAAAGTAAATGAGCCTAAGGTCCATTTTCTTTGCATGCTTTATTGTGTATATATGATTCTTACTCATATTTGTATTATTTATGTTGCATATTCTTCTAAAAATCTCATTTTGTTTAGATCTATAAATTTTAGGAAAACCATATTTCTTGGGTCTATAAAATGATGATTTTTTTTTCGAATTTTAGTGATTTCAAGGATGACAAAAAAAAATCAAAAAACGAAATTGAAATCTCTGACATGTCTATCAATCTTCCTCATGTGTTTTGTTTCACTTAAATCTATTTCTTGTTTGCTTTTCTAGTTTCTAGATAAAAAAATATGAGATATTTGTTGCGTGAAGCCGTGAAATAGCCACGCCATATACTATTCCGCATGATTAACAGATGCAAAACCTCGAGAGTTGCGTGATTAGGAGATATTTTTTAGCATCCACGCATGCAGCCATGCAAAATCTCAAGTTTACCCGTATTTACCCCTAACCGCGTTTACCCCGTATTTAACCCCTTCCGCTCCCCCGGCACCGGACCGCCCGCACTCCGACGCTCGCAGGCTTCCGCTTCCCCGGCACCGCACCGCCCACACTCCGACGCCGCCGCCCTTCTGCTGCCTGCCTGCACCGCCTCCAGTTTCGCCCCCAGTCCGCCGCCAGGCTCGGAGCTCGCGGCCCCAGCCATGGCGGGCGCGCGGACCCAGCAGACGCGGCACGGGGCGCGCGGGGCCGGCGGCCGGCGACGTGGATAGCCGGTGCCTGGCGACGAGGAGGCGCGACAGGTGCGGCTCACGGGGAAGGGAAGGAAAGGGAGGGGATAAGCGGTCCGTTCGGTTGGTGGGTTTGCTGGTTTGTGCTCGAGAAAAATACCGTTTCGACTTAAAATTTACGATCGTTTACGACACGCCACAGCCAAACGAACAGGCTGAAGGTTGGAGGGTGGACCCCACCGCAATTTTGTGAACAATTTATAATTTGTTCTGAGATTGGTGAACAATTTGTGAAATATTTGACATATATTTCTTTAATATCTGCAATCCATATAAATAATTTGTAAATTTTTTCTGAAAAATGGCATATATTTTTATTATCCTCAAATTACACCACTGTGTTCAATAAATTGCACTGAAGAAATCATTGTAAATATAGTAATAAGCCAGTGTAAATATATCTAGATGACAGTATAAGTGTATGAAAAAATTTAGTTGACAGGAGAGACCAAAACAACCGAATGTCACTGGGCAGATTAAAAAAAAAGAGAAAGAAAGTATATATGACGGTGAGAAATTGAAACGGGAGAAAACTGCCTCCTATCCTAAAGCAAAGCAGTAATCTATATACCGACGGGTAGGTTGTTGTCACAAGTGCCAATTCCTTGGACCATCCAGAGTTTAAAGTCTTCCATGATTCCATGATTTATCCGCAGAAGAAGTTCACTGCATGTTTCCATGATTCAACAGTTCATCGCCGTGTTGTAAACTTGTAACCAGCTGTATTAACTCCCTTGTCTGAAACGGTTTGACCAGCTCGCTGCCTGCTGCCTGCCTTTCTGTCTCCGTCTAGAGCGTATGCATCCCCTCCCCCCGTCTTCGTGTGGTTTATTGTTGATCCCTTTTTTTTTTTCGCACTGTGTCTGCATGCACGTAAAAGTCAGGCAGAAGGACATCCATTTCTTCTCTCCTGCCGACCTCTCAAGTTTTTTCTAGTAGACTATAGGAACTGCTGACACTCTGGAGGAGGAAAAAGAAATATCCGGGCATTTGCTAATCAACTCTGAATTTGGCATTTGTTATTGAGACCATCTATTAAGTATTAATCGGTGTCATACTGTACAACTTCAGGCAGCACTGGAAATTTTAAACAAACCTTCTTGCAAGAAGAAGCAGATGAGTACAAAGTTTTAAGGCTATCCGCACCGCGACCTACAAACGGCCCGGCACCACGCGCGGTAGCCGGTAGCGTACCGGCTGCACAGTGCAGCGCTACTCTCAGCGCGCGCAGCACGCACGCTATACACTGTAGCGCAGAGAGAGAGAGAGTTGGTGAGAGAAAAAGGGGAGGGAGATGAATAAAATATGGAATATTGGGTATAGAGTATGGGATAGAGATAACACGAGTACGGGAGAAATAGGTATAGAGTAGAGAATCTCGATGACTAGGATAGAATATTTCTTTTTAGAGATGGAAATAGAGATGGACGAGTGCAGATAGCCTAACAAAGTTACTTCCGCTTCATTCTGGACCATGAGCACAGAACATCTGAGTATCTGACGTACGATGGTTGCAGCCTTTCTTCACTTACACATTGTTCAGCCATTGTAACATTTGGATCCCATCCAAGCTTACACATGTATGGTTGAACAAAGAACAACTCTTTCTTGCGACGGTATGTAGAGCAAGCTGAACTTAGTAGCAGTATTTCTATAGACAAAAGATGCTCGGCAGCCCACCGAGGGGTATCCCACGATGGTAGATTTATCGTAGAGGTGAGCGATATCAAGAGCGAGATGGTAATACAAGCACCAAGACACAAGATTTAGACAGGTTCGGCCGTCAGTACGACGTAATACCTACATCCTGTGTTCTAATGTATTGCATTGAGATGTATCGATCGTGTCCACTAGGGGACCCCTGCCTCTCCTTATATACTCTGGAGGGGTAGGGTTACAAGGAAAGTAGCCTATTTGGTACTATACAATATCTTGCGGAGCACGTCGAGCAGCGCCGTGCACGCTTTGATCTTGTGGGCTGGGCCACCTTTGATGGTGCGGCCCATGTATTATCTTGTGGATACCAGGGGCCATACCCCCACAGCTAGTCCCCGAGCTTGACAGTAGGTGACGTAGTCACGTGGTGCCAGGGTCAGAAAGTAGAAGACCAGCTGAGCAGGCAGCCAGTCCCCGGGCGTAGCCATGAGATGAGAAATGCGCACATTCACCGCAAGGTGAAGTGTGCCCACTTAGTCCCGAGCCTGCTAAAAGATGAAGAATGAATCTTGTAGCAGGGTCAAAGAAAAAGAAGTCTGAAAGCTTGCCGACGTCGTCTGACATGCGTGTATCAAGACCCCAGACATGCTGCCCAAGATTAGCACCCTGATCCGAACAGCATGGAGCAGCTTGATAGCACACCGATGAGACATAGCAAGATCCGAGCACCGAGTAGTCCCCGGTGTAGCTGGCGATGTCCGAGCACTGAGGAGCGAGGAGTCCCGACGTTGCTGGCGATGTCCGAGCACCGAGGAGCGAGGAGTCCCCGGCGTCGCTAGCGATGTCCGAACATCGAGGAGTCCCCGACGTCGCTGGCGATGACTGAGCACCGAGGAGCGAGGAGTCCAAAGCGTCGCTGGCGATGTCTAAGCATCGAGAAGCAAGGAGTCCTCGGTGTCGCTGGCGATGACCGAGCACCTTGAAGCGAGGAGTCCCCGGTGTCGCTGGCGATGTCCAAGCACCATGGAGCGAGGAGTCCCCGACGTCGCTGGCGATGACCGAGCACCGAGGAGTCCTCGGCGTCGCTGGCGATGACCGGGCACCAAGGAGCGAGGAGTCCCCGACGTTGCTGGCAATGTCAGAGCACCGAGGAGGAAGGAGTCCCCGATGTCGCTGGCGATGTCCGAGCACCGAGGAGAGAGGAGTCCCCGGCATCGCTGGCGACGACCGAGCACCGAGGAGCGAGGAGTCCCCGGCGTCGCTGGCGACGTCCGAACACCAAGGAGCGAGGAGTCCCGACGTCGCTGGCGATGTCTGAGCATCGAGGAGCGAGGAGTCCTCGGCGTCGCTGGCGATGTCCGAGCACCGAGGAGCGAAGAGTCCCCGACGTCACTGGCGATGACCGAGCATCGAGGAGCGAGGAGCCCCCGGCGTCGCTGGCGATGTCCGAGCATCGAGAAGCGAGGAGTCCCCGGCGTCGTTGGCGATGACCGAGCATCTTGGAGCGAGGAGTCCCCGGCATCGCTGGCGATGTTCGAGCACCGAGGAGCGAGGAGTCCCCGATGTCGCTGGCGATGACCGAGCACCGAGGAGCGAGGAGTCCCCGACGTCGCGGGTGATGTTCGAGCACCGAGGAGGGAGGAGTCCCCGGCGTCACTGGCGATGTCCGAGCACCGAGGAGCAAGGAGTCCCCGACGTCGCTTGCGATGACCGAGCATCGAGGAGCGGGGAGTCCCCGGCGTCGTTGGCGACGACCGAGCACCGAGGAGCGAGGAGTCCCCGGCATCGTTGGCGACGTCCGAGCACCGAGGAGCGAGGAGTCCCGACATCGCTAGCGATGTCCGCAAGGTGAAGTGTGCCCACTTAGTCTTCGAGCATGAAGAATCCGAGCGTCGAGGAGTAACCGACGTATCTGGCGATGAAGCACGAGTGACGAACAGTCTGGTCAACTAATCGGCGGCGAAGTGAGCATTGAGTAGAAGCGACCGACGAATAGTCCGATCAACTGGTTAGCGATGGAGTCCATGGACCAAGCGGTCCGACCAGTTGATCGGTGGTGAAGTCCAAGCACCAGGTGATCCGATCACCTAGACGATGATCCTGCAATACAAATATGTAGAACGGGTAGCACATGATGTACAAATATATGAACTCCGGAGAAAAATCAGCAATGGCGATGAAATAGTGTAAGTAGCTTGGCGATTAGTTGGTGTGAAGATGTATTTAATATAAACCGCCCGAATAGTTACTGTGTAGCTAAGTCTCTAGCCCTAGCTAGCTTGTTAACCATAACGTGGAGCGCAAAGCCCATGCACGTGTAGGAGGAACATGCATCACTAAGGAGTCGCTGCCGACCACCCATAACGCAGAGGGTAGATGCTCATGCACGTGTAGGGAGGAGCTAGAGACAGGGCCATCTCTGGAGGTGTCCGAGCATCAACAGGACTGTTCGGGGGTTCGGAAAATCGTTTGGAGAGAAAACATGGTGAAAACAACTCAGAGAAACATCATGGTGATTAACGAAGATTGGAGAATATTTAGAAAAATATTAAAGCGTGACTTAGCTTTAGACAGAACGACTGGTCGGCGGCGTATGACGCTATCTGGTCGGCGAGAGGATGGACGTCTTCAACCTAGTTGATGAATTTGCCCCTTAGGGCATCTTGGAAGGTGGCGGTGACGTTGGTGAACCCAAAAGGTAGGGGCGTAACCCCTGGAGTTTCCCGAGCAGCCTCCAATAGATCTGATCGATGGATGCGATCAGATCGTTGTTGTTGATCTGCCTCCTCTGGTAGCGAGGAAGCGGGGGCGAGTTATTGATGAAGGTGACCTCGGAGGCGGTTCCAAGATCAAATTTGCAGTCACGGGGGCTGATGTAGCCAGCGATGAATCGTCGTTGTGGACTAGCATGGATCTCCACGAGATTGATGACGAGAATGCGCTTTTGATTTGAGGTCCATCTGGCTTGCCATGGATCAAGCGCACACCCCTACTTGGTGCGCCAACTGTCGACAAAAGATGTTCGGCAGTGCACCGAGCGGTATCCCACGATGGTAGATTTGTCGTAGAGGTGAGCAAGATCAGGAGCGAGATGGTAATACAAGCACCAAGACACAAGATTTAGACAGATTCTGCCGTCAGTATGACGTAATACCTACATCCTGTGTTCTTATGTATTGAATTGAGATATATCGATCGTGTCCACTAGGGGACCCCTGCCTCTCCTTATATACTCTAGAGGGGTAGGATTACAAGGAAAGTATCCTATTTGGTACTATACAATATCTTGCGGTGCTCGCCGAGCAGCGCCATGCACGCCTTGATCTTATGGGCTGGGCCACCTTTGATGGTGCGGCCCATGTCTTGTCTTGTGGATACCGGGGGCCATACCCCCACAATTTCTTACTTTGATCAATCATGTATGTTTTGAGGTGGAGCATGTGAATTCACTCCATCAAATTCGCTCTATGCTATTGAAGTATTCAAAACATGGTAAACATGAAGGCGATGTCAGTTCGCAGCAGAGCCCTAATTTTGAAGCAAAACACATGACAAATCTAGTAAAATGCATGCCAACGAGTGCACAACTTGGTAAAGGGCATATATACAGAGAAGAAAATTCAACTTTTGTTCAGACATCTCTACCTGTAGGTTATGTTTCTGCTCCTGTGCAAAATTACAAATAGCATCTGCACATCTCGTGTTTTCATTCAATTTCAACCGAATTTGGAGCACTACCACACGTTGATCCCAACAATGAAATCAGCACCCTGTTCCCCACACATCAAAAGGCCCATTTCTTTCGCGTGTGAAAGAAGATCACTTTCAAGCTATTTTCTATGTCCAAATCTGCTGTTCCCATTCTACGTGCAAACCTACTGCGTAGCTGCCTTCTTCTCCTTGTCTGCCGCTGCCACCGCCACCTCACGGGATGTAGCGCCAGCTTTTGCACCAGACCCACCGCCTCTGATGCGGTCAAGGCGGACGCTCCCTTTAGCAGGAAGGTTGGCGGCATCAACGGTGGCCACACGCTTCCCCCTTGCCCTCGGACGACACTTGTCCTAGCTCGAAGCTAACCGTCATCCTGGACGCCAAAAAGAAGGATAGCTTCCTGGAGAACGTCCTCGCAAGAAGCGACTGCCATCTGCCTGGCCGGCCGAGGGGGGCACTTCGGCCGCCGCGACTGCTTCCTTCACCGGCTCTTCGCCCGTGACGCAATTGCATGCTGTGCTCGCCTGTGGTGACATGTTAGGATTGATCTCCACCAACTTGGCCCTAGAGGCCAATTCTGCCCTTGATACGCGCCCTGATCAGGGGCGCCTAGTCGTTCTTCTGGCTGATAGCCCCTGTCGCGTAGCATAATAAATAGGAGGTGGTGGCTGGAGCTCGAGATACGAGGTTTACCGTAGCCGCTAGCGCCCCACCGAGGTTCCTAGCCCTAGTCCGATCAAGAAGGGCGCCCTGTAAGCGATGGGAAGCACCATCGCCTTCGCCACCACCACTGGACCATGCCTCCACGGCGTTGCTACCTTGTCAGCGGTGCCATGGCCACGACTGCCCTTTTGGTGAGGTATCAGCAAGTTCCCTATCTAAGTTAAGTCATTACCCGTTAGATCTGCACCTAGAGGTTCTATCAGTTCTATCAATGGTATCAAAGACAGGTTCTAGTGTGTAGATCTAGACTGAGGTAGAAAAGTCAAAAGAAATTAGAAGGAGTTGACAGATTTCCAAACCCTAACCCTAGATCACCACCATCAGACGTCGCCTCGACGCTGCACGGGAAACGCACCCTGAGCCACCACGGGTGCAAGATGAATCCACCTAACCCAAACCCTAAAGCAGGGGAACGGTCAGAGAAGGGGAGGAAGAACCTACCTGGTGTCCTTACCGCCGTCACCACCGTCGTCGCACGGGAAGAGATCCGCTGTTGCGTGGGGCCCCAAACGGCACTACCGTGGTGCCGCTCGATGGCGTCGTGCGCTGCTCTGGCCACACGCGTGCGTCGGTGAGGGGTGCCACGGCGGTGCCATCTCCTTCGTCACGCCCGTCCTAGAGTAGTCTATTGCGACGGTTGTGGTGTGCAGTGCGGTGAAAGGGAGAAGCAGAGGAAAGAATGAGCTCAAGGGTTTCGAGGAGCCACGCACTCATGCTCAGGGTGCCATTGCTAGACCGCTCGATGGCGGCGCGCTCACCCTACGGTGGGCGCGCGCACCGGTGAGGGGACTGGTGGTGGCGCCGCCATCTCCAACCGCCATGTTGCTGGGTGAGAAAGGAGAGACAGTCAGCCGTCGCGGCGCTGAGGAGAGGAGACGAGGGAGAGAAAGAACAGAATGAGCTAGAGTTCGGGGAGCGGAGCCGCGTCGATCGGGTTTTTGATCTCACGAAAATGAAGGCCGGCCGTTGGATCAAGATGGACGGCTCAGATTGCACGGGCCACTTTTGGCCCTGGCGAGGAAGGAGATTCCCGGCTCAGGCCCAGGTTGCAGCCTGGGCATGGGGGAGCGGGCGCGCGCCATACCCAGACGCCGCTGGGCCGCGCGCTGCTGCTGCGTGGCCACGCGCTGCTGCTGCAGACTGGGTCATGTACTATTTTCGCCAGGGCGGGCTGAATGAATAGTAAACACAGAGTTTTGTTTTATTATTTTTAGAAGCAGTTTTGATGAATTTTGTCAAGTTTTGAATCTCTGTCAAAATTTGAACCAACGGGATAATTTTTTCAGAGAGTAGATGAGTAAAGTAAAATGCTTCTGAAAAGTAGATAATGATTTTTTTTCATGTTTTCACTGCAAAGTTTAATGTTGATCATCTTCAAATTAAATTTGAACCAACGAAAGAATTTAATTTGAAGAGCAGTTATATTTAGTAAATTATGATTATGTTAATCCTCTAATTAAATTAGAACCGACAGAATAATTTAAATTAGAGAAGTAGTTCATTTTGTTTAAGTTAGATTATGGTATTGTCATTTTCTGACCAACGTTGATGATGATAATATTATAATGAGTTCAAGTTTGAGGTTTAAATCTCTGATAAATTTTACACCAACGTAGTCAATTTTTCAGAGAGTAGATAAGGACCAAGAAATGCTCCTAAACTAATAGAATGTATTTTATTAACATGTTTCCGTTGCAATGAAGTGTTCATTATCTTATAATTAAATTCGAACCAATGGGAGAATTTAATTTTAAAGAGTAGTTATATGCTTTTAAGTTAATTTATGAGTTTTATGCATTAATTCTATTTTTTTCCCAACCGTGATGTAGAATTGATGCAGAAGCACCTTGTATGTTTTTATTTTAACCGACGAGATCACTCGGCTGTAAGCCAATGGGCTGTAATGCTGGGCTATATGAATAAAAAGGTTTGTGTCAAGCCAGTTTAGAACTGTTTTTTTGTTGTTGTTAGTTTACTAATGTTCTGATTAAATTGAAACCAACGGAAAGATTTAATTGAAAAATAAAGAAATAAGTGAATGTTTTAGTCGTCATGACTAAGTTTTCGTTACATTAAATTATGTATAGATTTATCCCACATGGAGAGAAATTTTGGCATAGTACTTATGCTAGTCAATCCTGCATGGCAGGAGAAGTTTTATGATGATTTACATGTTTTGTATCTCGCATAGCGAGAGAAGTTTGGGTAGCTCTTATGCTGTCCTAGTATTGACCGTGGCACAATAGAAATACATCATCATGGTTAATACTAACCAAAAGATAAGAAAAGATGCAAGCGTGACCTGCAAAAGTACTACTAATGAAAGACATCGTTGAGTTCTTGAAGTGAAATAAGGAAAGTGTACTCCTAAATGGATCAAGAAATAACTTTGTTTACATGACATAATCATGTGAATGAAGTAAGTTATAAGTGTCTCCTCGTTCACAAGTTTTTTAAATAGTTCTCAAAATTATGGCAATAAAGTTCATGCCATATTTCGAGGGGGAGAATATTAAGATCAATTAAGAAAAATGGTCTTCGTTAAGAGTGAGATAAAGATCAATTAAGAAAGATGATGTTCATTAAGAGTGAGATAAAGATTAATTAAGATAAATGCGACCGTTGGAGGAGTACAACGGTCACAACAATGATACCCCTAAGCAGAGAAATAGCTAAATTCCTGGACCTTTGAGAGTTCCAACTGGAAGATAGCATAGTCAGCTTCAAAGATGTTAAGATGGTGCTTAAAGCGACATATGGAGTTTTAACAGATTAAACCTAAAATAAGATATTTGAAGATACACTATCTGTAGAAAAGATGGAAAGATCTGGGGGAGCATGGTATGTAGAGGTATGTAGAGACCTAAGACTTAAAGAGAAGAGGGACTGCGTGCCCACTCCAGTGACTTAGGAGCAACAAGTTTCTCAATACCTGTTGATGTTGTATGACTAATACAACACCTGTTGTTAACTCTTCGAAGAAGATGAATAATGTAAACAAGGATCTTGTGATATAGGAGCCTATAGAATCAATTGCCTCTTGGCAATGAAAAGCAACAACAGCCCCATATGAAAATGCCATTAGCTGAGGCTCCAGAAGGTCTCAAAGAATTAGTAAACTAGTTTTTCTGATGACTATAAAGTCTATGTTAGTGAAGAAATTCAAATGGAGGGTGATCCCATCTCATTTAAAGAAGCCATGAGAAGTGTTTACTCATCTAAATGGCAAGAAACTTTGGAAGTTGAAATGAATTTGATGAATACCAATGATATTTGGGACTTAGAAGAAATTCCTAATGGAGCCAAAATAGTAGGCTATAAATGGATCTACAAGACAAAATGTGACTCCAAAGGGAATGTAGAAAGATATAAAGCACAACTTGTAGCAAAATGCTTTATGCAAAGAGAATGAATAGATTACAATGAGAGTTTTCTCTCCAGTCTCATGCAAGGATTCTTTTAGAATCATGATGGTGTTATTGGCACATTATGATTTAGAGTTACATCAGATGGATGTAAAGACGACATTCCTCAATGGAGATTTGTATGAAAACATTTACATGGCACAACCCAAAGGTTTTGTTGTGGAAGAAAAAGAACATATGGGATGCAGCCTATAGAAATCTATTTATGGGTTAAAACAAGTCTCTAGACAATAGTATTTGAAGTTGATGAAATGATAAGAAAGTTTGGGTTTAAAGAAAATGAGAAGGACAATAGCGTTTATGCGAAGTTCAAAAAAGGAAAATGTATTTTCCACATCCTATGAATAGATGATATTCTACTCACTAGTAGTGATGTTAATCTGTCATTGGAGAAGAAGTTTTGTCCTCAAGTTTCAATGTGAATGATCTTGGTGAAGCGTCATTGGTTCTAGGAATCAAAATTCACCGAGATAGAAGAAAATGGGGTATTAGGACTATCGCAAAGGCATACTTAGAAAAGATTCTAAAGAAATAAAGTATGCATGCAAGTAAACCTATGCCTGCTCCTATAGTCAAGGGTAATAGATTTGAGAACTTTAAGTGTTCCAGGAACCAATATGAGATCGATCAAATAAACATGGTTCCATATGCTTCAGCGATTAGAAGCTTGATGAGTGTACAAGTACAAGTAAGAACTTACCCTGACATAGTTTACGTATCCGAGATATTTTGGCAGAAGTCCAGTCCAGATATAGATCACTGGAATAGAGTTAAGAATGTCTTGCAATTTTGCAAAGTATCATAAGCCTCATGCTGAGTAAGAAAGAATAAGTACTCTCAAATAGTTGAGGGTACAAATGTTAAGTCTTGGTGAGATGTGTAGTGAAATCTACAGTAGTTGCTAACACTCGTAGTTGGAGTATTATTGTGGAAAAGCTCCAAAGAAACAGTTGTGGTGTCATCAGTGATGCATACCGTAGTATAGCTTGACATGAGGCTTATGGAACATGCAAAAAGAGGTTAAGAGAATTAGTACCTAGATTTAACAATGGTAGTCAACAACAATAACATTTAAAGTAGTGTATGATCTCTGGTTGGCCTAGAGGGGGTGAATAGGCCTGTCAAAATAAACACTCAAACTTTTATTAAATTCACCCAGCGGCACTGCCGCTCTGGAGGGTGGCACTATCGGACTGCGGCACTACCGGGCTAGAATAGCTGCACTGCCGCACCTGCATACAACTTTGAATCAAAGTTCAAAATCCATAAATGAAAACTTAGACCATAGAAATTTCCAAGCTTACTGCAAGTATGACAATCATTGATCAAGAGCTAGAAGTGGTAGGAACATCACACACAAGTCGATCGACTAGAAACGCTAGAAATCACCTCAACCATAATATGTCATGCAAGTAATGTAAATCAAGCACAAGTGACACAATGATTTATCTCGTGGTTCGACTCTCCACCAAGGCTTGCCTACCTCTACGTTGTTAAGGTTAGCCACTAAGGCTTAGGGCTTTCCAACCCTTCCTCGTTCTCAAATCAAGAGACTTAACTCTTAAGATGAGGGGTTTGTTTACTAACTTCAAGAGATGGTTACAAACCTCCTAGGGCTGCCACACAAGTTGGCAAGCTCCACAGGCGATGCTCTAGCCAGCTAGGAGCCAAGCTCCAAGAGTAACAAACACAACCGTCGACCAAAACATGAACCAAGTGGTCTTTAGAGTTGGGGAATCAATGGAGCTGCTCTCTAATCGAGTTTTGGACCCTTTTCTCTCAAGGGTTGATGGGGAAATCAATGAATTTGCTTGAGGGCTTGAGGTCAACAATGGAAGGAGAGAGAGAGAGAGATCATGCTCTATTTTGAGCATGCTGAATGAAGGAAGAAGAGGCAGAGAGCCATTGGGGAGGAAGGGGAAAGGTATATATACCCCCAGCCCCCAACGGTAACCGCACCTAAGGGGTCGGGCAAGACGGAGTCCACAACCTCAAGGTCGGGCGAGACAGAGCCCACAGCCTCAAGGTTGGGCGAGACAGAACCCACATCCTTGGGGTCTTGCGACACAGAGCCCGCACCCAAGGGGTCAGGTGACATGGAGCCCACGGCCTCGAAGGTTGGGTGAGACAGAGCCCGCGGCCTCGAGGTCGGGCGAGACACAGCCCATGACCTTGGGGTCAAGCAAGACCTTTTAATACGTCTTGAGCCATCCTGGGAAGTCAGTGTGGGTGCTAACTTCCTTGTACCATGACTCAAGTGTGGCAGTGCCACACTATGGCAGTGCCTGTCTTCAAGTGCGACAGTGCCGCACCACGCAAGATAGCAAGGGTAATAGTAAAGTGTAGACTGTCCTGGTTGTGAATCTGAGGATGCATGTGGTTGTTTGAGCACTTGGTAGGATATATTAGCTTAAGCATTGTGTCTCTCTTTATAGTATGACTTTTTCTATACTCAAATTCAAAATATAAAAGAATTTAAGCCTCCTTTGAGTTTGAAGCCATCTACATTTGTAATTGGGGGCTCCTCTATTTTGTGTAGCATCCTCGAATATAAATTCCCTGCTTGTCATCTCTATAAATCTCATTAGCTCTCTAATTGCGCGGTCATTATCACCAAAACCCACAATTAGAGCTTGATTGCACTTTCAATCTCCCCCTTTTTGGTGATTGATGACAACCCAATTAGAGCTTACAAAAGATATGAAATAAATACTAAGATTTTTGAGCCATGGATGTAGAGCCTCCCCCTAAGTATGTGAATAGATAATTGAATTCTCAAATTGGCATAAGAAGCCAAGATTCATATTTTAGTGAAAGTGATGGGGCTCCCCCTACATCTATGCTCTTATGGAGTGCTGCATACTTTGTCAGATATATAAAACGTGATGCAAATGATAGTTTATGCACAACATGGTTTGCTGTTGTAGCTGGGTGCGGCACTATCGCACTTGCTATAATAGTACAGATCAGAACAGACACCACATAGCATGTGATACATATAAAGATATATATTCTAGCACAATTATATCACAAACGATAGCATAGATTAATATATGTCTATATCCCACACATATAAAGTACTTAAATAACATTATTACATAAATAGAGTTTCTAATGGACTCCTCTCACCTAACGAAGACTACTCTAAATGGATACAAATATGACTCTAGCTGCAGCAACCTCCATGGCGTCGAAAAAGTTGTTGACCCCTCTAATTTTCTCCCCCTTTGGCATAAAGCACCAAAAAGAGAAGAAAAGAAGGTCCTCCCCTCTACCATCATCATCGCCAAAGGGGGAGGACATGATCCAACACTCACTCCTCATCCTCTTGGATCATGTCCCAATCAACATCATCGCCACCAACAACTCCACTAGCACCTACGACGTCCTCCCCTCTACCATCATCATCATCATCATCATCATCATCGTCGAAGGAAGAAGAAGACACCACTGCCCTCCCTTGGCGATGAGTGGTCGAAATGTGGCGCTCATGCCTGGTGCTCCTCCTCATGGACTGCAAGGTGGATCTCAAATTGGTGTGTGGATCAAGCTCTGGCTGCTCTTGCTCTTCCTCCTCCTCCTCATAATCTATCTTAGAAAGACTAGGGAGGTCATCAGACCTCGGCGATGACTGAACTAGAGAAAGAGGTGGCAGCCCTACACACTCTCTAGCCTCTCGGTTGGCTTCACGGTTCTCCAACATCATGAATATAAGTGAAGCCCCGCTCCTCCTCTCCAAAACCAAGGATCTGGCTGAAAGTCACAAAATCAACTCTATAATGCCGTCCCTCAGTCATCTAGTGAATCTCATCAATGTAGATGCTATAAAAGAAAGTGGCATTGAACTAGGCTAGCACTTCCTCATTCCAATTATATCTGAAGCTCATAATATCAGTGAGGCCAAACAACTCACAAGCCTTGATCACCTTATTAAATTCTGGCTCATTCTTTGCCTTCATCTCCTCCCAATCAACATACTGCATCTTCACAATATTAGATTTCTTAGAGTTGAAGTTCATAGATGCATAGAAGTTGGAATGAAACTCATTTCAAAACATGTAGTCAATCTCCAAATCCTTTGGCTGCTCATAGGGATTGCTCTCACGTGCTTCCTCCACCATCTTCAGCTTTCCCGCATAGTTGAGCACGGGATGAGCACGTGTGTCAATAGGACGCTTCATGACTACATCCTCAGAATACTCTCTGATGTAGCTCCTATCAAACTCCTCAAGATGAGGTGGAGTATCGGGGCAAGCACCTAGAGGAATGGTGTGGCCAGCCCTCTCTAAGTTCTCATCCTAGATCATCTGATCTCTCCTCCCCCTGTATCGACAAAAGATGCTCGGTAGTCCACTAAGGGGTATCCCACAATGGTAGATTTGTCGTAGAGGTGAGCGAGATCAGAAGCGAGATGGTAATACAAGCACCAAGACACAAGATTTAGACATGTTTGGCTGTCAGTATGACGTAATACCTACATCCTGTATTCTGATGTATTGCATTGAGATGTATGGATCGTTGTATAGATGTATGTATCTTGTCCGCTAGGGGACCCCTGCCTCTCCTTATATACTCTAGAGGGACAGGGTTATAAGGAAAGTATCCTATTTGGTACTATACAGTATCTTGCGGTGCACGTCGAGCAGCACCGTGCAGGCCTTGATCTTGTGGGCTAGGCCACCTCTGATGGTGCGGCCCATGTCTTGTCTTGTGGATACCGGGGGCCATACCCCCACAGCTAGTCCCTGAGCCTGACAGTAGGTGATGTAGTCATGTAGTGCTAGGTTCAGAAAGTAGAAGACCAGCCGAGCAGGCAGCCAGTCCCCGGGCATAGCCTCGAGATGAGAACAAGCACATTCACCGCAAGGTGAAGTGTGCCCACTTAGTCCTCGAGCCTGCTAGAAGATGAAGAATGAATCTTATAGCAGGGTCAAAGAAAAAGAAGTCTAAAAGCTTACTGACGTTGTCTGACATGCGCATATCAAGACCCCAGACGTGTTGCCTAAGATCAGCACCCTGATCCGAACAGCATGGAGCAGCTTGATAGCACACCGACGAGACATAGCAAGATTTGACCACCAAAGGAGTCCCTGGCGTAGCTGGCGACATCTGAGCACCGAGGAGATCCTGGCATAGCTAGCGATGTTTGAGCACCGAGGAGTCCCTGGTGTAGCTAGTGATGTCTGAGAACCAAGGAGTCCCCGATGTAGCTGGCGATGTCCGAGCACCGAGGAGTCCTCGGCGTAGCTAGCGACGTCCGAGCACCGTGGAGTTCCCAACATCGCTGATGATGTTCGAGCACCAAGGAGCAAGGAGTCCCCAGTGTCGCTGGCAATGACTGAGCACTGAGGAGTCCCCGCCATACATGGCGATGTCTGAGCACCGAGGAGTCCTCGGCGTCACTGGCAATGACCGAGCACCGAGGAGCGAGGAGTCCCTGGCGTCGCTGGCGATGACCGAGCACCAAGGAGCGAGGAGTCCCCGACGTCGCTGGCAATGACCAAGCACCGAGGAGCGAGGAGTCCTCGGTGTCACTGGCGATGTTCGAGCACCGAGGAGCGAGGAGTCCCCGGCGTCGCTGGTGATGTTCGAGCACCGAGGAGCGAGGAGTTCCCCGACGTTGCTGGCGATGTCTGAGCACCGAGGAGTCCCCGGTGTAGCTAGCGAGGTCTAAGCACCGAGGAGTCCCTGGCGTAGCTGGCGACGTCCGTGCAATGAAGTGTGCCCACTTAGTCCTTGAGCACGAAGAATGCGAGCACCGAGGAGTAACCGACGTAGCTAGCGATGAAGCACGAGCGACGAATAGTCTAGTCAACTAGTCGACGGCGAAGTGAGCATTGAGTAGAAGCAACCGGCGAACAGTCCTTTCAACTGATCGGCGACGAAGTCCATGAACCTAGCGGTCTGACCAGTTGATCGGTGGAGAAGTCCAAGCACCAGGTGATCCGATCACCTGGACGATGATCCTACAATACAAATATGTAGAACGAGTAGTACATGATGTACAAATATATGAACTCTAGAGAAAAATCAACAATGGCAATGAAATACCATAAGTAGCTTGGCGATTAGTTGGTGTGAAGATGTATTTAATATAAACCGCCCGAACAGTTAGTGTGTAGCTGAGTCTCTAGCCCTAGCTAGCCTGTTAACCATAACGTGGAGCGTGGAGCCCGTGCACGTATAGGAGGAACAGGCGTTGCTAAAGAGCCATTGCTGACCACCCATAATGCAGAGGGTAGACACTTGTGCATGTGTAGGGAGGAGCTAGAGACAGGGTCATCTCTAGAGGCGTCCGAGCATCAACTGGACTGTTCGGGGGTTCAGAAAATTGTTTGGAGATCAAACATGGAGAAAATAGCTCGAAGAAACATTATGGTGATTAACGAAGATTGGAGAATATTTAGAAGAATATTAAAATGTGACTTAGCTTTAGGCAAAAAGTCTGGTCAGCGATGTATGGCGTTATCTGGTCAGTGAGAGGATGGACATCTTCAACTTGGTCAGCGAATGTGGCCCTCAGGGCATGTTAGTAAGCAGCAGCAGTGTTGGTGAACCCAAAGGGTAGGGTCATAACCCCTGGAGTTTCCCGAGCAGCCTCCGATAGATGTGGATTGGAGGGTGGTTGGTGTTGAACTAGAGTGTCCAGAGCTGATTCAGCGATGGAGAGGCAATCGGCGAGCTTCAGACCGAGCCGATCGATGGATATGATCATATCATCATTGTTGATCTGCCTCCTCTAGTAGCGAGGAAGCGGGCGGCGAGTTGTTGATGAAGGTGACCTCGGAGGTGGTTCTAAGATCAGATCTGCTGTCGCGGGGGCTGATGTAGCCAGCAATGAATCGTCATCGTGGATCGGCATGGATCACACGAGATTGATGATGAGAACGCGCTGTTGATGTGAGGTCCATCTGGCTCACCATGGATCAAGCGCACACCCCTACCTGGCACGCCAACTATCGACAAAAGATGCTAGGCAGTCCATCGAGGGGTATCCCATGATGGTAGATTTGTCATAGAGGTGAGCGAGATCAGGAGCGAGACTGGTAATACAAGCACCAAGACATAAGATTTAGACAGGTTCGGCCGTCAGTATGACGTAATAGCTACATCCTGTGTTCTGATGTATTGCATTGAGATGTATGGATTGTTGTGTAGATGTATGTATCTTGTCCGCTAGGGGACCCCTGTCTCTCCTTATATACTCTGGAGGGACAGGGTTACAAGGAAAGTAGCTTATTTGGTACTATACAATATCTTGCGGTGCACGTCGAGCAGCGCCGTGCACGCCTTGATCTTGTGGGCTGGGCCACCTATGATGGTGCGGCCTATGTCTTGTCTTATGGATACCGGGGGCCATATCCCCGCACCCTATCTCTTGCAACATCTCTGCCTGCTGCATTGCTGCTACCCCCTATGGTCCTGCCACGACCACGATGAGGCATTTTCTTGTTCCGAGGCTCTATCATCTTCCTCTTCCCCCTCCGGTCATCATCACCTCTAGAGGCCATCTTGATTCACTCGGATTGAGGAGGAAAGAGATGAATCAACTCCATCCATGAGTTAGGGCTACTGCTGATGATGTCGTTGAAGAACAACAGTGTCGGGGACCTAATATCGGGGTACCCAATGAGGTGGAACTAATAACCATCGAACGTTGACGCTTCTAGTCAGATAAGAATGCTACTATGCTTCTTGTCTAAATAATGGAAGATTGGTTCTACCTCGCCCAACCCCTAAGGGCTGGTTCCACCTCGCCCGATGGCTGAGGGCTGGCTCTGCCTCGCCCGACAGCTGAGGGCTAGCTCCGCCTCACCCAATGTCTGAGGACTAGCTCCACCCTAGCCAACATTCGAGGGTGGGCTCCGCCTCGCTCGATAGCTGAGGGCAAGCTCTGCCTCGCCTAGTTTCTAAGGGCTGGCTCCGCCTCGCCCGACAACTAAGGGCAAGCTCCATCTCACCCGACGACTGCACCATGCTCCTTCATGATGATGAGCATAGGGTATGATAGGACATTCGAGTCAACCGTAGTACCGAGGACCATGCCCTGCATGCCTGCAGGAAGGTACCATCAGGATATAATGAGATGGTGCTTTAAGCCCTTTCTGACCTAACAGAGCCTAAATAGTGTTGTAGGCACCGACTTTTGTCCTATAGTGTTGTAGGCGCCACCATCAACCCTCAGGCGTGGATACTAACATGGGCATACGACAACCACTATAATCCAAGGAAGAACTCACATCATCTACAGTGACAGGCGTATAGTCATTTCCCTGTCTACTCCCCGTAGAGTCATGGTTCAGCGCCCTGACACACCACACCATCCGCCGGGGGAGGATGGGACATGACCACTCGCTGAGACGAAGCCAGAGCCTGGCCCTATTAGGATCAACGAAACATGCTATCCCTGGCGTGGTCTGCCATGTCAGCAGGGCAGGCTTAAGGGAAAAGGAAGACCCAGCACCCTCAAAGGACCCTCTCTACTTTTGGTTTTTTCCTCTTTCTCCCATCTATAACCCCTGCTCCCCCCTTGGTCTATAAAAGGGAGGGCATAACACCCCACTAAGGGGACAAATAAATTCCACACACAACACACAGCCAAACAACAATCAAGCTCTTGGAATCTTTTTGATCTTTCCATCAGAGACTTGGGACCTGTCCCTCTCTCGACCGTTTGTACCCCCTACTATGAACCTTTTTTGATACTAATAACATGAGCAGCAACAAACTAGATGTAGGGACATTCTGCTCGAACTAGTATAAACCTTGTGTCCTTTAGTACACCATCCGAGCCTAACACGCAACAATTATAAATTTACTAGTTGGTGTTTGTTTGAAATACCGATAGTTGGAGTGCCATGTAAGGGCCTTTGCGCATTCCAAATTATGCCTTGGATGGCTAGCCATGCAATCAGCTAGGTCCCAGGCGCACACGTGCATTTCGGTGACCTAGACTTCATCGTCACAGTGGGAGGAGAGTTGGTGTTGGCCCACACCGCCATCCAATCTCTCCCCTCCATCGGCTTCAACTATGGGAGACTTGAGCGCTGGCTCGGCATCTCCCTTAGACCTAGCCATCTAGGGAGGACCCATGCCTACTCACCCTCTCTTTGGAACACTCTACATGGAGCGCCCCGATGGCGCTTCGATTCGGTCTCCGCAACGCAGCGGCGACCGTTAGCCACCTTGTGGCGCAGTGCACGATCCTGTCCCCCATGAACAATGAGTTCGTGGGGATGATCAAAAGCATTATGGAATCCCTCCATGGCATCCTCGCAGTGGGGCGGGGGTTGGACTCTAGCTCTAACTCTAGCAGGGGGAGCCATCACCCTCTCGGGTATGTTTCATGGCGGGTACCCCCGAGGGACACGTCGAAAGCATCTCCGTGGAGGAGGCTACCCCGGTAGGCAACCTCGGTAGTGTAACCGAAGGGGAGACAATGGCCCCACCTCATGTAGGGGTGGAGCAGCTGAGAGCTTGAAAGTGGGAGATTGATGAAGCCAGACAATAGCTTGTGTGGGAATACGTGGAGGTTGATCGCGATATCAAACGCCATGGAGACAGTGGGCGTGCACATGCCATGGCCCGTGACATAAACCAAAGGATCATCACCGATGATGAAACACTTCCTCACTTCACTTGGGCAAGCCAAAACATCGCCGCCATAATGGCCTTGCTCCATGGCCTTTCGGAGGTCGCAACGCCCGAGGATCATCGGGCCCACCGCGAAATTCGCACGCTGCTCGATGTGCGGTGGCGTAGCAGGCAGAGAGCTTGTTGTCTCAGTGATGCGAGCTCGACACTAGCCAACGCATGCCCTTGGTGCATCCCAATAGGGATGCATCTGTCCACCAAGCACCACAAGGCGGTAGGTAGCGCGCTGTGGCCCAGATACATTAGCGTCTCGGCCATAACCATGATGCACGTAGCACTCTTGATGCCCACAGATGTACCTACAGCGATCAAAGAGAAGGATGCCACCACGGTTATCATCCTCATCCTGGTGGATGCTATGATAGCGGTGAGAACCAAAGCCCAAGCCTAGGCCTGCCAGGCCCTCAGGCCTTCAGCTGGCACATCCTCAACGCTGCTTTCCTGCCAAGGTACCGACCACCTACCAATATCTCTAAGTACTCTGGGGAGACAAACCCCAAACTTTGTCTTGAAGACTATTAGCCTGCCTGTCAAGCTGGTGGTGCGGATAATGATGACTTCATTATCCACAACCTTCCACTATTCTTAGCCAATTTGGCACGAGCGTGGTTGGAACACCTGCCGTCCAATGCAATCCAAAGTTGGGCGGATCTAAAGGGCATCTTTGTGGGAAACTTTCAAGGCACATACAAGCATCCCGAGAACCCATGGGACCTCAGGAACTACCGTCAGAAGGCCAGTGAGACCCTCCATGGGTATATCCAGTGCTTCTCCCAATAGTGCAATGAGCTCCCTAACATCGTCAACGCCGACGTGATAGGAGCCTTCCTATCTAGGACAACCTGTGAGTCCTTGGTTCGTAGCCTAGGAGGCAAGGGCCTGCAGACCACCAAGGAACTCTTGGACATTGCCACTAGCCACACCTCAGGAGAAGAGGTGGTCAAAGTGATCTTCGATCGCCTCGAGGGCAAGGCAAGGCGGGATGAGGGTGCTGGCGAAGGCACCTCCAATTGTTCCGCCAAAAGGAAGAATAAGAAGCAATGGCGTGAGGACTCGCTCGTGGCCATGGCTGACCACAAAGTTGGTTGGAAGCCCATAGAGGGCACTCTGAACCACTTCGAAAAATTACTAGAGGGGCCATGCCCAAACCACACCTTTCCTGTTAAGCATATGCTCAAGGACTGTGGCCTCATGCGGTGGTTCTTGTCTGAAGGCTCCAATAAAGGGGAGTAGGGGAAAGACCCTTCCCCCACTGTGGATGATGCCAAGGAGAAGGATGATGGCTTTCTAGTGCTAGATGGCTACCTTATGATCTTTAGAGGGTTGGCAGTCTACGACTCCAAACAGCCGTCAAAAGGTCACGCGCCGTGAAGTCTACATGGCCCAACCGGCCGCACCTCCCTTCTTGTAGTGGTCGGAGTCTGCCATAACCTTTGATCGGACTGACCATCTAGATATCATCCCGCACCCAGGGAGATATCTGCTTGTGGTTGACCTAATCATCAACCCAAAGCGACTCACCAAAATACTGATAGACGGAGGCAGCGACCTCAACATCATGTACGCCAAGATGCTCGACGAGATGGGCGTCGACCGGACACGCCTCTGCCCAACCTACGCGCCTTTCCATGGCATCGTGCTTGGGAAGCAGGCCATGCCATTAGGACAGATCGATCTACCTGTTACCTTTGGGGATCAGTTCAATTATAGGACTGAGACCCTCACCTTTGAGGTGGTTGGGTTCCTCGGAACCTTCCACGCCATCCTAGGACGTCCATGCTATGCGAAGTTCATGGCCGTCCCCAACTACACATACCTCAAGCTAAAGATGTCGGGCCCCCACGGGGTCATCACTGTTGACACCATCTAGACCACCTACGAGTGCGAGGTCGAGTGCTGCGGCCACGCCACATCAATCGTTGCCTCTGGGGAATTCACCGCCCTCAAGGAGGAGGTAGCCAAGAAGCGTTCGATGCCAAGAAGTTGACTGGGTCATTTGAATCGGTAGAGGGCTTCAAGGAGGTCCTCATAGATCCCAACAGCTCTGAGGGTAAAATGGTACACATTGGTACCACACTTTACTCTGAATAGGAAAGCACGCTCGTTGACTTCCTTCACTGTAACAAAGACATCTTTGCATGGAAACCCTCAAATATGCCAGGCATTCCAAGGGTGGTCGCCAAGCATACCTTGAAGATCCATCTAGGCTCTAAGCTGGTAAAGCAATGCCTACATCGCTTTGACGAGAAGTGCAGGGCCATTGGTGAAGAGATAACAATACTATTGGTGACCGGATTCATTAGGGAAGTATACCACCCAGGGTGGTTAGCTAATCCCGTTCTTGTACAAAAGAAGAGCTAGAAATGGAGGATGTGTGTAGACTATACGGGTCTCAACAAAGTATGCCCAAAGGATTCGTTTCCTTTGCCACGCATAGACCAAATAGTTGACTCTACCTTAGGGTGTGAAACCCTCTGCTTCCTTGATACGTACTCTGGCTACCATCAAATCGTGATGAAAGAGTCCGACCAGCTCACAACGTCTTCATCACCCCCTTCGGATCATTCTGCTACATTTTCAATGCCATTCGGACTAAAGAACACTAGGGCTACGTACTAGTGTTGTATGCTCAGATGCTTCGGGGACCTCATCGGGCGGACCGTTAAGGCCTACATTGATGACATCATAGTTAAGTCCAACTGGGCTGACCACCTCGTTGCTAATCTTGAGCAAACCTTTGCGAAACTCTAGGCGAATGGAATCAAACTCAATCCCAAGAAGGTGTGTTTCGGGGTCCCGAGGGGCATGCTGCTCGGCTTCATCGTCTCCAAGCATGGCATCGAAGCCAACCCGGAGAAGATTTTACCCATCACAAGGATGGGACCTGATTCAGAACATAAAGGGGGTTTCAACGAATCATAGGGTGCCTCGCCGCCCTTAGCCGATTCATCTCGCACCTCGGCGAATGAGGTCTCCCCCTTTATCAACTCTTGAAGAAAGCCGACCGCTTTGAGTGGACATCCGAGGCCCAGGAGGCACTTGACATGGTCAAACTACTTCTAACAAGGCCCCCGATCCTAGTTCCTCCAAACGATGGAGAATCCCTCCTGCTATACATAGTGGCCGTAATGTAAGTGGTCATCGCCGCCCTGGTAGTAGAGCGAGAGGAAGAGGGGCATGCCCTCAAGGTACAGCACCCTGTGTACTTCATTAGTGAGGTACTTTTCGACTCTAAGACCCGCTACTTCCAAATCTAGAAGCTCCTATACACCATCCTCATCACCAAGAGGAAGCTACGCCACTACTTTGAGTCACACCCCGTGACGGTCATGATGTTGTCCCCCCTAGGTGAGGTCATCTAGAGCCAGGACACCATGGGAAGAACCGTGAAGTGGGCACTCGAGTTGATGGATCAAGGCATCACATATGCCTCCCAAACAGCGATCAAGTCCTAGGTGTTGGCTAACATCATCGTGGAATGGACCGAGGTCCAAACACCACCGGTGGTCATTGATCAAAAGTACTAGATGATGTACTTCGATGGATCGCTGATGAAGAAGGGCACCAGCATGGGGCGGGTCTTTGTATCACCCCTCAGGTTCCGCATGAGGTACATGGTTTGTCTCCATTTCCCCTCATCAAATAATGTGGCTGAGTATGAAGCACACATCAATGGCTTATGCATCGCCATCGAGTTGGGCATCCGACGTCTCGACATCCGGGGTGACTCCTAGCTGGTCGTCAACCAAGTCATGAAGGAATTGAGCTACCATGATGCCAAGATGGTTGCATACTACCAAGAAGTCTGACGGCCGAAGGACAAGTTTGACGGCCTCAAACTCAATCACATCCCAAGGTGCCTCAATGAGGCAGCCGACGCGCTTATGGAAGCGGCGTCCGATCGAGAGCCAGTGCCAATGGGCGTCTTCGCCAGCAACCAACACAAACCCTTGATGTGCTACGAAGGGTCCGAGCGGGCCGATGATGGCCCATCTGATCTAGCCCTGGGGGCTGACCAACCGACGGCTTCGTCCGGCCCTGAGGTCATGGAGCTTGAAGAGGATCCAGCGATAGAGCCCGACCCTCTGATTGACTAGAGAACACTCTACCTCGACTACCTCCTCCATGACATGCCACTGATGGATAAGACGGAAGCTCAATGGTTCACACGTCACGCCAAGTCCTTCGTTCTAGTAAAAGGCAAACTCTACAAACAAAGCCACACCGGGATCCTACAACTCTGTATCCCCGTCGAACAGGAGAAGCTTCTGCTGAGCGATATCCACATTGGGGTCTATAGTCACCACGCCATGCCTAGAACCTTGGTGGGGAACGCATTCCAATAGGGCTTCTACTGGCCCACTATAGTAGCCGACACCGAGCAGATCGTACGCACCTGCGAAGGGTGCCAGTACTACGCTCGGCAAACTCACCTCCTGGCCCAGGCACTCCAGATGATCCCCATCACATGGACCTTCATGGTCTGGGGGCTCAATCTAGTTGGGCCCCTCAAAAAGGCGCCCGGGGGCTACACCCACTTGCTTGTCACCATAGACAAGTTCACAAAATGGATCGAAGCTTGACCAATCTATGTGATCAAATCCGAGCAAGCCATGGTGTTCTTCCTCGACATCATCCATTGCTTTGGGGTACCAAACTCCATCATCACGGACAAAGGCACATAGTTCATCGGTAAGAAATTCCTTTGATTCTGTGATAAACAACACATCCGGGTTGATTGGGCTGCCGTCGCGCACCCCGAACGAATGGGCAGGTCGAGCGTGCAACGACATGCTCCTACAGGGCCTCAAGCCTAGGATCTTCAATCGGTTGAACAAGTTCTACGCACGCTAGGTCGTCGAGCTCCCTACGGTGCTCTAGAGCCTAAGGACAACTCCCAGCCGAACCACTGGCTACATGCCTTTCTTCGTGGTCTACGGTTCTGAGGCCATCCTCCCAACCGACCTTGACTATGGAGCGCCAAGAATCAGAGCATACGATGAATAGGGAGCCAAGGCATCCCATGAAGACACCATGGACCAGCTAGACGAAGCTCGCAACATCGCCCTCCTTTGTTCAGCCAAGTACCAGCTGGCGCTGCGTTGGTACCATGATCGACGGGTGCTGGACCGAGCCTTCAACATTGGGGACCTAGTTCTTTGCCTCGTGCAGAGCAACAAGGACCGTCACAAGCTCTCCTTGCCCTAGTAGGGGCCATACATCATCGCAGAAGTACTCCGGCCAGGTGCCTACAAGTTGAAAACCATCGATGATGAGGTCTTACCAACGCTTGGAACATTGAGCAGCTACGTCATTTTTACCCTTAAATAAACACATACTTTTTCTTATCAGTTTTTGTCTTAAAAAATCCCTGATCTTTAGTGACATTCGACCCCTGCAAAGTGCGAGGGGTCAGACCTCACTCGGGGGCTGATATAAGTATGTTTATCTTGCAAACACTCTCTATGTTATCTTGCAAGCATTCTCTGTGTTTCCCTCTTTTCTCATGGTAAGTCCTAAAGGCTAGAATTTTGGGAACAAAATCTGAGTATAACTGGTAGAACTGTGGGAAACCCATGCCCCAGCGGCTATGGCCTCCTTGCTCACCAGTATGATCATAATTAATTCACCCACACTCCAAGTTTTTTACGACCTTAACTATGGGAAGGGTCAGAAGGCACTAAAACCTCTTTTACAAAAAGAGGGAGAAGAGCTGAAAAGCTGTTTGCCGTAACAAAGTTTAAGAACTTGTTCATTTTTTGCACAAATTCATCGCTTACAAAGTGATTTCATCACTGAAAAGGACTAATGTATTCATAAAGATAAAAGACTATTCTCTCGGGGTCTCTCCCACAACTTATTCGATTATAGTTTCTGACCAGTTCTACTATGAGTACTACTATGGTCCACGGCGCCACGCTCTACACTGACGATGTCCTACCACTCCACGGGACCCTCGAGGGCGTCGTCGTATGCAACTGTCGAGCACCATGTCAGTGACTATGGTGCCTTTGCTAGGGCATCCAAGGACTACGCCATCGTGATCAGCCACAACCCTAACAACGATGTCTGGATGGGGCGCTCCCCGCTGAAGAAGGCCAGCATGGATGATGGATGTCTCTGACATCTCATCAAGCTTCATGAAAACTGGCGATCTGAGCAGCCGCAAGGGTGAAGCCCCCATCGACGTAGTCCTAGGCTAGCTTCCCCACCAACAAGACTCACCCAAAGCAGATCCGCTGGAAGAGCTTCCTATATGGTTCCATCCGCGAAGGCCTCGTAGATGACGGCAAAACCGATGACGCTCAGCACCCTCCAGTGTGCCTCCTCCTTCAGTAGAAGCGGCCCCTTCTTGGCAAAGGTGGCCAACCACCATCTCATCTATGTTGGAATGACCTCTAGCTCGACATTGCACTCTGGATTCACGAACGGATCTATGAGTTCTCCTCCCCCTCGCATTACCTCTCTCACTTAGGAACCACCGCAACATGCGAATGCGCTCAGGTAAAAAGGAAGGAGGAGAAGCGATAGCTCAGGAATAGGTGGAGGAATGGGACGAGAACTCCCCCCATAATTTAAGGGTGAGACACAGTGGGGGAGAAAGGCAAAAGGTTGGGACGAAAAAACCCTCTCCCTTCCCCTATTCAATGTAGATGGGAAATCGATGCTGACGGGAATCCAAGGGGACGTGCCTGGACTGATGGGATGTGCTATGATCGATGAGGCGTCGCCTGGTCAAATAGGACGTTGCCTGGGCATGGTCCACCACTACCACATGTCGGGCATGAGAATCAGGGCGCACCCGCATGTAGGCGACTCTCCGCTTCCCTAGGCAGGACCATGGAACAACTCGATGATGGAACCCCTATCTAAGGGTGCCCAATGGGCCTCCTGGATCGATCAGATGGATTAGGTAAAATGATGAACAAATGACCGCTGAAAGATAAGCATCTATGTTTACTTACTTTTGCATGTTAATTTCATTACCGAGCTTTTGACCCCAGCAACGGCATGGCATAGAAATTGCTCGGGGGCTGCCGAGAGTGTCTACTTGTTTAGACATCCTCATCGCTTGACCCCTCCTTACGTTTAAAAATCGGAGATACGATGTGCGGGTGTAAAACTTTGAGTAAAACTAGATGAACCGCTAGACCCTATGCCCCGGCGGCTATGGTGCTTTTGTTCACTAGCATAATCAAATTCATAGTTCCACGTACCCCAAGCTTTAGCATCCACCTTCTCGAGAAGGGTTTGGAGGGGTTTGCCTGCAGAATCTTGTTCAAGGAGAAGCTGTCAGGTCGCATAAAGTCAATCGAACGACTCGAATCACCACCGAGAGACGGAAACGAAAAATTGCGATGCTCGTGTAGGTTACACCGGCCCCATCATGAATGTCGGACTTGAACCCCGCACAAACATCCAATAAGAGCTTCCCATTGCTCATACCACCAAGGTAACATTACCGACCCCTGCTTTCGTTTCAATTAAATCATACATTAATCCCATACATCCAAACGTTGCATATGCAATCGCTACATCTCATCGCTTCGTGTCGCGCCACGAAGCGGCACCTGCCTCATTCGATATGAGCGGCAACTGACTGAGGTTGAAGGCCGACCCGTAAAGGGCTTGAGGGCCGCCTCGCGTCAAACAGAGCCAGGGGTGAAAAACCATGATGAGCCCCAACAGCCTTGCCCGACCCCACTCAGAAGCGGACAGGGACATCTCAACCTTTCTCGTTCGATTCTAACCTCGAGCCAAACCCATAGAATCTCCATCGAGGAGATGCCAATGGGCCACCTAAGCCTATCAAACGGCTCGAGCATCTACCAGGAGGGGGTTAAGAAATAGTGGAATGCCATATGAGGGCTCTGCCGACCCCATCAGCTAATGATGGACCTCAGATTCCACACGAACATACCCATTAGCGAGCTCATTGAGCATGACACTCGAGCCATCGAGGCAAGTGTCATCTACTCAGCCCCTCCGATTGCAAAAACCAAGGATGGGGTCATGTGCAAAACACGACCGACCCCTATCAGACCCTAAGGGGCTCAGGGGCTTCGAGCCGCTCAATCTAAGATCAAGAGATCAAGGTTTGAAGGCTGGCCCATGAAGGGTCCGAGGCCCCCTCGCATCAAACAAGAGCTAGGGGAGAAAACGCAGATGAGCCTCAGTGGCCTTTGCCCAACCAGTATTGAGGCAGGATAGGGTCATCTCAACTTTCTAGTTCAATCCATGCCTCTAGCCAAGCCCATAGAATCCCCATTGAGGGGGAATATGTTGGAAGGCAGGTCAAGGAGCAGCGGAACACCACCCGGGGGCTTTGCCGACCCTGTCGTAAAGCAACAGGATCAGATTCCATTCGAACATCCCCGTTAGCGAGCTCATCAAGCACATCACTCGAGCCGTCGAGGCAAGTGACGTCACCTCAACCCCTCCTAGTTGCTGGAAACCATAGATGGGGTGACAGTCATAAAATGAGCTGACCCTTGATCCGAATCCCCTGCCACTGCACGGGGGCTCGGGGAAGGCTAGGCTAGCAAGGAAACCAAACACACGGTCATAGAACGATCGCCAAAATCCTAAGTAAGGGGTACGTGCGAGTACAAGAGTAAGTTTGCTACCCTCGCTTAGGTCCCCAGTAACATCTGGCCCCAGCGATCGCAAGGGGTTGGATCTCTCTCGGGGGCTGATAAAGGTATAAATACCTCTTTTTTTCAAAACAGTCATTGCATCAGACCTCTTCCTCACGTTAAGGTTAGCGACAAGGTTTGTGGGAGCAGATAAACGAGCATGCCTGGTAAGACTACAAAAAGCCCATGCCCCGATGGCTATGGTAACTTTGCTCACCAGCATAATCGAAATTTCCCCCTTATACACATCGGGCCCTGTGGTCTTAACGAACGGAAGGGTCAGATCGCATAAACCTTTTTTCTCGATTGCAAAAGGGAAGAAAGTAAGCTCAAACGAACAAAACAAAATTACGAATCTATTTTTGGACACAAAAGTACCAACACTTGTCCACATATTACAGATAAATGTTTATCAAACTTATTCAACTAACTACTTCCTCAGAGGGAGAACTATGTCATTCAGCCTGTTCGCTAGGTTTCACGCAATGGAAGTCACCACCTTCTCAATCTCATCTAGCTCAGAGTTTTCATAGCTAGGCGCAAAACCAAGACTCATTGCCTCCAAGTTAACTTTCTGATCATGATGAGAGTGGGCAACGATAAAGGCTTGGGTGATCCCAGCGTGGAAGGTGTTCTCCTCAAGCTGGTGCACCCACGTCAGTGATATCTACGGCACGGGCCATAGGTGAGTCGGTTTCCTCCGGCCGTGCCACCCCTAGGTCATCAAAAACCACCCCGACAGCAGCACAGCAGGAGATCATGCTCATCACTCTCAGCTAGAAGAATCCCCTGCACCTTGGTAAGCTCTGTGCCCAACCCAATAGAGATGCTCTCGGCCTCCAGCCTTTAGGCCACCATGGCTCCAAGATCGGCCCTAGAGGGAGCTGACCCCCTGACGCGCCTCGTCGCTGCTCTGAAACTGGCTTGGTCACGCTCCTCGTGGGCCATGCCATGCTCCAAGCGGAGTCTTTCGGTGGTCTGGCATAGCTTGTCTCACTCCCTACACAGCCAGACGATCACCTCTGGCATCCTAGATTTGCCCTCTGCTGTAGGGCCACGGACCTTTCCTCAGCTTCCAGCTTGAGGTCCCACTCCCTCTTCAGCTCTTCTAGGAGCTCGACTGACCCTGCTGGCTAGCCTCCTCATCCCTTTGGTAGTAGCTCATCCCACTCCTTTCGGAACCCTGGCAGGCACCTCCTCGTCCTGCTACACCCTCGCCGATAGATCCTAGAACATCCCATGGACCTCCTCCACGTCCCGACGTGCCTCGGCTTCCTGCTAGTTGGGCGGCAGCAAGCTGGGTGCTCACATCTCATGTGCAGCCAGGCCTCCTCGGTGAGGTGGTCCCATTCCACATTCTGCTCATGGAGGAACCGGGACTTCTCTCAGCTACAAGCAATGAGGGACTAAAAGAAGACCAGTATCAAAAATACGAAAATACAAAAATACATGAAGAAAGAAGAAAGCAAGTGGGAAGATCAAGCGGATACCCTGACCAGTGGGAACAATGACATCACGTAGGATGATCCTAGCCTGGCTCAAGGCATCCATCATAGCCAAGAACCCAACATTGAGACTCTCCCGCTCTATGCTCTCGGTAGCATCATCGAGCGAGAAGAGAGTCGACATTGGGTCTTGAGGAGCCATCCACTGGAGCGGCGGCTCACCCCGCGCGGGCGAGCGGCTGCCCCCTAACATTAGGGCCAAGGGTGACCCCCCGCTGATCCTCTCCACCACCGCCACTGATGCTCGGGGACCCTCCAGCTATGTCCCCCTCCATCCAGCCCACCTCGGGCGCCGCCGCCTGGGCCGCCGGTGGCATGGATTGTGCTGCTCCCTCGGACACCACCGTAGCTGTGTTCGGCTATGCCTGGCTTGTCAAGTTCACGACCACCTCCGCTTGTGACATTGGGGCCATGGCTTGTGGTGTCCGTGCCCACCATAGAGGGTGCCACAAGCATGGGCGACAGCTCTATCCGCTCCAACATAGATGGTGGAGTCACCTCCGCCGTTGTCTGTTTGGTGACCCCCGAGGGAGCTTCTTCAGCCTAGGCACCTACTGGACCCACCAAGGGCATGGGCGCCACCACAGGTGGTGCCTGACCTGGTCGACAAGACCACAACATCGGCTCTGCTCCTACCCAAAATAGGAGCGACATCGGGCGACTGACAGCCGTTCCGCTTGAAGAGCAACACCCTTCTTGGGCGCCAGCACCAAAGAACAGCCCCGTTGCAGACTCTACATGAGTTAAAAGGCATAAGGTCACACTAAAAAATAGAAAAATAGGAAAAATAGAGGAATCAGTAACTTATGCTGGCGCTGTTGGGCGGTAGGAACATTTTGGGGATGAACCCCTAGATTCCTGCTCCAACTCATCTAGGCAGGGACCATTTCGAGCCTACCCCTTGCTCTTGGGCATAGGGGCTCATCTCCCTTGCCTCTGAGGGCACGGTGGTGGAGCCACCCCTCTCTATCGGTGCCTCAGGCGCGGCGATAGATCCGCCCGCCCCTATCAGCTCGTGGGGTGCAGCAGTGGAGCTGCCCCCTCCGCCAGCACCCCAGGCGTGGTGGCAGATTCGCCCACTCCCACCGGCCCTGAGGATGGGCCGGTGGTTTGGCTCATCTCCACTGGCCTCACGGACTCACTTCGCCCCGCATGGAATGAGAAGGGTCCCTACATGGACAAGTGGGTACCTGTCAGCGTATCCTCGCCCTCCAGGACATCCCACTTCACATCGGCAACTACCTCATCAAACTCCTCATTGTCATCGTCATCATCACTATCTGTCTCCTCTCCTTGCTCTTGTGCTAGTTGGTTCTATAGCATCTTCTTCCTCTTGAGCTCCTTCGTCTTCCTGTCCCACTCGACCATGGTGTGATTCGCCGTTGCCACGAGCCAGTCCTTCGGCAGCGGAGCTAGGCTATCCACAAAGACCAGTCTCTTCAACTGGTCCCGCTATCCCAAGGTCAGGATCAAGGGGTCAAAAATTTAAGTGAAAAGGAGGTAGGGGAAAACACAACTCACAAAGTCCATGAACCCCGGTTCCGGCCGCATTGGGGGATGCCCCGGCACCAAAGACATGAAATCAAGGACAACGCCGGCGTTGTCCTTCAAAGGCTCCATCGCCTCTTTGATGCGTTATGCCACTTTAGAGGGGGAGTGCTTCGTCAACAAGCACCATCCCTTTGAGTGATGCTCTAGGCCCCATTAGGTACAGGGGAAGCGCGTGGCTCATCAGTGGCGCCACCCTCCGTGTATGGTAGGCGCCGATGATCCCCGATCCCTTCATGCCCCTCTCCTTCAGAATTTGGAGGGCGGTGAGATGGTCCTTGATCCTCTTCTTGTCTTTGTCTGAGACACCCCACTTCCATGATCCCGGGACCTCTTCGATGATGCGCCTAGAGAAGCCAACATGGGGGCAGCAACGTCATCCTTGACGTAAAACCATTACGAATGCCACCCCTTGTTGGAGGTTGATAGATGCATCGATGGGTATTCATTCACCCAGTTGTTGCAAAGATGAATGCTGGTGCATCCCATCAGCACGCTCAGATCTTGCTTCCCGACCTGCTTCTTCAAAAGGTTGACGGCGAAGAGATACCGCCACAGGTCGAAGTGGGGACTAATCCCCAAGAACTCCTCACATAGGGCGACGAACGCCGTAATGTGTTGGACCCCATTAGGAGTAAGGTGCTACAACTCCACCTTGTAGTAATCCAATAGCCCATGAAGGAACTTGTGGGCAGGTATGGTGAATTCCTGCTCGTGGAAGTGAGTGAAGGACACGACGTACCCTTCGGGCGGTGACGGCTCATCCTTATTACCGGGCAGTCGCCACTCCTTGGCGATGGTTAGTGGGCAAAAGAGGCCACAACGAACGAGACCCTCCAGGCACTGAGGGGTGATGTCGGATCTACACCACGACTAGATTAAACGATTGGGAGGGGGTGGATGTGAGCTTGACGATGGCTACGATGTGGACGCGAGCCTGATGGCGGTGGTGATGTAGATGCGGGAGGCTCAGGCGGTTGGCGGCGGAGGTTGTACATGCAAAGGCGAGGAGGCAAAGTACGGAACCCTGGGGGCGAACCCCTTGGTTTTATAGGGGTGACGGATGCGAGAAGAGCAACCGCCCGCCTAGGTCTCCGAGCCTGCCACAATACACCACCACGTCACGTCGCGGGATATACGCCCGTGATCCCTATCCTTTCCCACCAAAATCACGCCAGACGTTTCGTCTTCCTAAGCAGACTAGGACTCTTTTCCCATAGAGGGGATATAGGTCAAAAAGCATTTCTTCGGCCCGCCTAGGCTCGGGAGTTTGAGGGTCGGCCCAATAGTTTCAACAGTCATCCCAATGAGGGATGGGCCCATGAATGGCCAAAACTTAGGCGCACGAACCTTAAAGGAGTCTCGATCTGCAAACAAGTCTCAACCGGGCTAACCCTGGATGAATCCCCATGAACGAGATACTAGGGTTCCCTTTAAAATGTCTGGTTGACAAAAACTAAATCTCACAGCCATACCCATGAAGGGTCCAAAATTACCCCTAGGTGATTCTATCCAAATCACCCGGGGGCTCGGGGGCTACACCCGATGGGTGTGCTCATGCGCACCCTCTGGCGAATTGAAATACCTCTCGAGCGATTCTGCACGAATCACTTGGGGGCTCAGGGGCTACACCCGTCAGGTGCGCTCGTACGCACCCTCTAGCAAATCAAATCACCCCCGAGCGATTCTATCCGAATCACCTAGGGACTCAGGGGCTACTATCGGTCAGATAACAATGCCACTACGCTTTTTGCCCAAATGACGAAAGATAGGTTCTGCCTCACCCAACCCCCGAGGGCTGAATCCGCCTCGGTCGACGGCTGAGGGCTGGCTCCACCTTACCCAACGTCTGAGGGCTAGCTCCGCCCCACCCGACATCTGAGGGTGGGCTCCACATTGCTCGATGGCTGAGGGTAGGCTCCATCTCGCCTAGCGTCTGAGGGTTGGCTCAACGTCGCCCAACGGCTGAGGGCAGGCTCTGCCTCACTCGACAAATGCACCCTGCTCCTTCATGATGATGAGCACAGGGTACGACAGGACATTCGAGTCAACTGTAGTATCGAGGACCATGCCCTACACGCTTGTAGAAAGGTACTATCATGATATGATGGGACAGGTAATGGGGATAGGGATCCCGATCTTCCATCAAGTAGAGGTAACTATCGTTTTGGTGGAGAATGACACACCGATCCAGCTTCAGATCGAAAGATCGAACCCTGTAATCTTAGCACCATAGCTCCTCTAGTTATCAACCAAGTCATGGACTAGGTTGACCTCACCAAGAAGGCTAATCCCTACCTACGCAACAAAGAACACAAGCAAGAACAAGAAAGAAAGCAACCAAATTGCAGATGATTGATTAATCTCACGAAGTTGGGGTCTCACAAACCAATGAACGGTGAAACTATTCTTGACAGAATAATCTAAGCAAAACCCAAAACCTAATGATGGTGGCGACATATGATTATAAAGGTCTTAGGGTCATCGCCTACCCTGGACACGCCCCCTAATGGGCCCAAACAAGATACACGGTCCATCGGACCAAAAGACAGTGTCGCAGCACCCTAGCAGATTCTGGACGCTGACTTGTTTTGATGATTCCTGTTGATTCTGGAGACCTTTTGACGTTAGACCACTTGGATTGGCTTCCTTATTAAATTAGCTTTCCAACCATATATGGATCATAAAAAATGGAGTCTGGATGCGTCCTGGGTGACCAGTTTAAGGCAGACTGGTCCTGGAGGCCGAGGCAGACTCGAAATCATGTTGGATCAGGACTCTGGTTTCTATTGGACGTCCTTGCTTGTCATCATCGCCTCCACCACATCCTCTAAGTCCTTCATGACCCTCTCCAATGTTCCTAAGCAAGATAACATTATTAGGTAGTAGTCTATTCTCAAAAGTATGAAAAGGATCGCTTAAGAACGAGCTCACCTCTAAATTGAGTTGACACATTCGAGCCTGGGTCATTGGACCTTGCATGACTGGTTGGAGGATCAGTGGATGCATCTAAAGGAGTGATGTCCTCATCATCCTCCCCCTCTTGAAATGGAGTCAGTCCTCGACTCAAGCTCATCTTCTTCTCCCAAATAAGGTTTCAAATCTGCAATGTTAAAGGTGGGACTAACCCCGAACTCGGGTGGCAACTCAAGTTTGTAGGCATTATCATTTATTTTCTCAATAATCTTATAAGGACCTAGCTGCTCTTGGCATTAATTTAGACTTACGCAGCTCAGGAAATCTATCTTTTCTCAAATGTAACCAAACCAAATCACCCGGTTCAAGTTTAATCTCCTTTCTACCTTTACTACCGGCAATTCTATACTTTTCATTCATTCTTTCAATATTTGCTTTAGTTGTTTCGTGCAACTTACGAATAAAATCAGCACGCTCTCTAGCATCAATATGTATTCTCTTAGTGGTAGGTAAAGGCAAAAGATCAATAGGAGCACGGGGGTTAAAACCATACACTACCTAAAAAGGACTTACCTTGGTGGTGGAATGTTCTGCCCTGTTATATGCAAACTCCACATGCGGCAAACACTCTTCCCACATCTTCAAATTGTGCTTCAAAATTGCTCTCAACATGGTGGACAATGTTTGATTCACAACCTTAGTTTGCCCATCAGTTTGGGGATGACATGTAGAAAATAGCAGTTTGATCCTCAATTTATTCCACAATGTGCGCCAAAAATGACTCAAGAATTTTGCATCGCGATCTGAAACAATAGTAGAAGGCATACCATGCAAGCGAATGATTTCTTGAAAGAAAAGGTCAGCAATATGAACAACATCGTCGCTCTTATGACAAGGAATAAAATGTGTCATCTTAGAAAAATGATCAACCACCACAAAAATACTATCCCTCCCCCTCTTAGTCCTTGGCAAACCCAACACAAAATCCATAGATATATCAGCCCAAGGAGTAGAAGGAACAGGTAGAGGCATATACAAACCATAGTGGGTTCAACCGCGACTTAGCTTTTTGACATGTGGCACACCGAGCCACTGTACCGCTCTACATCTCACCTCATCCTTGGCCAAAAGAAGTGAGTGGACAACACCTCCTCTAGTCTTCTTGGCACCAAAATGTCCCATCAATTCGCCTCCATATGCCTCCTACAACAACTAAAAGATGAACAGTGTGGTAGAACCTCCTAAGTTATAGGACCCACATGCACCTGTCACTGTCCAACGACCTCTAACGACTATGCATATGTTCCTTAGTAACTTAAGAGGACTAGTCGGGTGTCCTCGAGGAACCCTGAATCATCCACGATTTCCGAGTAGGATCCCATTACAGAGTCATTACAGTATTACAACATTTATTCAAATATCTACATCAGAGTAAATTAGCGGAAGTCTTACAATAACTTAATTTACAAAACAGTCATTTCACAAACTAAGTATGATTATTATTACAAACCATAGTAGTGGAGTGGCATAATTAACATAAACATAACACACAAAGAAAGTGCCCTGCCCAAGGGCCACACATTTACTCATCGTCAACGGATCGAACAACAGTCATGCAGCACGGTCCAAAACAGACCTGCTCATGAGGCTCACCTGCAACAAGGGTCAACGAACCCTGAGAACAAAAGTACTCAACAAGACTTAACTGAAATAAAAACTGATAAGACTCAGGAATGCAGGCTCAGGGATTCAAGGTAAGGGCTTTAGCAATAAACAAAGTTCTTTTGCGTAAAAGCTCTCTAACAAGATTCTTTATATCAACATTTTTATCTTCTATAAGATCATATACAAAGCTGACATGATTCGTGATGAGATCATGAAACTTCATATCCAACACTTTCTCAAACCTTACTCAAGTTCCAATTATTAACTACGATGATGAACAGAGAGTTGAGTCTCCATAACGGAGGAGCAACGACGATTCGAACCGATTAAAACCCAGCTGGGGATTCTAGACCACACGACATATGCAGGTCCCCGACCTACATATACCAACCTACCCTTGGATCTTCTAAAACAAGAATGGGTCTGCGCCACCCGAGAATACAGTACTCCACCAATCCAGCCCATTGCCATGTGGGTACACGCTATTCCCGCCCTCTCTCCACTCCCAGTGCGCGAGTAGCCATTCTCGTAATAGAATCGCCAAGTTAAGGCTTACTGGAGTATGTGGTTAGTACTACAAAGTCTCATCTCACATAGTTCAACAACGGACGGTTCTTAATCGACACAGGCGAAAAGAACCCGCTCACAAGACATCCACATCCTGTGGCTCTCACACACCGAGTCCGCCCAGTCTAGATTTATTACTCACATGCTCATATCTCATAATAACATAAGTAACCAAATGTAACCAAAGATCCATTTAAACCTCACATGTGACAGGTAATCACCCGACTTTTATCTGTCTAAGCATAGCTAAGCATAACTAGGTATTTACAAATTAAAATTGGTAACAAGATAGATATGGAAAAACAAGGTTGGTAATGCACCAATTAGGTTTCCTCCTGATTCCTAATCACTTAATGCAGTATATAAAAGCAAAAGCGATATAAATTTGTAAAACACAAGGTAGGTTTAAATGCATCCGGGGCTTGCCTTGATTGGCAAAAAAGTCAGGTTTCGAAGTCATCCCAAAGATATCAGAGCCGACCTCAACAGATGGATTAACCTTCTCCACAACTTGATTAACTACCACGTGCTCACCTTCGTTCACTATACATAGTAACAATGCCATGTTTAACATGATGCGGGATACAAAACATGATGCTTGATGATGGATGCGAAATTAACAACTTGAATACAACTTTCCTTCGTGGTACAGTTACAAGTCAAACAAACTAAAACTTTTTCATAACACTTATTTCAATTGCCAAGGATCACTACCAACTAATGACCCAAGGTCATCACTCAATCCAAAATTTCAAACAAAACCTAAATCGTTAAAGGTTACTATTTGCTTTTATGAATTAATGCTTTAATTAAAAATTATAAAATAAATCAACTTATTCCAATTGAGCTCAAAATTTTTGTAAAGGTTCATCACATGATAACTAAGTGGCAAAACAATTTTCATAATTTTTGGATAATTATTTAGGCCTAGAAATATCATAGAAACTCATTTATTAATTAATCAAGCCATTTTTATCACATCCAAAAAGTACTAAAAAATAATATTTTATATTTTTCTTAAATATTACACATCACAGAGAGGTCACACAAAAAATTTCATAATTTTTGGAGCTCTAAATAAATCTACACAAAAAAACAAATTATAGCACTATTCAATCATTTCTGAAAAAGGAAAATTCATTTTCAAATCACCCGCTCACTGACAGCCCGACCCCACTTGTCATCCCCTTCCTCCCGTGCTGACCACGGCGATATGCGCGCTGACCGGTGATTTCTCGCCGCCGGTGGGATCAACGACGACAGCGAGAGTACCAACACACTCCCCTCATCACCCCGCATCGATTGAGTGTACTATCGAGACTAATTACAGCGGTGCACGAGCTTGCCGACGGCCATGGCGGACAAGGTGGCACTGCTGCGCTATGCCGGTGACGGGAGACCGATAGATCTTAAACAAATAGCATGGGAGGGTTCAGCAACTCACCTCGAGCATGACTGAGCAGAGAGCAAGACTGGAGGAGCAACGGTGAAGCGGTTCGATGTGCACAGCACCCACGGCGGAGCAAGTGACGATGACGGTGATGTTCCGGTGACTGTGATGAACAAAAGGACCAATCAACCAGGCACAAAGCAGTACAGCATCAAGGCAAAACTGAAACAAGGCTTCACAAGAGCAGCGGCTCACCGGAGAGCCACGACCATGGTGAAGCGTACCCGACGGTGATGCTGCCGGCCGCGAAGAAGAAACGCGACGAGCGGCGGTTCTCGGCGAAGTCAGGTGACCAGAGCTGGCTGGATGGGTGCGCAAGGAACTAGCAAAGCTATGTAGCGCTTTGCTGAGACGGTACAGGCGCTAGATCGACGGCGAGAGCTCGATGGAGCTTTGGCGGCGGCGACTGGAAAACAGAGGAAGGATAAAGAAGAATGGCGACGACGCCTGGGCTTTACAGGGCGGCAAAGACACAAGGAGACGACACGCAGCAGCCTGCTCATGCTAGTGCAAAGCCAAAGAAGGCCATGGGCGCGCCTGGAACGCCGAGGAAAGGCCATCGGCGGTGACAGCTGCCCGCTGGTACTGTTCCTCTTAATTACCAAATTGCCATTCTATTTAAAAACCAAATTCCTCCCAAATTTATGTAACAACTCAAAAATCTCCAAAAATAAAAGTTGTTCAAAATTCAAAGTTCTACAACTTTGCTTTTATAACCACCCCCTAATTCGGTCTACTTTTTGAAATGCAAATTTGAATTCAAAAAGGGAACATTTAAAGAATTACGCCTTTTCAAATTACTTCAAATTTTATAAAACAAATTTGAAAACTCCAAAAACCAACTTTGTACAACTCGACAAGCTCTACACTTTTGCTTTTAGGCTCAACCCCAAAATGTGCTTAGATTTTGAAATGGGTTTTTAGGGTAGGGTTTAAATACTGAAAAACAGGGTTTTCAGAAATTCAAATCACTACAAAGATTTTTAACTCAATTCAAGCTATACAAGTCAACACATATAACATAAAGGTAAACTTGTTTTAGTAAATGCACATAAAATTTTCACTAAGATCAAATGCTTTGCAATGCATATGATGACATGACAGGTTTTAGTATTTAAAACACCCGAGGTGTTACAGAACAGAACCAACTGGAATGCATAGGGGTTAGCTCTAAACAAAAACCCATCATTGATCATAAACTTATTCAATGCACGTCCCTCTCTATAATTAAGCAACGCGTCCTTAAAATCAGGATCAAGCACATATTGTTCTTTTATTGATTGAAGACCAAAAATCCGACAATCAAGTTAGGACAGCAACGTATATCTTCTAGACAAAGCATCAGCAATCACATTATCCTTCCTTTTCTTGTGTTTGATAATATAAGGAAAAGATTCAATAAATTCAACCCATTTAGCATGCCTACAATTCAGATTATTTTGAGAACGAAGATACTTAAGCGATTCATGATCAGAATGAATAACAAATTCTTTAGGCCACAAATAATGATGCCACATCTCTAAAGAACGAACAAGTGCATACAATTCCTTATCATACGTAGAATAATTAAGAACAAGGCCATGCAATTTTTCACTAAAGTAAGCAGTGGGTTTACCATCTTGCATCAAAACACCTCTAATCCCAACTCCACTAGTATCACATTCTAGCTCAAAAGTCTTACCAAAGTTTGAAAGTTGCAGCAATGGTGCGTGTGTGAGCTTGTCCTTCAAAGTGTCAAAGGACTCCTCATGTGCCTTTTCCCAATGAAACACCACCCCTTTCTTCGTCAACTCATGCAATGGGACAGCAATGGTGCTGAAATCTTTGATGAAACGACGGTAGAATCCTGCAAGACCAAGAAAACTCCTCATCTGTGTGATGGTTGGGGAACCGGCCAACTCTTTATGGCTTTAATTTTCATCTCATCCACCTCAATTCCCTATGGAGTGACAACATAGCCAAGAAAAGAAACTCGATCCATGCAAAAGATGCACTTCTCAAGGTTACCAAATAAACGTGCATCACGTAAAGCATTAAAAACAACACGTAAGTGATCTATATGTTCATCAAAAGACTTGTTGTAAATCAATATATCATCAAAGTAAACTACCAAAAAATGACCAATAAAAACTCTTAAAACCTCATTCATTAAGCGCATGAAAGTGCTAGGTGCATTTGTCAAACCAAAAGGCATTACTAACCACTCATACAACCTGAATTTAGTTTTAAAAGCAGTTTTCCATTCATCTCTAAGTTTCATTCTAATTTGGTGGTAGCCACTTCGCAAGTCAATCTTAGTGAAAATTATAGAACCACATAACTCATCAAGCATGTCGTCTAGCCTAGGAATAGGATGACGATATCGAATAGTAATATTATGGATGGCTCTACAATCAACACACATACGCCAAGTTCCATCTTTCTTAGGAACCAAAAGTACAGGAACAACACAAAGACTAAGGCTTTCCCGTATATACCCACGGTCCTAAAGGTCTTGGACTTGCCGCTGAATTTCCTTAGTCTCCTCAGGATTGGTTCGATAGACAGCACGGTTGGGCAAGGTTGCTCCCAAAATCAAATCAATTTGATGTTCTATTCCTCTCATAGGTGACAGCCCCAGGGGTATCTCAGCTGGAAAAATGTCCTCATACTCCTGCAAAAGGTTAGTGACGGCAGAAGGTACCGAGCTAACAATATCATCAAGTGAAAACATAGCTCGTTTGCATACCAAAGCATAGCAAATATCATCATCAGAAATTTCAGCAAAGTCACATTTTGTTGCAAGCATAACACCACCCTTCAATTTAATCCCTTTGGCCTTAGAAATAGATGTAGACTTATCCTTTTTAGATGGAAGAATAGAATTAGCAACTTGCTGATTTTCAGATTGATCATCATTCAAACTAGCAACACGTTCTCTATCAGCTTGTACAATTTGAGCAGGGGTCAAAGGTACCAAAGTAATTCTCTTTCCTTTATGCACAAAGGTGTATTTATTACTTCTACCATAGTGTGGGGGTATTAACCCCTATACCCTTATGGCTAAGCTTGGGCTGGCCCGGATCGGTGGGTCCGGTCCACCAAAAGACGACGTGCGGCCCGGCCAACCTGATCGGAGTCCCGCGCAAGGAGTCAAGGCGGATTTGGCGATCAATCAAGATCCTGGTCGGTTAGAATAGGAATCCTTATCCGGCCACATATGGTAATTGTAACTGGCTAGGATTAGTTTCCAGATCTATAACCCTGCCCCCGGACTATATAAGGCGGGTAGGGGACCCCTCTAAAAAACATCTCTCATTGACATACAGCAATACAAATCAGACGTAGGACGTAGGTATTACACCTTCTTGGCGGCCGAACCTGGATAAAACCTTGTGTCTGTCTTTCGTCACCGTCTTGTTTATGGCTTGCGCATCTGTCTGCCGATAATCTACTACCTTGGGCATACCTCTAGGTAGACTGCCGACCATATTTCGTCGATAGTGGCGCGCTAGGTAGGGGGTGTGCGTACTGCTCTCCAAGCAAACAAGATGGCCATCATCTCCGGCTCCATGGCTACGCCGAACGGCCTCACGTTCACCGTTGGCCAGATCACCTGGACCACCGGCTCCGACGACTTCATCGCCATGACCCCGGAGGAGGCGTGGATTCAGTCAGCGCTGACCACTGCTTCACCTACATCGGCTACGGCTCCGACCACGATGGATACGGCTCTGACCACGACGGATGCAGCTCCGACCACGATGGATCTGGCTCTGACCATGGTACATCTAGCTCCGACCGTGCCTGCATCACCTTTAGCCACGCCGACAACTCGTCATCCGCTTTCCCGCTACAAAGGGAAGCAGATCGACAACACCGACCTGCTCGACTCCATCGATCGGGTCGGCACCAAACTCGCTGAAACCCTAGCTCTGGTAAGTACGATTCAAAGTCAACCTAATGAGTAGGTAACCGCTCCCCACAACAGATCTACCCAACCAGCTCGGACCAGTCGTCCTGCATGACTTGGTACAGATCTCGTGGTCACATCTACTCCTGAAGGGCGCTCTGCTCGTCGCCGGCCAGCCTTCGCGATGGGTCACCGGCTCTCTGAGTACGAAGCCTCGACAGAGAACTACCAGGTCTAGCCCTACGGCCTGCGGAACGCTGCCTCCAGCTACGCCTACAACCTACAACGCCGCTTGGATCTGTGTTTTATGCACCGACCTCAGCCGAAGCCACGCAACTTCGTCAACATGATCCAGATTGAAGATTATCAAGAAGGATCCATCCACACAGTCCAAGAGGGCGACTCTAGCTCCTCGTCTGGCACCGCATCTAATGCATCTATCCGCACCGAGCTTCAGCATCATGAAGATGAAGGCATCAAGTACGATCTGGATATCCCAGACCACGCCCTGGGGTTCTCACAATTCTCGTCTTTCCCGCCAAGATGAGGGGATTTGATCCATGTTGTCAGCAATGACGAACCGCCAGCAGTTGGCGAAACAGAACAAGAAAGGACTGCATGCGAAGCACACAATATTGACCGGTTTAATCGCCGACAAATTGAAGCCGAAGTAGACCAGGAGGCACGACGCATAAGGGTCCAGCCACGTGACCTCAACGATGCTTTCAATAGGGTGGGGGACAAACAGGTCTTCAGAACTCCAAGTGTCAACGTAGCCGTTGCCATGGCGACAATGCAACGGCTACCCAATACCCCGGAAACCCAAGCAGTTCGCGATGAAATACAAGCCTAGCTGACGGCTGCTATGGCCCAGACCACGGAGATTGTAAACCAAGCTCAGGCTCCATCCGTCCCAGTCGAGTCAAGCCACAGCCGCCAGCACCCAAGTCACTCACAGCCACTCAACCAACGTGGCTCACACAACAACGACCCATCAGACAACCGTCAAGGTGGAAACGGTGGCCATGATGGTGGCCAGGATGACAACGGCCGTCGGGACGACAACCGCCGTGATGTCCGGGATGATAACCACCGGGACAACCACGACAATCGCCGTGATAACCACGGTCGCAGGGCTAATCCAGATGGCAATCGAGATCGTCGCGATGGCAATAATGATCTCCGCCATTACCTCGGTGGACGCGATCTGCGCGCTCGCATCAATCAGAGAGCCGACGATCAAGCATCCCATGGAAGTTATCGCCGTATGGAATATGACACTGCCCACGGTCCGCCAGGTTTGAAGCAGTTTACTCCACACCTTCACCAAGTCATATGGCCCAAGAATTTCAAGCTCGAGAAACTTCAGAAGTACGACGGCAAGGAAAACCTCGAATTATGGGTCATGCTTTACGAGACTGCGTGCAGATCAGCCATGGCTGACGAGCACGTCATGTCTAACTATTTCCCAGTCGCTGTTGGCCATGCGGGTCACCAATGGCTGGTCAGCTTGCCGGCGAACTATTTCGACTCTTGGCAGGAGCTCAAGCAAGCCTTCATCGACAACTTCATTGCTACTTGTGAACAACTAGGCAACAAATACGATCTGCAACAGATTCGAGATCGAAAAGATGAGCCACTACGCGAGTACGTCCGGTGTTTCTCAGAGATGCGCATCAAGGTCCCATCAATCTCCGACAACGAGGCAATCGAGGCTTTCATCACTGGCCTCCGCTTCCACGACGCCCTAAGGGATAAGCTCCTCCGCAAGAGACCTGATTCGGTCACAGCGCTCCTGGCCACCGCTAAGAAATATGTGGACGCCGACGACGCTAAAAAGATAATTATTGAAGAAGCAGCAAGGGTTCCACGCTCCGACCACCCCCCACACCACGACGACTACCACAGCAACCGTGGTCGGAACGACAATTTTGACCGCCACAACCAGCGCAATGACTCCCGCAACCACCGTGACCAACGTAATCAGTGGCGTAACCGCCGTGACGGTTACAGGAGCAAGCGTGCTCGGGAAGACGACGGCGAGGTCAACACCGTTAAAAAGGGTGGCGGACGTCGTAACTATGAAGACGACTACGCCAAAGCATTGAAAGGGCCCTGCCAGCTCCATCCTAAGTCAAACCATACCATAGAGAATTGTCGCATCCTCAAGTCTATCTACACGCGTCAACAGGCTCCGGATACGTCCGACAAGCCTAACGACGCAGGGGAACAACGCAACGAGGATAACGACGATGATGATGCAGACCCTCGTCACAAATACGTCAAGCCAACCGATTGCGTGCACACCATCATCGGAGGCAAAGTGTCCATTGAGACCAAACAAAAACACAAGCTGCTCGCCCGCGCTTGCTTGAACGTGGCCAACACCAATAATCTTCTCACCGATCCGCGGCTCCCTCCGTGGTCTCACCACGAAATCTCCTTCAGCAGAAAGGACCAATGGGCCGCAATACCTGAGCCAGGGCATTTTCCCCTGGTCCTCGATCCTTGTATCAACAAGGTTTAGTTCGACAGAGTACTGATCGACGGCGGCAGCTCCATCGATATACTGTTCAAGAACAATCTGCCCGCCCTGAAGATAGCTCAGGCGGACCTCAAGCCGTACGAGGCATAGTTCTGGGGTGTTCTCCTCGGACAGAGCTCTATACCTCTCGGGCAGATCACGCTACCTGTGCAGTTTGGGACCCCGGACCACTTTCGCACCGACTACGTCAACTTCGTGGTCGCCGACTTCGACGACACCTACCATGCTATTCTTGGTCGACCGTCGCTCACCAAGTTCATGGCCATACCTCATTACATGTATCTGGTGCTCAAGATGCCTACCGAGAAAGGAGTTCTAACCCTCTGAGGCAACATGTACGCAGCTTATACCTACGAAGATGACAGTTTCAAAATAGCAGAGGCTCACGACCTCTCTATTCGCATGGCCGAGACCGTGCTCGATGCCAAGAAGACCTCGATCGACCACTAGGAGATCCCGGAGCTTGAGGCTCCATGCAAGAACATCAAGTCCAAGGAGCACAAGGTGATCCAGCTGGTCGACGGTGATCCCAGCAAAATAGCCCTTATCGGGGCCAACCTGGATCCCAAATAGGAAGACGCGCTCGTCAGGCTCTTGAGGAGCAACGTGGATGTGTTCACATGGAAACCTGCTGACATGCCCGGTGTACCTCAGAACTTGATCGAGCACTCCTTGAATGTCAACGACAAGGCCAAACCTATCAAGTAGAAGCTACGACGGTTCGCTCGCGACAAAAAGGAGGCGATTAGGGTACATGGCTTTTGGCGGTCGGATTTATCAAAGAAGTGTATCATCCGGAGTGGTTAGCCAACCCGGTTCTTGTACACAAAAAGAATAATGAATGGAGAATGTGCGTTGATTACACTGATCTCAACAAACACTGCCCTAAGGACCCCTTCGGCTTACCTCGCATAGACGAGGTTGTAGATTCAACCGCCAGTTGCGAGCTCCTTTCCTTTCTCGATTGCTACTCTGGTTATCACCAGATCGCTCTCAAAAAGGATGACCAGATCAAGACATCTTTTATCACGCCCTTCGGCGCCTACTGCTACACGACCATGTCGTTCGGGCTCAAGAACGCCGAGGCTACCTACCAACGCGCTATACAAGCTTGCCTCAAAGACAAGATAAAAGATGACCTCATCGAAGCTTATGTTGATGATATAGTTGTCAAAACCAAGGAAGCTCATACCCTTGTTGACAACCTGGAACGCACTTTTGCAGCCCTTAATACATTCCAGTGGAAGTTAAACCCAAAGAAGTGCATCTTTGGTGTTCCTTCTGGCATACTCCTTGGCAACGTCGTCAGTCATGACAGCATACGCCCTAACCCGGAGAAAGTCAAAGCTGTCTTGGACATGAAGCTGCCCAAAAAGGTGAGGGATGTTCAGAAGCTTACCGGATGCATGGCCGCCCTCAGCTGTTTCATATCAAGATTAGGCGAAAAGGATTACCGTTCTTTAAACTACTCAAAGCGTCCGAAAAGTTTGAGTGGTCGGAGGAAGCAGACGCTGCCTTCACACAGCTGAAACAATACCTTACGTCACCTCCAGTCCTCACTGCTCCAAGAGAAGACGAAATACTCTTGCTATACATTGCGGCTACTAATCGAGTGGTCTCCACGGCCATGGTGGTCGAGCGAGACGAGCCCGACCATGTCTACAAGGTACAGCGACCAATTTGTTTCATTAGTGAGGTACTCAATGAGTCTAACACCAGGTACCCACAGATTCAGAAGTTGATCTACGCCATACTGATAACATCCCAAAAGTTGAAACACTACTTCGACGGATATCGTGTGGTGGTCATGACTGAGTACCCTCTGCGAGACATCATTAGCAACAAGGATGCGAACGGGTGCATCGTCAAATGGGCAATGGAGCTATGCCCCTTTTCCTTGGAATTTGCAAGGCGCACTACAATCAAGTCTCAAGCACTTATCGATTTCATCCTCGAGTGGACAGACTTAAGCACGCCTGCCTCTCTCGGATCCGATGAATATTGGACGATGTACTTCGACGGCTCTCTCAACATTGATGGTGCGGGAGCAGGAGTTCTTTTCATGTCACCATCCAAGGAGCAGCTCCGGTACGTCCTTAGGATTTATTTCCCAGCATCTAATAATGCCGCCGAGTACGAAGCATGCCTACATGGTTTGCGCATTACGGTTGAGCTTGGCGTTAAACGTCTCTACATCTACGGAGACTCTGCTCTGGTCATCAACCAACTCAACAAGGACTGGGACACAACCAGCAAAAAGATGGATGCATACTGCAAATTGATCAGAAAGCTGGAAGGCAGGTTCTATGGCATCGAGTACATACACGTGGTCCGGGACAAGAATCAAGCAGTGGATGCACTGTCAAAGTTAGGATCATCCCGAGCAAAAATCCCACATGGCGTATTCATCCAAGACCTACTCACGCCTTCCATCGAAGAGGAAGATTCCACGGCAGACAAGCCTCCAGACTAGCAATTGGTGGCTACGGTTCCAGCGTCAAGCACCGCCAAGCCCCCTCCGACCACTCATGAGCCCAACTGGAGAATACCTTTCATCAAGTACCTAACAAATGGCGGTGGTTACACTAATCGGATAGAGAACGAGCGCCTGATGCGTCGCAGTAAGTAGTACCTGCTCGTCGATGGTAAGCTATGGCGCAAGAACGCAAAGGAGGAAATCTTGATGAAGTGTATAACCCAGGAGGATGGCGAACATCTCCTGGACCAAATCCACTCTGGCTCCTGCGGCAACCACGCGGCCTCAAGAACGCTGGTCGGCAAGGCTTTCCGAGCAGGGTTCTAATGGCCGTCAGCAGTAGCCGACGCAGAGAAGCTAGTCCACCACTGTGAGGGTTGTCAGTTCTTCACCAAGAGAATCCACGTACCATCACATGAGATCTAGACAATACCAGCCTCCTGGCCCTTCGCATGCTGGGGACTGGATATGATCAGGCCCTTCAAACCGGCTCCAGGGAAATTTACATGCGTCTTTGTGCTGATCGACAAATTTTCTAAATGGATAGAATACATGCCTTTGGTACAGGCATCCTCAGAAAAGGCTGTCACGTTCCTTGACCAGGTCATCCATTGTTTCGGCATACCGAATAGCATCATCACCGATCTAGGTACTCAGTTCACCGGGAACGCTTTTTGGGACTTCTGCGATGAAAGGAGCATAGTAGTGAAATACGTCTCGGTGGCGCACCCTAGAGCTAATGGACAGGTCGAGCGGGCAAATGGCATGATCTTGGACGCGTAGAAGAAGAGGATGTATAGAGAAAATGACAAGGCTCCTGGAAGATAGCTCAAAGAGTTACCAGCCGTGGTCTGGGGACTCAGAACTCAGCCTAGTCGTAACACCAGCGTCTTGCCATACTTTATGGTTTACGGCGCTGAGGCAGTCCTCCCTATAGATATAGCTTTTAGATCAGCATGGGTAGAGAACTTCGACAAAGGCAAGGCCAATGAAGTACGGGAGCTAGAAGTGAATAGCGCAGAAGAGAAGCGGCTCGATTCTTGTGTACGTACGGCCAAATACCTTGCTGTTTTGCACAGGTACTACAACAAGAACGTTAAAGAGCGGTTTTTTGTGGTCGGGGACCTGGTCCTAAAGTGGAAGACAAACTAGGCTGGTGTCCATAAACTCGCAACCCCATGGGAGGGGCCCTTCATGATCAAGGAGGTCACACGACCAACGTCTTATAGGTTAGCTCACCTGGACGGTACGGACGTACCAAACTCGTGGCACATCGACAAGCTTAGACGTTTCTACGCTTAACTATTGAGATATGTACCCCTCTTGTACTTTCGATTTACTTCAATAAAGCTATTATGATTTCTCCGACCACTCTAATGTGTCACTTCGACTTTTATGGTTATTCTAACTTAGCCAGTAAAAGCCGACCACCACTCCTTCTATGGTTTTCGGAGCAGGACCTGTCTCCGGTTCCTCCTAACACGTGCATGGGATCTGCTCTCTACGTTACGGGTGATCGGTAGGTCCCCCTTGGGTTGACTTGTCCGCATCTACGTGTGCACAGGTCACGCACCTCACACTCCGACCACATGGCAAACTAGGGCCGCACAAACTTTTCGGGATGATGTGTCGAGCAAAATGGTACAACTAAACAGAACGTTATCATGTTCTCACTTAGTTACACCAACATAAGTTTCAAGCTTAAATACGTTTTATACAAAGCAAACAAGCTTATAATGATATACAGTTATGTTATTACAAGCTTGCCTAAAGAGGCCCAAGTTTACAATAACACAACTATGTCCTCCTTCTATAGCTCTAAGCCTATTACATTGGCTGGTCGAGGCACGTGGCACCTACTGCTCACTGCCTCCGATATCCTACTCGAGTCTCAGGGACTCTTGTGCTAGTCAAGCTGAAGGGGATGGCCCCGCCGATGCCTGGCTGGTCGAGGCCGTAGGCTTCATCGGTTGGCTTGCAACTGATGGCGTTTCCAGCTGACTTGTCGATGGCGTACCCTGTACAGGTGCTGTCCCACCTCCACACAGGTTAATGTCACCAATTATTTTTGACGACAGGTCCAGCTGGGCCATCCGAAGCTCCTCCGCCTTGTCTGGGTCTACCTCCTTTGGGTATCCAGCCTCCAGGCGCTTGAGATTGATCAGGGGGGTAGTGGGCACGCACCATGCTTAGCACATGGGCACCCGTGTACTCACCCGCCTCCTTCACAAACTCTTGGAACCATCCCCATGCTTGTCTGCATCTCTCGACCAGTCCGAGCTGGGGCATCCTTGGCTCTTCCTCTATGAGCGTCGGGTCGACAAGGTCGAGGATGGGCAAAATGCCAGTTGCCACTTCCTGGCACCAGTTCTTCCATGTGTCCCGATCCTCGGTGGCCTTGAGGCATCGTGCTTTCCAGCCATCACGCTCTTTCATCATGGCTTCTAGATGCCTCTTGGCATTGACTTTTAAAACTGCACACCGTACAAGACATCAAATGTAATGGCACGACAAGATAAGGCGGGCAACAGAATGAGAATGGTGGTCTGGAATACTTACTCTTCAGTTCCTCCTTCATTTTGGTGGTGTGGTCCTGGAGTTGAGACTGGCTACGTGCCAGTTTCTCGTTGTCCTCCTTCAGGCGACCACACTCTGCGGTCACGCGGCTATTCTCCTCTTGGAGGCGGGTTACCTCAGCTTCTAAGCCTGCATTACAGCTGTCACTACCAACAACGCAACAACACGTGTCATACACTTGCTGTGATAAAATGACAGCTTACTTGTTTTTTCCCGCTCTTTGTTATTGAGCTGGCCGACCAGGTTCTGGTTCTGTGCTTCTCGCTCTGTCCTCTCCTGGTCGGCGGCTTCAAGTTGGCGGCGCAAGCATTCCACCTTGGCCGCTAGTTCTCTATTGTTCGCCGTGATTCCCTCAATCTGGTCGAAGCACCTCTTTCGGTACTTTGCGGTCTTCATCAAGTCCTGCATATAAACAAGCTAAGTCAGACAGTTCAACTACATAACAGGGTCAAGTGGTCAAGCCAAACATACCTGGACTTCTGTCACCAGACGCTTTGCCGCTCGTTCAACTTTTAGGGTCTCTTCGACCTCTGGGATTTCTTCATGCATAACCCACTCGTCGTTCCGCCAGCGCGACACATATACATGTTGTCGTTTGTCTTGGGGATGGCCTAGGATCTCTTCGACTTCGTGCTCTTGTTCAAGGGGCGGCGCTGGTCTGGAGTCTGTAGTCTTCGCGACCACTATGGCTTTCCCACGAGCCGTAGCATCGGCAAGCGTGCTCTGTGCCAACTCCAGTTGCTGCTCCTCGGCTTGGTCTAGTTCCCTTGGTGCCAAGGTATCCGCCTCAGCAGGATTAGTGCTCGGAGCACTTGTACTTTGCCCCGCTATCTTCTCGACCAGCTGCTCGAGGACTGTCGTCTGGCCGCTCGTCTGCTAAGGTTCCGGCGGAATTTCTTCTACAGTTTCCTCCACAGTCGGCTGCTGAGCAGTTCTTTTCGCCAGTACTGGCGAAGCCGTTCCACACCCGGCTAACTGGTCGGGATTTTTGGTGGACGCCGACCTAATATACCAGAGAAAAGTTCAAAAGACAATAGTATTCAATACAAATTATAAGCTTACATCAAAGTTATAGATACTTATAGCTTGGAGGCACGGAATGATGTGGCGAAGGAGCGTCTCTTCGACCGCGCCTGCTCCACATGCTCGGCGGGTTCCACCGGGTCTTTTTCCACCACTGGTACTGGCGCCGGGGTTTGGTGCTCAACAGTTCCCCTGCTTGTCCTCTGTGTTGCCATGGTCGGTGATGCGATCACTGCTGGCACAGAGGAGCCACCCTGCTCTGCCGACCCCATTTGTCTCCTCCTCTTTCGAGGGACGAGTCGGAAGATGTCCGCATCCTCTGTTTCATCGTCTGAAAGGGGGAAGATGGCCTGGCGATGTTTGTTGGCAACCGGCCACTTGCCAGTAGCCCTAGCCATTGCATCCTCCCCAACCCCGAGTACCGCCCAGTCAATGTCTTCGGTCCTGGCACTGGTCTGGGCGGTTGAGCTGGCAATTTGCGGCCAATCCACACCAGGGGGCGGAGATACGAACACTGCTGCCTGGTCACGACCATTACTCTAGGAAACATAAAGGAGACAACAGTCAATTTTTTGTTACAACATAATTCTATAGGTACAAGGAAGCATCATTTACCTTTGGGGGTGGTCAGGCCAGCTTGAAGGCGTGCTCGATGTCATTTAACCTGACATAATTGGGATCGGCTAGGTTGAATAGCTCCCCAATTCTGGCCTTGACTTCTATCTTGTCGAGCGCCTCTTTTCTGGTCCTCGTTGGATCTGCGCTCCCCTAGTACTCGAAGCCAGGATGTACCCTCTTCTGGCAGGGCTGGATCCTTTGGCTGATGAAGTTCCCAACCATGCTTGGACCATCCAGCTTTCCCCACGGGATCATCCCGAGCAGTTCTGCGATCTGCTCCAAGTGCTCGGGCTTCTCCAACCAGCTGTTCTTCTTCTCCGGAATCAACCCCACGTTGCACAGGGTGATCGTGTTCGGCTCTTCGCGGATGTAGAACCACTTCTTGTACCATTCGTCCAGTGAGGTGTTCCAGGGGCAGTGTAGGTACTAGGCCTTCATACCGTCATGCAGATTGAGGTATACGCCTCCGGCTATCTTCAAGCCGCTGCTCCCTTTCTTCCGTAGACAGAACAGATGACGAAAGAGGTTGAAATGGGGCTGGAAGCCACCATAAGCTTCGCAAAGATGGATGAAGGTGGAGACAAGAAGAATCGAGTTGGGATGCAGATTGCAAATCCCAATCTCGTAATACAAGCAGAGCCCCTGAAGGAAAGGGTGCACTGGAACCCCAAAACCCCGCTTGAAGAAATCCTCGAAAACCACAATCTCACCTGGTTGTGGATCGGGGAAGCTTTCTCCTTCCGGCGCACGCCATCCTATGAGTGCCTTGTTGTGGAGTACTCCCATAGCGACGAGGTCTTCGATGGTCTGCTCATTGCTCCTTGACTTCCACCACTCCTTCACCATGACTCCGCCTTTCTTCTGGGCGTCTCTCTTCACCATTAATCTGCCCTTGCTAATGGGGTGGATGCGGTGGAGGGGGGATTGGTGGTGATTTTCGGAGGAGTAGGGTTCGGCAAGAGGAAGAAGAAGGTTGCGGCGGCGAATGACAATGGGGATCGGTAAAAAGTAACTTACCAGCTCTATATTATAAATAACCAAGAGCTCCATCGTTTCGTCCGCCCGAGATTCTTGGGAGACGTGCGCACTCGCCGCAGATGGTTGTTTTCACAACCTCGAGATCTACGCCAATAAACGCGCCTCTTTGTTTCTAGTGTACGCGCCTCTTCGTTGATAATGTGAGAGGGCCCACAGTGACGCACCTCCATATAGGCGCCAAGCGACTGTTTGCCAGAAAGAGTAAGAAGGCAGAGTGATATGTTATATCTGTCTGCTTTTTTGACCAGACGTGGCAGATTGGACTTGACAGAGTAAGGAGATAAATAAATACACCAAATAATAATACAAGCGGCGTTCGTTTTTTTCGCTGCATGTCTTGAGCTCAATGATGGACTAGACCACTGCCGTGCTCGGGGACTGCCCAGACCACTGCCGTGCTCGGGGACTGCCCAGACCACTGCCGTGCTCGGGGACTGCTCCGACCACTGCCGTGCTCAGGGACTGCTCCGACCACTGCCGTGCTCGGGGACTGCTCCGGCTACTAATGTGCTTGGGGACTGTTCCGACCACTGCTCGGAGATCGCTTTCCTCGGCTACATGTGATTTGTACTCACATACAGTTGAGAGACATTTATTTAGACCTTGCTACAAGGCTCATACTTCGCCTTCCAGCAAGCTCGGGGACTACATCGGTACGATGCACCTGCCGGTGCATCTCGTATCGCCTGCATGATGATTGGATTCTTTTCTTTAATGGAAATCCTTTTTTAGACCCTGGCACCACGTGCCTGCGTCACCTACTGCCAGGCTCGGGGACTAAGTGGGCACACTTCACCTTGCGGTGAATGTGTTTGTTTAATCGACCCTTATGCTTTGACTGATTGTAAGGATTACTATCGTGCTTGGGGACTGTCCCGACCACTGCTCGGAGATCGTTCTTCTCTGCTACATGTGATTTGTGCTCACATACAGTTGAGAGACATTTATTTAGACCTTGCTACAAGGCTCATACTTCGCTTTCCAGCAAGCTCGGGGACTACATCGGTACGATGCACCTGCCGATGCATCTCGTATTGCTTGTACGACAATTGGGTTCTCAACTTAATTGGGAATTCTTTTCAGACCCTGGCACCACGTGCCTACATCACCTACTACCAGGCTCGAGGACTAAGCGAGCACACTTCACCTTGTGGTGAATGTGTTTGTTTTTCGACCCCTACGCCTCTAATGATCAAGGACGCTACCCTTCAAGACGCACTTACATTTCTGTTCAGAAATACAAGTGGGCACACTTCCCAGGATGGAAATCTTTTTCTTTTTTCTTAAGAGCACCATATATTCTTTGGACAACCTACTTCTCCGGCGACAACGGTGGTCAGAGATGTCAAGGACTCAAGCCTTACTTGTCGGAGAAGGTTAAAATGGCGTGTCGCAGCATAATACATGGTGCTCGGGGACTAGCTGTGGGGGTATTAACCCCTATACCCTTATGGCTAAGCTTGGGCTGGCCCGGATCGGTGGGTCCGGTCCACCAAAAGACGACGTGCGGCTCGGCCAACCTGATCGGAGTCCCGCGCAAGGAGTCAAGGTGGATTTGGCGATCAATCAAGATCCTGGTCGGTTAGAATAGGAATCCTTATCCGGCCACATATGGTAATTGTAACTAGCTAGGATTAGTTTCTAGATCTATAACCCTGCCCCCGGACTATATAAGGCGGGCAGGGGACCCCTCTAAAAACATCTCTCATTGACATACAACAATACAAATCAGACGCAGGATGTAGGTATTACGCCTTCTTGGCGGCCGAACCTAGATAAAACCTTGTGTCTGTCTTGCGTCACCGTCTTGTTTGTGGCTTGCGCATCTGTCTGCCGACAATCTACTACCTTGGGCATACCCCTAGGTAGACTGCCGACCATATTTCGTCGACACATAGTGTGTAGCATCATTATCATGTTCCCAAGGATGACCCAATAAGAGTGAACAAGCTTGCATAGGTACCACATCACAATCAATAGAATCAGCATAAGAACCAATAGAAAATGATACTCTGCAAGTTTGTGTTACCTTTGCTTTACCAGAATCATTTAGCCACTGAATATGGTATGGACGTGGGTGTGGGTGTGTGGTCAAGCCAAGCTTCTTGGCCAAATCAGAACTCACCAAATTATTGCAGCTACCTCCATCAATAATGACACGTGCTTGATGGTTGCTGATAATGAAGAAAATCTAGAACAAGTTATGGTGTTGTAGCTTCTCAGGTTGCTATACTTGTGAACTGAGCACCCGTTGTACAATGATGCTCCTATAGGACACCGTGGCCTCGTCACCAAGGACTTCGCTGTCCTCCTCATCTACATCTTGGTCTTCTTCATCCGCAATGTTAGAGGTGCTGATGTAACCATCTTCTGTAGCAATATATGCCCGCTGACTTGGGCAGTCCTTCTGCACATGGCCAATGCCATGGCAGCGATGGCACTGAATGCCCGAAGTGTGTCCCGTCGATGCAACGGATGAGGCACTCTTGGTAGGCACCTACAAAGAATTTTTACCTGAATCTTAAGGTCATGTGGGAGGTGCCTTAGGTGTAGCAGAAACTCCAGAGGCTGTTGGTCGCTTGCTTGCTGGTGGAGGCACCTGAAAAGTGGTTGGCTTGGTCAGCCCCAAAGATGGTGCCGAGCGTGGTGTGTATGTGGTGCTGACCTTGCTCTTGCTCTACTGTTCATGCCCCTGCAATTCCTTTTCTACAAGCATAGCAAACTGAAATAACTGGTTGACAGTGTTAAATTCTTTATAATCAACAATGTCCTGAATCTCACGCCTCAAACCTGAATAAAAATGACAGATGGCATCTTCGTTCCCCTCCACAACACTACAGCGCATCAATCCCTTTTGGAGCTCACCATAGTAATCCTGTACAGATTTATCTCCTTGTTCTAAACGCATTAATTTCTTACGCAAGTCTCTATGATAAGAAGGGGGAACAAAACGATCACGCATAGCTACCTTAAGTTCTTCCCACGTACCAGGTAAAGCATCCTATGCAGTTAGCCCATTCCACCAAATAATGGCAAAATCCTTAAACTCACTCGAAGCTTGTCGAACTCTATGATGCTCAGGCACGAGGTGGGCACTAAACTTTTGTTCTACTGTCATCTCTCAATTAAGATATCCCTCAGCATCATAATGACCCAAAAAAGATGGTATTGTGAACTTAATCTTAGCATAAGGATCATCGGGCACACAGTGATTATTACCTTGATTATGGTGGACGCCACCCATACCTATCGTGTTGCGGCAAAGACATCGTCGTAATCTTGCTTGTCGGAAGGCTGCTCGATCTATGTTCCCAGCGGCATCATGCACTGTGTCTTCTAGCAAGAGACCATCGGTGTTGCTGCCGGAGACGTCATTGTTGTTGACCGCCACCAAGGTTTCCAACTCAGTAACCTTGTCGGTTAGCGTGGAAATTTGTTTGTCCAATCTCTCCATGCTGTTGCCAATGTTGAGTTCAATGAGTGCATCAGTGACGGCCTTCCTGATGGCCTCATTCATCCTTTTTTGGGCATCCTCTACAATAGCTTGCATTTGCTCTTGGCTGACACACTCATTGAAACCCTTAGGATTGTTATCTCCAGTCTAATCACCTCCTGCCATTGTAAACACAAAAACAGGAACAAACGATGAAAGTTATCCCTACCAAATGACTATGTGGTTGCAATGGTGTCACTTTTCATAGCAAGTGGAAGCGTCTTACCAAGCTCTTACAAAGTTCTTACCAATGCAAGTAGTGGGCGGACAACCGGCGGTTGGTTCATGATACTTGTGAGGCAGTGGTACCGAGATTGCAAGGCTCTTTTTCTATACTGATATGAAGAGTTTATGGAGCTTGGAAGGCACACAAAGAATAATATGTATATTTGGCACATAAGTTAGTAACAGAAAGTAATGCTGAATTATAGTCCAAAGTACTTGTTCTCGTTGCTGGTCTAAAATGTTCCAAGTACCAGGTGTATGACAAACAAGTATGGTGGATAGCAAGGTGACAGGTGTGTGAAAAATAAGTATGGTGGATGGAAACAGCAACACAAACATGGAACCAGACAACACTCACTGACACAACTCACTTTGGTCTTCTCTATGTGCTCCTCTAGATATTGTTCCTCTTTTGCCCCTCTTTTTTCTATTTTTTTGGGCTGTTGTTGTTTTTTTGGGAAATTTTGACTTTTTTATTTTATTTTTTTTGATATTTTTCCTTCACTTAGGAGCACAAAATAAGTAACCACAGAAAATATGAGCTTAAAAAATGAAAGACGTGGCCTGTGGAAATTTCAGAAGACGTGCTCAAAATCGACAAAAAGCTTGTGACCACGAAAACAGGATCTTGTGACCAGTTTTTGACCAATTTAAAATTTTCCAACCCCGATAGAGTGGGGGATGGATGGATCCAATTTTTTTTCTGATCAATTTTGATATATGGAACGTCGAAATCGGAGTTCGTATGCGAAAACTAGACCAGTTTTAAGAATTGGCTCTGAATTAGAGGACAAAACGGGAACAATGTGCGCAAAATTGGTCACAGCAACAAAGATTTGATGGAAACGATGGGGGAAAACACACAAACTAGATTCTAACACGACCTAACCAACAACAAGACCTCGACCCGGACACAAACTCAACACGACGGAGTCTGAAACTGAAATATGCAAAGGCACTAGACTATGGGACGAATGCGAAACACTCAAACTAGGGAATAAATGTGAACCTGACGGTATATACCATACCATAGCTCTGATTACCACTTAATGGGGACGGGGATCCCGATCTTCCGTCAGGGAGAGGTAACTATCGTTGTGGCGGAGAATGACACACCGATCCGGCTTCAGATCGAAAGATCGAACCCTGCAATCTTAGCACCATAGCTCCTCTGGTTATCAACCAAGTCACGAACCAGGTTGACCTCACCAAGAAGGCTAATCCCTGCCTATGCAACAAAGAACACAAGCAAGAACAAGAAAGAAAGCAACCAAATTGCAGATGATTGATTAATCTCACGAAGTTGGGGTCTCACAAACCGATGAACGGTGAAACTATTCTTGATAGAATAATCTAAGCAAAACCCAAAACCTAATGATGGTGGTGGCGTATAATTATAAAGATCTTAGGGTCATCGCCTACCCTGGACACGCCCCCTAATAGGCCCAAACATGATACATGGTCCATCGGACCAAAAGACGGTGTCGTAGCACCCTGGTAGATTCTGGACGCTGACTTGTTTCGATGATTCATGTTGATTCTGGAGACCTTTTAACATGAGACCACTTGGATTGGCTTCCTTATCAAATTAGCTTTCAAACCATATGTGGATTGTCGAAAATGGAGTCCGGATGCATCCTAGGTGACCAGTTTAAGGTAGACTGGTCCTAGAGGCCGAGGCAGACTCGAAATCATGTTGGATCAGGACTCCGGTTTCTATTGGACATCCTTGCTGGTCATCATCGCCTCCACCATGTCCTCTAAGTCCTTCATGACCCTCTCCAATGTTCCTAAGCAAGATAACATCATTAGATAGTAGTCTATTCTCAAAAGTATGAAAAGGATCGCTTAAGAACGAGCTCAACTCTAAATTGAGTTGACGCATTCGAGCCCGGATCATTGGACCTTGCATGACGGTTGGAGGATCAGTGGATGCATCTGAAGGAGTGATGTCCTCATCAATAGGCGCTTTAAGCCCTTTTCAACCAAATAGAGCCCGAACAATCTTGTAGGCACCGACTTTTGTCCTACAGTGTTGTAGGCGCCGCCATCAGCCCTCGGGCGCGAATACTAACATAGGCATACGACAACCACTACAATCCAAGGAAGAACTCACATCATCTATAGTGATAGGTGTATAGTCATTTCCTCATCTACTCCCCACAGAGTTATGGCTCGGTGCCCTGGCACACCGCACCGTCCACCGAGGGAGGATGGGACATGACCACTCGCTGAGACGAAGCCAGAGCCCGGCCCTATCAGGATCAACAAAACATGCTATCCCTGGCCTAGTCTGCCATGTCAGCAGGGCAGGCTCAAGGGAAAAGGAAGACCCAGGACCCTTGAAGGACCCTCTCTACCTTTGATTTTTTCTTCTTTCTCCCATCTATAACCCCTGCTCCCCCCTTAGTCTATAAAAGGGAGGGCATGACACCCCACTAAGGGGACGAATAAATTCCACACACAACACACAACCAAACAGCAATCGAGCTCTTGGCATCCTTTTGATCTTTCCATCAGAGACTTAAAACCTGTCCCTCTCTCGACCGTTTGTACCCCCTACTATGAACCTTTTTCAGTACTAATAACACGAGCAGCAGCAAACTAGACGTAGAGATATTCTGCCCGAACCAGTATAAACCTTGTGTCCTTTAGTACACCATACGAGCCTAACGCACAACAATTATAAATTTACTAGTTGGTGTTTGTTCGAAACACCGACAAGCAGTAGGCCGCGGCAACGCTGGAGGTGGTAGCATGGTTGGACAGAGCGGCGGCGGCAACGCTGTGCATGAGAGGGAGAGAAAGGAGAGAGAGAGGTGGCGGCTGTAGGTGAGAATGAAGAGAGAGTTACCCTAGGGCTAGGTGAAATAAGAAGAGTAAATGAGCCCCCATAGTAACTGCTATCATAGGCTAAATTTTGATTGAAATTCAAAGTTCAGCACTGCCGCAGTGCAGGCGCGGCACAGCCGCACTCCCTAGACTAGTAAGATTTAGCTACTAACTAAATACCTCTCTATATATAGGATATGGACACATATCTCAAGCACACTATGATCAGCAACAAATAATCAATACAAACAATGATAATAATGCACTTGTTTCTTATGATAAAACATTTTAAGCACAATATTTATACTTTTGCAATTCATTTCTCCTAACCAAGCTAGTTTAGCAATCAAGGTGTGCTATAGTTCAAACCACATTACGAGAATCAAGTATATTCAGCTCACTACGCAAAACACAAGACCTTGACTCATCAAGAGGCTTAGTGAAAATATCGGCTAGTTGCTTTTTGGTGCTCACATGATGAATTTTGATATCTTCTTTGGCTTCGTGGTCTCTCAAGAAATGATGTCGGATGTCTATGTGCTTGGTTCTTGAGTGGCTTGTAAGATTGTTGGCTAACTTTATGGCACTTTCGTTGTCACACAAGAGTGGGATTTTAGTGAAGTGACATCCAAAAACTTGAAGGGTTTGCCTCATCCAAAGTAGTTGAGTACAACATACACCAGCTACAACATACTCAGCCTCGGCGGTGGAAAGGGCAGCACAATTTTGCTTTTTAGAACTCCAAGACACTAGGGACCGTCCAAGGAATGGATATGTCCCTGAAGTGCTTTTTTGATCTACTTTGCAATCGGCGTAATCAGAATCCAAATACCCAAGTAGATCAAACCTAGAGCCCTTAGAATACCACAAGCTAAGGTTAGGAGTGTGTACTAAATATCTCAAGATTCTCTTAACGGCCACTAAGTGACACTCTTTTGGGTTAGCTCAAAATCTAGCACACATGCACACACTAAGCATAATATCGGGCCGAGATGCGCACAAATAAAGTAGAGAGCCGATCATGGAGCGATATACCTTAGTATCCATGACTTTCCCTTCATCATTTAGATCTAGATGCCCATTGGTTGGCATGGGAGTTTTGATAGGCTTGACATTCACATGTCAAACTTCTTGAGCATATCATGGGTGTACTTCATTTGGCTAATGAAAGTTCCATCCTTCACTTGCTTGATTTGAAATCCAAGGAAGAACTTCAATTCACCCATCATGGATCTCTCAAATCTCTTGGTCATGATCCTACTAAATTCCTCACAAAAAGAATGATTAGTACTACCAAATATTATGCCATCAACATATATTTGGCACACAAATATATCTTTGCCAACTTTGTGAGTGAAAAGGGTAGGATCGGCTTTGCCTATTTCAAAGCCTTGTTTAAGCAAGAATTCATTAAGTCATTCATACCATGCTCTTGGTGCTTGCTTAAGCCTATAGAGCGCATTTTAGAGTTTGTAGACATGGTTGGAAAACTTGTGATCTTCAAAGTCCGGTGGTTGCTCAACATAGACAAGTTCTTGAATAGGGCCAATGAGAAATGCACTCTTCACATCCATTTGATATAGCTTGAAGTTGTGGTGAGAGGCCTAGGCTAGAAGCATTTGAACTGCTTCAAGTCTTGCCACCAGTGCATATGTTTTTTCAAAGTCCAAGCCCTCTACTTGAGTGAAAACTTGAGCTACCAACCTTGCCTTGTTCCTTGTCATCACTCCATTCTCATCTTGCTTGTTGCGGAAGACCCACTTGGTACCATTGACATTGGTATTGGGTCGTTCCACCAAAGTCCACACTTGGTTTCTTTAGGAGTTATTGAGCTCTTCTTGCTTGGCCATCACCCAATCCGGGTCTCCAAGTGGTTGTTCTACCTTAAGAGGCTCCAAAAAGGAAACAAATGAGTAATATTGACAAAAATTTGCTAAATGTGAACGAGTTGTTACCCTTTTTCAAAGACTCCCAAGGATGTTATCAATGAGATGATCTTGTTGTATTGTTTGCTTTAGCCTTGGATGCTCAATGGCCTCTTGTTCATCTTCTGGATCTTCATAATCATTTTGCTCAAATATGGATTGTAGGTTTTGTCCATGAGCTAGAGTTGAATCAGCTGCTGCTGGCTATGTAGGTGTGACATTGCCGCCTTCAAGTGTGGCACTGCAGCGTTCTAGAGTTGCAGCAGGTGTTTGCTATAGTGTAGCATTAGGTACATCAGCAGAAATTGGTGCAGCAGCAACTTGAGGAACCTCCACTTCAGTGGCTTCATCTTCTTGTAGTCTAATATCACCAATTGCCAATTGCTTGATTGCTTCACATGGTGGATCCTGTTTTCCTATAATACTTGAATCAACTTGCTCTACTTAAGAGCCATTAGATTCATCAAATGTCACGTATACCGCAATCTCAACTCTCTCGGAGGTTTTGTTGAAGTCACAGTAGGCATGCTCATTTGATCCATAACCAAGAAGAAAACCTTCATCAACTTTAGGTGCAAACTTAGAGGTTTTGGGTTTCTTATTAAGTATGAAACACTTACACCCAAACACTCTAAAGTAGGACACCTTTGGTTTGTTATCGGTTAGAAGCTCATATGAAGTTTTCTTCAACTTCTTGTGTAGGTAGAGGCGGCTGATGGCATGGCAAGCGGTGTTGATGGCTTCACACCAAAAGAGGTTTGGCATCTTGTACTCATCTAGCATTGTCCTTGCCATGTCAATTAGTGTATGATTGTTTCTCTCTACTACACCATTTTGTTGAGGGGTGTATGGAGTTGAAAACTCATGCTTGATACCCTCTTTATCAAGAAACTCCTCAACTTGGGTGTTATTGAATTCAGTCTCATTGTTGCTTCTCATTTTCTTGATGGGAAGACTGAACTCCTTTTGAGCTTTTCTAACAAAAGTCTTCACTTTGTCTCTAACTTGACACTTATCAAACAAGAAAAATACCCAAGTGAAATGGGAATAATCATCAACAATAACAAGACCATACTTGTTACCCCCGATACTTAGGTAGGCGACCGATCCAAAGAGATCCATGTGTATGAGCTCCAATGGTTGCGTCGTGGTCATGATGCTCTTTGGTGGGTGAGGTATGCCAACTTGCTTTCCAGCTTGACAAGCGCTACATATCCTATCTTTGTCAAAGTGAACATTTGTTAGCCCAAGGATGTGTTCATCTTTTAGAAGTTTGGCCAAGTTTCTCATCCCAACATGGGCTAGTCGACGATGTCAAAGCCAACCCATGCTAGATTTTGCCACTAAACAAGTCTCAAGCTTAGCTTTACTTTTGTTGAAATTAACTAAGAAAGCTTGTTCTCTAATTGACACATAAAGACAATAGAGGAATCCTCCCTTCTAAAGACTTCCACACCCTTATCCAAAAAGAGACAATTAAAGCCCACCTCACACAATTGAGAAACGGACAACAAATTATAACTCAACGAATCAACATGTAATACATTTGTAATTGAATGCTCAAGGGTTATAGCAACTTTACCGAGACCAATCACACCCCCCTTTGAATTGTCTCCAAAGTCAATATTTTCATTTGAGTGCGTCATCAGGGAATATGATGAGAACATACTCCTTTCTCCGGTCATATAATTTGTACATCCACTATCAAGCACCCAACTTGATCCATCGGAGGATTATGCCTGTAAAACATATTTAGTTGCTTGATTTAGGTCCCCAATTTGACTTGGGGCCTTGCATGTTAGTCATAAGAAATTTAGGAACCCAAATAGAAGTGTTCCTATATGTGTTGGCTTTCTTTCCAACATATTTGGCAACCACTTTTCCACTGTTGTTGTTCCTCAAAACAAAACATGAAGTCAAGCTTTGTCGAGGTGCATTAGTCTTTGGTTGATAGGGATACTTATTCATAGTGCCCCACACCGATTCCTTTGGCTTCTGCTGAACCTGTTCCTGCTAGGACACCTTCTTCTTGGGCTTAGTTTGATCAGGAGCAGAGTTGATAGCCTTTTCATTTTTGCGGGGAGCGGCACAGTCGGCCTTCACTGCAGCACTGCCGCTGTCTGTGCAGGCTGATCTATACCAACTCTTTCCTTTCTCTCAAACTTGACAAACTCATAGCCATTTATGATCTTTCTTCCATTTGTCTTGGCTCCTATAGTGTGCCCAAGCCCATGCTTAATTGAGGGATGTCTCCCTTGCTTGAATTGAGGCACTTTTGAATTATTTGCCTTCTTGTCACTTACTTGAGCCATACCACTCAAGCAACCCTGTCCAATGATCTCATTGAGTCTAGCAATTTCTTTTCTCATTGCTTCCATGTTTGCACGGTTAGTGGAATAAACATTCAAATCAATATTATAATATTTTCCACTACCTTGACTAGTGGAGGTAGTAGAGGCATCCTTGCCTTTAGAGGGATGTGAGTTGCTATCCCAAAGAATGTTATATTGCAGCTCAAGTTCTTTGTGCTTTTCATCTAAGTCACAGTACTTTTTCTTGAGAGCAATATTTTCTTTCTTTGTGATAGCATGGTCCCCTTGTTCTTTGGCCAAGGCCTTGCACAAGGATTCCACCTCACTTCTCTCTAATGCAAGAGCTTCCTTACTAGCAATGTAGAGATACTCTTGTTGGATAAGAGTTTACTCTCTAGATTCTAGCTCGGCTTGGACACTCTCTAAGTCCTCCATTAGCTTGGTGATGAATAATTTGGTCTTTCTATCCATACTTTTAGTTATCATATTTATTTGTTCATCACTAGAGTCATCATCACTAGAGCTATCACTAAGATCACTACTAGAGATATCACTAGGAGGTGGAGGTGGAGGAGCTTTGGCCTTGGATTTGGATTTTACCTTCTTACCCTTTGCCTTGAGACAAATGTAAGGGGAGTAGTAGTCATCATCGGACATGTTGGTGAAGAGTCTGGGTGAAGAAGATGGCTCATGGACAGCAATGGTTGCAACTTTCTCATCTTCTTCACATGAGATTTGTTTAGTTGAGTACCATTTATGCCCAATGTGAGCCTCTCCCATGTACTTCTTGCTCTTTCTATGATCGGTCTTCTCCTCTTTCTTGTCCTTCTTGTGTTTGTTGTCCTTGATCTCATATGGACACTTAGCAATGAAGTGATCGGTGCTTCCACAATTGTAGCATGTCCTCTTTTTCTTGTTTGGGAAGCTTCTCTTCACTACCTTGTAGCCTTGCTTCTTTAGCCCCTTGTGATACCTCCTCATAAAGAGAGCAACATCATCCACTTTCTCGTATTGGTCATCATCATGTTCACTCTCACTAGAGGATGAGGTGGTCTCTACTCTTTCTTGAACTTGCTTGCTTGTTTTGGGCTTGCTAGTTGGAGCTTGCTTGTTGGTCTTGGACTTGCTAGTAGAGCCTTGCATGCTTGATTTGTTGGCCTTGAGAGCTACATCCTTATTGATCCTGATGCCTTCTAGCTTTGCTTGCAATTCTCCATGCTTCTTCTCTTTGCATATCAAAGGTCAAGATCCTCCCAAGTACATCATTTGGTGTGAAGTACTCAAACTTCTTCTTGTCTCTGATTAGAGTGACTACGATCTCATTTCTAGGTGAATAAGCTTCCAACATAATCTTGACAACTTTATGATCATCTAGCTCATCACAACCATAGCCTCTAATCTTGCCCACCATTGTCATCAACCTATCAAACTTCTCTTGTGGCCCCTCTCCATCTAAGACTATAAACCGATTGAGTTTTGACATCAACAAGTCAATTCTTGCCTTTCTCATTTTATCAACCCCTTCATGTGCTAGGTGTAAAGTGTCCCATATTTGCTTGGCAACATCAACTCCAATCACTCTATTGTACTCATCACCATCCAAGGCACTAAGCAACACACTTGTGGCTTGACCATTTAGGTGAATGATTCTCATCTCTTCTAGTGTTGGATTCTTAGGATCAACCGGTGGTTCAAATTCATTGCAAACAACCTCCCAAATGCCGGGATGAAGACCTATAAGATAGGCTCTCATCAAGTGCTTCTAGGGGCGGATCCAGGGCCCGGGCTGCCCGAGCTGCAGCCCGGGGCAAGTCTATGTAGCCCCTTTAACATATGTGGTGTTTAGCCTAAAAAACTATGATCTTAATTAGACAAAAGGAGGCCTAGGAATCAAGATCAGACTATTTTGAATGTGAATCAGCAGCTCAGCCCAGGGCACAGCCCCATTCTGGATCCGCCCCTGAGTGCTTCCACTTGGCAAAGTTAGTCCCATTGAAATGAGGTAACTTGCCTGCAGGCACATTGATGAAAGACTTGCGATCATGGTTAGTCATAGACATAGAAGAATAGTTAAAGGATATGGCGACATATTTGTTATCGTCATTCTTCTTGCCCTTTCCTTTCTTGTTCTTCTTGCTATGCACTCAGTAGGGCTTATCATCATCACCATCTTTAGAGCTACTAGATAGCTCACTTGAAGATGCATTGGAGGCTTTTGCTTCTTGTTCCTTCTTCTTTCTTGCTTCTCTTCTTTTTTTTCTAGCTTCTCTCTTAATTCTTCTTCCTTCTTTTCTTGCTTTCTTCTCTTCTAACCGCTGCTGCTCCTTCTTTTTCTCTTGCTTCTCTTTTTTCTTTTCTAGCTGCTCTTTTTCTTCTTCTTTCTTCTTCATTTTGAGCTTTTTTAGCATCGGTTGCCTCCAGTTGTGGGAGCATGGAGTTGCTCGTTGTAGAGGCACTAAGCTCACTGTTGTCGGTGTCATGCAGCCCAACGTCCTCTAGATTGACGTTGATGGGCTTCACGACACTAGATCCTCCCTCGAGCTCCATACCTCATGCGGTGAAGCGCACACAAGGTAACCTAGCTCTAATACCACTTGTAGGATCTCTGGTACGCCTAGAGGGGGGGTGAATAGGCCTGTAACAATTCAACTCAAACCAAAGTTGTCTTTGCCATGTCAATGAGTGTACGGTTCTTCCTCTCTACTACACCAATTTGTTGAGGGGTGTATGGAGTTAAAACACTCATGCTTGATGCCCTCTTCATCAATAAACTTCTCAACTAGAGTATTCTTGAATTCGGTCCCATTATCACTTCTCACTTTATTGATGGGAAGACCGAACTCCCTTTGAGCTCTTCTAACAAATACCTTCACCTTCTCTTGAACTTGGCACTTGTTATGCAAGAAAAATACCCAAGTGAAATGGGAATAGTCATCAATAATAATAAGACCATATTTGTTTCCCCCAATACTTAGGTAGGCGACCGATCCAAAGAGATCCATATGTATTAGCTCCGATGGTTGCTTAGTGGTCATGATGCTCTTTGGTGGGTGAGGTGCTCCAACTTGCTTTCTGGCTTGACAAGCGCTACAAATCCTATCTTTCTCAAAGTAAACATTTGTTAGTCCAAGGATGTTTTCATCTTTTAGAAGTTTGTCCAAGTTCCCCATCTCAACATGGGCTAGTCAGCGATGCCAAAGCCAACCCATGCTAGATTTTGCCACTAAACAAGTCTCAAGCTTAGCTTTACTTTTGTTGAAATCAACTAAGTAAAGCTTGTTCTCTAAAGACTTCCACACCCTTATCCGAAAAGAGACAATTATAGCCCATCTCATAGAATTGAGAAACAGACAACAAATTGTAACTCAACAAATCAACATGTAATACATTTGTAATTGAATGCTCAAGGGCTATAGCAACTTTATTGAGACCAATCACATCCCCCTTTGAATTGTCTCCAAAGACAATATTTTCATTTGAGTGCGTCATCAGGGAATATGATGAGAACATACTCCTTTCTTCGGTCATATGATTTGTACATCCCCTATCAAGCACCCAACTTGATCCACCGGAGGAGTATGCCTACAAAACAGGTTTAGTTGCTAGATTTAGGTCCCCAATTTGACTTGGGGCCTTGCATGTTAGTCACAAGAATCTTAGGAACCCAAATAGAAGTATTCCTATATATGTTGGTTTTCTTTCCAATATATTTTGCAACCACTTTCCCACTATTGTTGTTCCTCAAAACAAAGCATGATGTCAAGCTTTGTCGAAGTGCATAAGTCTTTGGTTGATGGGCATACTTATTCTTGGTGGCCCACACTGATTCTTTAGGCTTCTAGAAAACATGTTTCTCCTTGTACACCTCTTCTTGGGCTTAGTTTGATCAGGAGCAAAATTGTTAGCCTTCTCATTTTTGCGGGGAGCGGCACTGCCGCTCGGGGACGCTGCACTACCACGGTCTGTGTAGGCTGATCTGTACCAATTTTGCCCTTTCTCTCAAACTGCACACACTCATAGCCATTCACTATCCTTCTTCCATTTGTCTTGGCTCCTTTTGTGTGACCGAGCCTGTGCTTGATTGAGGGATGCATTCCTTGCTTGAATTGTGGCGCTTTTGATTCATCAACCTTCTTGTCATTGGACTGGGTCACACTTATCCACCCTTTTCCAATGACTTCATTGAGCCTAGGAATCTCCTTTCTCATAGCTTTCATATTTGCAAGGTTACTAGAATAAGCAATCAAGTCAAGATTAAAACATTTTCCACAACGTTGACTAGTAGAGGGGGTAGAGGTTTCCTTTGCCTTAGTGAGATATGAGTTGCTATCCCAAAGAATGTTATATTGCATCTCAAGTTTTTTGTGCTTTTTATCTAAGTCACAATACTTTTTCTTAAGAGCTTTATTTGTTTTCTTTGTGATAGCATGGTCCTCTTGCGCTTTGGCCAAAGCCTTGCACAAGGATTCCACCTCACTTCTCTCTAATACAAGAGCTTCTTTGCTAGCAATGTAGAGATCCTCTTGTTGGATAAGAGTCTCTTCTCTAGATTCTAGCTCGGCTTGGACACTCTCTAAATCCTCCATTAGCTTAGTGATGAATAATTTGGTCTTTCCATCCAAATTTTTAGTTATCATGTTTATTTCTTTATCACTAGAGCTATCACTAATATCACTACTAGAGATATTACTTGGAGGTGGAGGAGATTTGGCCTTTGATTTGGATTTTACCTTCTCACGCTTTGTCATAAGACAAATGTGAGGGGAGTAGTAGTCATCATCGGACATGTCGTTGAAGAGCCTTGGTGTAGGGGATGACTTGTGGATAGCAATAGTTGCAACCTTCTCATCCTCTTCACTTGTTCTCTCTTTAGTTGAGTCCCATTCATGCCCGATGTGAGCCTCTCCCATGTACTTCTTGCTCTTTCTACGGTCGGCCTTCTCTTCTTTCTTGTCCTTGTATTTGTTGTCCTTGATCTCATATGGACACATGGCAATGAAGTGATCGGTGCTTCCACAATTGTAGCATCTCATCTTTTCTTGTTTGGAAAGCTTCTCTTCACTACCTTGTAGCCTTGCTTCTTTAGCCCCTTGTGATACCTCTTCATAAAGAGAGCAACATCATCAACTTTCTTATATTGATCATCATCATTTTCACTTTCACTTGAAGATGATGTGGTCTCTACTCTTTCTTGAAATTGCTTGCTTGCTTTGGGCTTGCTAGTTGAAGCTTGTTGGTTGATCTTGGACTTTCTTGTAGAGCCTTGTTTGCTTGATTTGTTGGCCTTGAGAGCTACATCTTTGATCTTGATGCCCTCTAACTTTTCTTGCAATTCTCCAAGTTTCTTCCTCTCATTTGCTTCTTCTCTTTGCATGTCAAAGGTCAAGATCCTCCCAAGTACATCATTTAGTGTGAAGTACTCAAACTTCTTGTTGTCTCTAATTAGAGTCACTACGGTCTCATTTCTAGGTGAATAAGCCTCCAACATAATCTTGACAACTTTATGATCATCTAGCTCATCACAACCATAGCCTCTAATCTTTCCCACCATTGTCATCCACCTATCAAACATCTCTTGTGGCCCCTCTCCATCCAAGATTACAAACTGGTTGAGCTTCGACATCAACAAGTCAATTCTTGTCTTTCTCACTTTGTCAACCCCTTCATGTGCTAGGTGCAAAGTGTCCCATATTTGCTTGGCAATATCAACTCCAATCACTCTATTGTACTCATCACCATCCAAGGCACTAAGCAACACACTTGTGGCTTGGCTATTCAGGTGAATGATTCTCATCTCTTCTAGTGTTGGGTTCTTGGGATCAACCGGTGGCTCAAATCCATTGTAAACAATCTCCAAAATGTTAGGGTGAAGACCTATAAGATAGGCTCTCATCAAGTGCTTCCACTTGGCAAAGTTAGTCCCATTGAAATGAGGTAACTTGCCCGCAGGCACATTGATAAAAGACCTCCGATCATGGTTAGTCATAGGAATAGAAGAATAGTTAATGGATACGGCGGCATATTTGTTGTCGTCGGTCGTGCCATTTTCTTTCTTCTCCTTCTTGTTCCCCTTCGACACTTGGTATGACTCATCATCATCTCTATCTTCGGAATTACTTGATATGCTTGATGATGCTCTTGTTGCCTTCTCTTCTTCTTCCTTCTTCTTCCTAGCTTCTCTTCTTTTTCTTCTTGCTTCTCTCTTGAGCCTTCTTTCTTCTTTCCTTTGCTTCTTCTCCTCTAACTGCTGCTCCTTCTTCTCTCTTGCTTCTCTTTTTAGCTTTCTTCCTTCCTTCCTTCTTCTTCTCTCATTCTCATTGAGAGCTCCTTCGGCATCGGTAGCCTCAAGATGTGGTAGCGTGGTGTTGCTTGCTGTTGACACGGTCAGCTCGCTGCTGTCCGTGTCGACATCCACCCGCTTTGCACCACTAGTTCCTCCTTCGAGCTCCATACCTCACGTGATGAAGCGTATATGAGGTAACCTGCTCTGATACCACTTGTATGATCTCTGGTTGTCCTAGAGGGGGGTGAATAGGTCTGTCAAAATAAACACTCAAACTTTTATCAAATTCACCTAGCGGGACTATCGCTCTGGAGGGTGGCACTGCCGGACTGCAGCACTATCGGGCCAGAATAGCAACACTGCTGCATCTGCAGACAACTTCAAATCATAGTTCAAAATCCATGAATGAAAACTTAGATCGGAGAAATTTCCTAGCTTACTACAAGTATGACAATCACTGATCAAGAGCTAGAAGTGATAGGAACACCACACACAAGTAGATCGACCACTGATTTATCACCTCAACCAGAATATGTCATGTAAGTAATGTAAATCAATCATAAGTGACACAATGATTTATCCCATGGTTTAGCTCACCATCAAGGCTTGCCTATCTCCATGTTGTTGAGGTTAGCCACTAAGGCTTAGGGCTTTCCAACCCTTCCTCATTCTAAAATCAAGAGACTCAACTCTTGAGATGAGGGGTGAGTTTACTAACTTCAAGAGATGGTTACAAACCTCTCGGGGCTGCCACACAAGTTGGCAAGCTCTACGGGCAATGCTCTAGCCGGCTAGGAGCCAAGCTCCAAGAGTAATAAACACAACCGCCGACCAAAATATGAACCAAGTGCTCTTTAGAGTTAGGGAATCAATGGAGCTGCACTCTAATTGAGTTTTGGACCCTTTTCTCTCAAGGATTGATGGGGAAATGGAATTGCTTGAGGGCTTAAGGTCAACAATGGAGGGAGAGAGAGAGAGAGCTCCTGCTCTATTTTGGGTATGCTGAAGTGAGGAAGAAGAGATAAAGAGCTATTGGGGAGGAAGGGGAAAGATATATATAGCCCCCAGCCCCCAACGGTCACCGCACCCAAGGGGTTGGGTGAGACAGAGCCTGTGGCCTCAAGGTCAAGTGAGATGGATCCCACGTCCTTAGGGTCAAGCGAGATGGAGCCCGCACCTAAGGGGTCGGGCGACACGGAGCCCATGACCTCGAGGTTGGGCGAGACGAAGCCCACGGCCTCGAGGTTGGGTGAGACAGAGCCCGCGACCTTGGGGTCAAGTGAGACCTTTTAATACGTCTCGAGCCATCTGAGGATGTCAGCGTGGGCGCTAACTTCCTTGTGCTGCGACTCAAGTGCAGCAGTGTCATACTACGACAGTGCCTCTCTTCAAGTGAGACAGTACTGCACCATGCAAGACAGCAAGGGTAATAGTGAAGTGTAGATTGTCTTAGCTGTGAATCTGAGGATGCATGTGGTTGTTTGAGCACTTGGTAGCACATATTAGCTTAAGCATTATGTCCCCCTTTATAGTACGGCTTTTCCTATACTCAAATTCAAAATATAAAAGAATTTAAACCTCCTTTGAGTTTGAAGCCATCTACATTTGTAATTGGGGGCTTCTCCATTTCATGTAGCATCCTCAAATATAAATTCCCTGCTTGTCATCTTGATAACTCTCATTAGTTCTCTAATTACGTGGTCATTATCACCAAAACCCATAATTAGGGCTTGATTGCACTTTCAAGAAGTTAACTCCTAAGACAACAGGTCAAGTGTGTTGCCAAACACATTAACATTGAGTTATATGCTGTAAAAGAAAAAATCCAAAATTATTTTGAAAGCATTGAGCATATGAGTACCAAGCAAGTACTTGCGGATCTGCTTACCGAAGGCTAACCACCCAGTGCGTTTAGAAAATACATAGTCGACATAGGTTTACGAAAAAGCTTATGATTTCTAGATACTAAGGGCCTAGTTGAGAATTTGTTTCCAAACAAAAAGGGTGCATTGTAGCTGTTAAATCTAATGGCAACTGTCCGTGATGATGAGGCACGCTCTATGCACTGATCTGTGATGGAATGGAAAAAGATAAAGTAAGTTAAGTTTAAGTCATAAGGTGAGATCAAGGGGGAGAATGTTAGGATTGATCTCCACCAACTTGGCCCAACGGCCAATTGGGCCCTTGATCCGCGCCCTGATCGGGGGTGCCTAGTCATTCTTTTGGCTGATGGGCCCCTGTCGCGCAGCGCAATAAATAAAAGGTGGGGGCTGGGGCTCGAGATACGAGGTTCACCATAGCCGCCAGCGCCCCACCGAGGTTTCTAGCCCTAGTCTGATCTAGAAGGGTGCGCTGTAAGTGATGGAAAGCACCATCGCCTTCGCCGCTGCCACTGGACCACGCCTCCACGTCGCTGCTACCTCATCGATGGCGCCATGGCCGCAATGTCCTTTTGGTGAGGTATATCAGCAAGTTCCTTATCTAAGTTAAGTCATTACCCACTAGATCTACACCTAGAGGTTCTATCAATTCTATCATGACCATCTCCCTACGCACGTGCTCCGCCACCCGCAGCGTGAACCGCTCTAGGTCACAGTCGAGCCGGACGGCAAGGGAGTGGCCTATGGAGTGTGACCTGACAAGCTGCGTCGGAACTGGCTTGCGCCCCAACCGTCACCGCATTGCTCACCACTAGGTCCCTATCTGCTATAGCTCCAGCGCCTCCTGCCTCAGCACCTCTTCCTCCTCCATAGTGATCACATCGATCACCACGGCCACTGGTAGCGGTCCTTGCCCAGACACCACAATCTCACTAGAGATGTTGCTCGCTACTGGAATCAATGGGAAACTAGCGGGCTCCTCATCGCTCTGGTATCCTGCTTGTTAGGGTCGAGGTTGCAGCGGTAGACGGGGCAGGTGACGTGGTTGGCAAGCCACTCGCCAATGCAGTCCAGGTGGAAGGCGTGGCTGCACTTGGGTAGGAGCCTAAGCCGCTCCTCATCGTCGAACTCGCTGAGGCACACCGCGCACTCAAGCGTGTCGCTGCCCTTGCCGACCTGCAACGCCTTGGCCTTAGCATACTTCATGGTTTGGAAAGCCTCGACCACCTCGGCGTCGAGCCCGTGCAGCCACCGCTGCCTCCGCGACCATGAGATGAAGGCATCAAAATTGGGCATGGCGCGGCCATCATTGTCCGACCTGACCACGTAGCCGGTGTAGTGGCGGAGGTAGACAGTGAAGAAGACGATGAAGACAAACACCATAATGATGGCAGCTAGGAGCAAGATCATGGTCGTGCTAATGTGCACCTACTAGCCCTAGCTGTAGTCATCGTTGCTTGGTTGCGTGCTCGCCGCGGCGACCGTGGACGTGAGGAGCGCGGCAAGCAGCACATGGCCATGGCAAGGCATGGGCATCCTTTGTGCATGGTAGGCGGCAGTGTATGCTGTAGAGGTAGCAAGGGCCCAAGAGATGAGAACGGGTTGACTAGCCTGACTGCGCAGCATGCAGTGTGGAGCTGGCTATATAGAGGGGAAGGGGGTTTGAGCCAAAAAGGTCATGATCCCATGGCACTCGGTGGGTATCGTGGAAGGAAGCCGCGAGCAGGTGTGTGCCTTGTTTGGCATGCAGTTTGACTGGCCTACCATCCATGTGTTCAGTTCAAAAGCCACGACCGGGAAGGGCCGTTGGAGTTGGAATGATTTCGTGCACTCTAGAATCTGGATTCAATCGCGTGTAAATTCTCTACTTATCAGGAATCTACTACAGGGAGAATGCACATACCAACTTCAGTTTGGGCACTAGTCGGGTCAATGCTAAAGCTGGTAGTACAATCATAATCATCCCATTTTAGTTTTGTTATAAATCACTAGGTAAATGCCCGTGCGTTGCAACGGGAACACATAATACCATGATAACATATGTATGAGCGTGTGTTATATTGTTATCTAAAATAGATACCGCAATCATAATGTTCCAATCAATATTACATAAGCTTTCACGAAAGATAGATAGTTAAAATATAACTCTAAATTTGAATGCAAAACTAAAACATCAACTTCAATTGTCGCATCATTTCATGCCTATGATACACGAAAGATAAGCTTGCACTTCTTTAGGAATCAAGTGCTACGGAAAAATAATCATAACAAGTTTGTGTTTCACAATACATGTTTTAGAATCTATTCTACAATTAAGAATCTAATCTCTCAATAGTTCGACTAAGAGAACGTGCTTTGCACGAATACCAAGCTGCAGTTGGTCACCAATCATTGATGATCCAGAAGATTTTCTAGTCCAAGATGCGGCATCAGACTTCTTGCAACTGAAGCATGCAGATGGCTGAAGCTGTAGTTAGAAGTATCCTGCATATAAGTTGTTTGTTAATTTTTAAAGTTAAAGTACCATTTGATATCTTAAAAAATATGTATCGACGTATGATGCATTACCTCTTTTATGGAGTTAGAACCTCTTTATATATGATATTCTTTGTGAACATATCCTTTGTCGCTTTCTTCTTCCCCTTCCCTTTCCCTTTCCCTTTCCCTTTCCCTTTCCCCTTGTTCACGTCCTTCTCAGCAGCCAGCACGACTAGGATCCTAATGTTCAATCTTGTTGTAGCTCTTGATAGCGCCACATACAATTGGCCATGCGAGAACATTGGTTCCGACAAGTATACCCTGATGTTAGGGATAGTCTGCCCCTGCGACTTGTTAATGGTCATCGCGAAGCTGAGCCGGATAGGGAACTGCTTTCGCTTAAATTGAAAAGGGAACATCTCATCGCCCGACGAGTATAAGGGTATAGAGGCAGAAAAACCCGCTTTCCAGCGTGTTGTTCCAACACAATTTCTGTGTCTATGGTATTCTTTTGAAACCCCCGTATGATAAGCCTGATACCATTACAAAGTCTATTTGTAGGGTCAATGTTCCTAAGCAATATGACCGGACAACCAATCTTTAGCTTCAACACATGTGGAGGTAGACCATTGGGTGTCAAAGTGTTAAGGAATTCCTCAGGGTAGTAGCTTTGTGGATTATCCACCGCACAGTCAAAACTATGGTACACCATCTCTTTCTCGTGGAAATGACCTATTATCTTCCTATTAATCATATCAACCCAGTCATTCTGCATAGATAAGATCGCTCGAGAGATGATATAATCTTTGCTTGACATATTTGCATTGAGGTTAGGGAATATGCAGTCAATTAGAGTATCAAGGTCACTATCTTCCCCGGTGTGTGGTATGCATATATCATGAGGAAGACGGATTTCATCATCAACAGTCGCCTCCTCAGATCCTCCACCGACGCAAAACAAGTATCCTACAAACCACAGGCCGCTCTTTGCCCTCATGTTGCGCACTAGTTTTAGATGTCGCATGGAATCCTAAAGGTACGACATACGTAGTGAGGCACCAACCACCTGAGCCCTCGACCCTCTCCGAATAGTGGGAAGAACCTGTCTGAAATCTTCACCGAACACCATGGTCTTCCCACCGAATGGCAGCTCTGGTCAGTCCATTATATCACAGAGACTGTTGTCCAGCGCCTCGATAGACTGCCTCTTTGTCATGCTAGCCTCGTCCTAAATAATGAGAGATGATGCTCGAAGCAGCTTGGCAGTACCACTCTGTTTCGTGAAGGTGCAAAAGGCCCCATTATCAATGGTGAGGGGAATTTTGAAGCGCGAGTAGGTGGTTCTACCAGCAGGCATTATTGAGGCTGCAACACCAGATGTAGCTATTGCCATAGCAATCTTTTTCTAACTGTGTATAGTAGCAACAAGTGCTCTATACAGATAAGTCTTTTCGGTCTCGCCAGGACTATCCACAAAGAAGAGACCCCCATCCTCTGTTTCAACCGAGGACATGATCTCATCGTATGTAGCCCGCTGCTCCTCGTTAAGGGTGTCTGACAGAGCCACACTATCCTCGTTAGCCTCAATGCTAGCCTCCTCAAAAATCTCTCTAGGAATATCACGGGAGGCATCATATGTGTCGTCGATATCAGGAAGTGGGTACATCTTTATATCCTTCTACAATGATTTTAGCAATTTTTGAATATCCATGAGGACCATCTGCTCTACCATGAAAGTGGATTGATTATTGCGCCTGTAGTCCTCCGACATTGCCTCCTTGTGTTTCTCCCACAGTCCAAACACATCACTGGGCTCACAAAATACCAATATTGTTGCAAAGAGCCTTCGCAGCACATATGGCATCATCCACCCGGTTGCCTCAGCGAGACTCTCGTTCAACGTGTTGTCCTCTTCGATTAAGCTCCTTCTTTCTGCAGCTTCACGGAAGGTCGGTAGGATTTTGCCATCCACGGTCCTTAGACATTCAAAGGAGGTTGCACCTGCCACATGGTTCAGGGGAACCCTAAGATAGTAACGCTCCCTCTCGGCTGGATTGGCAGACATGATTCTTCCAATCTGTCGTAATATATCATGATGTACCCTATTTTGCCAAACTTTGCCCCGTGCTTACCACGTATAGAACTCAGGAAAGTCCCGGTACAATATACCTTGAGCTGTTTTATCTGCCCTGTTCTTCTCGAAGTACGCTGTAAGCATTGATTTGTCAGCACCTAGACGATCAAGCACTCGTCGAATCCCCTGGCGCCGGTGAAATGACACCATGTGCATGTCTGGAAGATGTAGCTGTAAGGACAAAATAGAAGGGTACCTATCACTCAAATCAAACCCGTATATCCTCCACTAGGCTTCTAGGGGGGTTACCCATCTAGCATCTCTGTACTGCTTGATCTCATCAGCATTCCCTTCACTATCCTCCTTGTCAGCCTCTCTCATAGCCACAGACGCCCAGTCATAACCCTTGTAAATATACTTAAACAGATACTTGACTGCCTTGATGCTCCCACATGCCTCAACATTAATGTGGCAGTTGAATAGACGGAGGAGATATGGGTTGTAAGGCATGACCCATCTGTTTTCAAGCTCATGTCCATGAACTTTTTTCTTTTTGACCATCTTCACGCCGTCTGTAAACTAGATATGAATCCTTGCCTTGTTCTGTGACATCACAGAGAGGTCTAGGGTAACGGTTCTTGCAGGAATCATGACCCTTTGTGCATGGACAATCGCGATTAAGCAGTCCGCAAGGGCCATGCATCATATGTTTGGTAACCATCTTGTACAAGACTGAGTACTTCTTCCTGTTCAGGAGCTCATATGAGATGAGGCGATCATACTGCTTTGGACACGTGATCTTGTACTTCCAATCCATGATTAGCAAAAAATGTGCATGCGGCAGACCCCTCTTCTAAAACTCCACAACATAAACATGTGCTCGCACCTTTCTAAGGATATCCTTTTTTAGTAGTCTATCCTTTAGCTCTTGTAGTTTTGCTCTAAAGACCCAAACAACAAGATTTGGATGATCATGTGGTGTCTAGCCAGGGTAGAGTTCACGCTTGATCTTATCCCAGTTTGGGTTACATGTCATAGTCAGGAAGATGTCCGGTTTACCAAACCTCCGTACTTGAGCCATGGCGTCCATGTACCGACGTCTCATGTCACGTGGGCCTCCAATAAATGATGAAGGCATCACTGTCCATTTTCCAACAGCTTCTGCTCTACCTTCACCGGCACGTAGGCTATCAACCAATCCTTGGTAGAGGTCGGCCCTAATAGCACCTAGACGAGGAGTAGGGAACCATCCCCACCATCCCCGATGGGGATTGATTCTCTACCGATTAGATCCCCATGGGGAGTAATGTGGCCCCATACCAGTCCCCTAATGAAGGAATTCCCCGCGGGGAATCGGGGATCGGGGCTCCATTGCCATCTTTAGCCATGGACACCCAAACACCACAATTCAAGAAACATAATTTCAATTCTCAATTTGGGCTCCAATATCTACGTCCAAACAGGGTATTAGTAAAATTCAATTCTTTCAGTGGCCGCGCTAAAATATCTCGAGTCCTTATTGGAATTCACGGTGTCCACGATTGGAAACCGAGGAGTGTTCCAAGACAGAGAGGGGAAAAAATGAGGACATGAAAAGTCAGACCACCACTCTCTTCAGTGTAGGGTTCATGCTTGCTTTAGACCAATAGACGTATATAGTTACATTGCCCCTTTTTTTGGAGTTACAGTATAGATAATAGTCACTCTGTAATCTGTATACAGTATACTGCTATATTGTATTCTTGATACGTATCGTTCACGTATCAGTACGCCGCAGGCAAACTCCTGCTACCCTACCACCTGACACTACCATTCACAACCAAAACACCTGTTTTCTGTAGCATAGCAGCATCTTCACTCCGCTGCACACGCACAGTGAGCGCGCGGCGAACTGTCCGATCGCAATTGCGCCGAGGTTTTCGACGCTGACCGCCTGGCGCCGGAGCTGCTCTCGTCAGCTCGCTACCCCCGGCCGCACCGATATGCGCCAATGCGCCATCAGGCGCATCACGCATCAACCAACAGTGCCATCATACGCCCGCTCGTACCCACGTGTGCACCACCGCCCATCGTTTCCCCGTAACCCCAGCTGGTCTCGTCGGCTCCCTTTGCATCCAGGAGGGGTGGCCAGCGGCCAGCCCATCTCTCTGCGCGGCTAGCTCCCTTTTGCACGAGGACGACGAGCCCAGCGCAGCGATTTCTCGGTTCTCGCAAGGGTGTGTTGTCACTATCTGGGGTTCTCGCGCCCAGCCGCGATGTGACGGCGCGCCTTCCAGTTCGAGCAGTGTTCCTGAACATGGCCGGGCCGCCGTCGGTTACGGACGGCATGCAGGCCGGACCTGGGCGTCCACTGCTACATAATATTGTTAGATAATTAGATATTTTTATGATCAATTTAATCTAGAAATAAAATATTAGTAGGTCCGTGACGATATATATGTACATGTGTATATCTCTAACAAACGCTACATCATGCAAATATGATATACTGATCAGTAAGTACGTAAAGTACTGTAATTATAGGGATAAAAGTGTACCAGCGGAGGATCCCATGTCGAGGGTATCGGAGGCTCCATTCGCACCAGACATAGGCTCCGTTCGCTGGTCTGAAACTTGGCTGAAAAATACTGTTCCGTCTGAATTGCTGTGAGAGAAAAACACTGTTCCGACTGAAAAAAGAAGCCAAACAAGCCGAATATGGGGTAAGACGAATAGGGCCATAGTGTGTTGCTTGAAGTCGTGGACCACAGTCGATGCAGGAAGGTGTTCGCAGTGCAGTCCTATGAACGGTCACCAGGAAGAAGACAGCTACGCGAGCGATCACTAGGAACAAGACGGGTTCCGCGAGCGATCACCAGGAACAAGACGGGTTCCGCGAGCGATCACCAAGAAAAATACGTCGGACGAGCAGTCGTGGAATCGCTCCCCAAAAACCTAATCGTCCGCACACCCCGTGCAAGATTCGCAGGTGGACGAGGGTTCCGGAGGCAACTACTCTCCCGCTACTCCGTGCGCTCAGAGGTACGGGACGGGAAAAGCCAAAGAGCGGCTTAGATGTGGTCTCTCGGAAGCGAAGGGGGAGTTCTGGACTGACGGAGGACTTCAGATCTATGGCTGTGACGGGGAGGGAGAAAGGCAGCGGAGAAACCCAGGAGACGGAGACACGAAGACACGATAACTGGCGCAATCAGTTTGCCTCCACCATAAAGGAGAGAAAACAACGGTCTCGGCCTCGGCCCGGCCCGGCCGGCGGCGGCGGCGGCGAGTGCGTGCGCGTGTGGCACTCCTGTGTCCTTTTCTCAGCTTCTCAATTAAGATGGATAATTTCTAACCAAATAAGTTGAGTAAACGTTCAGTCAAAATCACGTACGGTATTAAATCATACAACGCTTAATGTTACCGACCATAGAGTTTATTTGATTTATTAAATATTATACGGGCCAAGCCCATAATATATCCAACAATCCCCACCAAATTTTAGGGTTTGTAACAAAGTAGTCTCAGAACCACATTTTTTTATATACCAGTGTTTCGGTGGAGACTGTTAAGTTAAACATCCATCTAGAGCATAGTTTCACTCAGTCACAACTGAACAATGGACTAAGCCTTGAATTGACAGTTTTGTATGAGGTAAATGCCACTAAAGTTCTTAGCTGATACTAGGCTGCAAAAGGCATCCCCTCTATTTGAAGCATATAAGTCATACTCTAGTGCATTTCATGAGTATTTAGAGATCACACAAATCTCATAGACTGTGACCAGCAGTCTGACTCATATAGGTGTGTTCCTCAAAACATGTTCTATAGGACAACATCTTTGCTTTAGCAAGCCACTTGAAACACATTAAGGTAAAAACCAACCCGCCTTACAGAAAGGAAAGATATGCATAAAAAATGAGTCTTACTAAGGATTTTTCCTCATAATTTACTACTAGCTTGCTTCACCATCCTACTTTACGGGATCTCCGATCACATAGAACAGGTTACCACTATAGTAAATTTCATGTGGGTGTCAAACCCATCTCTCTCGATGCACTTTCTATCACATTGCGTGATAGACCCTTAGTGAACTGCTCTTCCAGATTGTTAGACGTTTGAACATAGTCCAACGCTATTACTTTGGAGTTTCTCAATTTTCTGACAGATTTTAGTCGTCTCTTAACATGCCTTGTAGACTTCATATTATTCTTAGAACTGTTAACCTTCGTAATCACAGTCTGGTTATCGCAGTTTATAGAAATAGACGGTATGGGTTTTTCAACAACCGGTAAATCCATAAGGACATCACGAAGCCACTCGGCCTCAAAGCCAGTGGTGTCTAATGCTGTGAGTTATGCTCCCATTGTAGACTTTGTTAAGATAGTCTGCTTGCAAGACTTCCAAAAAACAGCACCACCTCCAAGTGAAAACATATATCCACTTGTAGCATAAAGCTCATCAGCATCAGAGATTCAGTTCACATCACAATAGCCTTCCAGCACCTTTGGATGTCCGGTATAACGAATACCATAGCTCATAGTGCCTTTTAGATAGCGCATCACTCTCTTAAGAGCACGCCAGTGATCATTTCCCGGGTTTGACACAAACCGGCTCAGCTTGCACACAGCAAATGCGATGTCAGGCCTTATTGCACTAGCAAGATACATGAGCGAACCAATGATCTAGAAATATCTCAACTGATCCCTTGCTATTCTCTGATTTTTCCTCAATAGCACACTTGGGTCATAAGGTGTAGGAGCAGGTTCACAGTCACTAAACCCAAAGCGACTCAGCACCTTTTCCACATAGTGGGATTGTAACAGAGTTACCCCACCATCACCTTCTCTCAGAAGCTTGATATTAAGAATAACATCAGCCTCTCCTAAATCTTTTATTTTAAAATTATTAGATAAAAATTCCTTCACCTCCTCAATCACTTTGAGGCTAGATCCAAAGATCAGTATGTCATCAACATATAAGCACAAAATAACTCCTTCACCCCCATCATACCGATAGTACACACATTTGTCAGTTTCATTCACAACAAAGCCAACAGATGTTAGAGTTCTGTCGAACTTCTCATGCCACTGTTTAGGAGCTTGTTTTAGGCCATATAATGACTTTAATGATTTACACACCTTGCCTTCTTGACTATTTGCTACAAACCCATTCGGCTGATCCATATAGATCTCCTCCTCCAACTCTTCGTTTAGGAAAGCTGTCTTAATGTCCATTTGATGAACGATAAGACCATAGGAGGCTGCCAGGGAAAGCAAAGCTCGACTTATAGTCAATCGGGCAATCGGTGAATAAGTATCAAAGAAATTCTCACCTTCCTTTTGAGTATAACCCTTGGCCACAAGTCTTGCCTTGTACCTCTCGATAGTACCATCAGGCCTAAGCTTTTTCCTGAACACCCATTTGCACCATATAGGCTTGCACCCATAGGGACGATCAACTATTTCCCAAGTTCCATTAGACATAATAGAATCCATCTCACTCCGTACTGCTTCCTTCCATAAGTCAGCATCAGGAGAGGAATATGCCTCTTCAATGGTCGTTCGTGTGTCATCCATAAGGTACACAATATAGTCATCACCAAAAGACTTTGTAGTCCTCTGTCTCTTAATTTTTTAGTGACTATAGTGTCATCCTCCTCGGGATTTTACATATAGGGTTCCTCAATTTGTTCTATCGGAGTAAAGTTTTCATGCTCATGGGGAATTATAAATTCATGACTAGTTGTCCTAGGTGCATTTTTCATGGGAAATTCATTCTCAAGAAATGTAACGTCTCTAGATTTCATGATTGTATCAACAACCATATTAGGAACACTAGAATTTATGATTAAAAATCTATAACCCACACTGTGAATAGCATAACCAAGAAAAACACAATCAATAGTCTTTGGTCCACGGTTTCATTTTTTGTTTATTGGCACATTCACCTTTGCCAAACAACATTAAGTTCGTAGGTAAGAGAGATTTAATCTCTTCTTCTGTCATTCCTCGAATGGTGTAATTTTTTTATTCTTTGTGGGCACCCTATTCAGGACATGACACACTGTCAATATAGCATCACCCCACCATTCCTTAGATAGTCCCGCAGTCTCTAACATGGCATTAACCAAATCAGTTAGAGTGCGGTTCTTTCTCTCTGCAATCCCATTGGACTGTGGTGAGTATGGTGGCGTCCTCTCATGAATAATTCTATGCACCGCGCAAAACTCAGAAAATTCATTTAAAAAATATTCTCCCCCGCGATCGGACCGCAAATGCTTGATTTTCTTCTCAAGTTGATTTTCTACCTCAGCTTTATAGACTTTAAAATAATGCAACGCTTCATCTTTAGTTTTCAATAAATACACGTAGCAAAATCTAGTACAATCATCTATAAATGTCATGAAGTATCGTTTATCGCCTTTAGTCAATTCGCCATTCATTTTGCATAAATCAGAATGAACGAGTTCTAATGGTGCCAAGTTCCTCGCCTTAGCAGCCTTGTGAGGCTTGCGTGGTTGCTTTGATTGCACACACACCTAGCACTTAGAATCTTTGACTAAGTAAAATTTTGGGATTAAATTCAGATTTGCAAGCCGCGTGAGACAGCCAAAATTAGTGTGACAAAGTCGTGAATGCCAAATATTCGACTCATCCGAAACATTAACATTATTCACTACTTTATTACACACATCATCAAGCAAAGATAAGTGGAACGAGCCTTCGTAATCATAATATTTTCCAACAAATGTTCTATGTCTCGACACAACACACTTATTGGACTCAAGCACAATTTTAAAGTCATCATGACATTTGAGAACCGCTAAGGAGACATGCTGCATGTTTTTTAATAGCACCGTCTTTTCTGAAGTAAACTTCAGAACGACTGTACCAGCACCAAGAACATGCACATGTGAATCGTTTCCCTTCAGCAAGGCTCCAGTCCTGCCGGCCTAATAGGAAGTAAACAAAGAAACATCAGCACACACATGAATATTAGCACCGCTATCCATCCACCACTCAGGTGAAAGACAAACTGAAAGAACAAAAGGTAAAGAATTACCATACCTAGATATTCCTCCTCCAGTTTCGCTAATCACCATGTTTGCTAATTTCTTTTCTTGCTTATATTTGTGGTCTGGGCATGCACTTGCCCAATGCTCATCACTCCCATAAACAAAGCAACATCCACATTTCTTATTGTTTTTCTTCTTAAACTAAGTAGTTTGCTTAGGCTTTGTATTGTTGTTCTCTTGCATGTTCTTCTTCTTTTTATTATGGGATGCAAATGAGTTTTCTTTTGCACCATATTGGCAGCAAAAGACTCAACTCCTTTTCCATGGTTGTCTTTTGCTCTCGCCCTCTCCTCAATATCAAGAGATCCAATAAGCTCAGCCACGCTAAACTCTTGTCTCTTGTGTTTTAGAGAATTAGCAAAATCCCTCCAAGAAGGTGGCAGCTTAGCGATTATACCGCCGGGCACTAACTTGTCGGGTAACAGACATGGAAAATATTCTAGTTCCTTTGCTAGTGCCTGTATCTCAAGAGCCTGTTCCACTATAGAACGGTTTTCAACCATTTTATAGTCATACAGCTGCTCCATAAGGTACAGCTCGCTACCAGCATCAGAAACTCCAAACTTTGCCACAAGAGCATCCCATAACTCTTTGCCTGATGTGCAAGATATGTAGTTTTTCTCATACTTACTATAAAGTGCACTAATCACGGCGCCTCAAAATAGGTTATCGGTAGCCAAGAACTTTCGCTCCTCCTCTGGAGTAAATTGTTCAAGCTTCCCCTGTGCGGCGTGATAGCAGTTCATAGCAGTCAACCACAAGACCATCTTGGCATGCCATATCATGAAATTCTTGCCATCAAAATTATTTGGCTTCAAAGTAGCAACAAAACCACTGACAGAAAATTGCCTAACATTAGGTTTTTGGATTGTTAGATGATTAGGCATTTTCATGGTCAATTTAATCTAGAAATAAAATATTAGCAGGTTCATGATGACATATATGTGCATGTGTATATCTCTAACAAACGCTACAACATACAAATATGATATACTGATCGATACAGTAAGTACGCAAAGTACTGTAATTATAGAGATAAGAGTGTACCCAGTGGAGGGTCCCATGCCAAGGGCATTGGAGGCTCCATTCACACTAGACATAGTGCGTTGCTCAAAGTCATGGACCACAGTCGATGCAGGAAGGTGTTCGTAGTGCAGTCCCATGAACGGTCACCAGAAAGAAGATGGGTTCTGCGAGCGATCACCAGGAAGAAGAAAAACCTAATCGCCCGCACACCCCATGCAAGGTTCACAGACGGACGAGGGTTCCGGAGGCACCTGCTCTCCTGCTATTTTGTGCGCACAGAGGTATGGGATGGGGAAAGCTAAAGGGCGGCTGAGATGTGGTCTCTCGAAAGCGAAGGGGGAGTTCTGGACTGACGAAGGACTTCAGATTTATGGCTACGGTGGGGAGGGAGAAAGGTAGCGGAGGAACCCAGAAGATGGAGACATGAAGAGATGGTAACTGGCGCAATCAGTTTGCCTCCACCATAAAGGAGAGAAACTCCCGTGATTATGTGGATTAAGTGGCAAAACTTGGCCATGCCCGCTCGCCTGCTTGCCTCACCATGCCACGCCACACCCACGGCCATGATCTCGGCCTTAGCCCGGCCCGTGCCCATGCCCACGCTCACGGCCCAGCTCGGCCCGACCGGCGGTGCACGCGCATGTGGCACTCCTGTGTCCTTTTCTCAGCTTCTCAATTAAGATGGATAATTTCCAACCAAATAAGCTAAATAAACATTCAGTCAAAATCCCATACGGTATTAAACCATACAACGCTTAATGTTACCGATCATAGAGTTTATTTGATTTATTAAATATTATGCGGGCCAAGCCCATAATATATCCAACAAATAGCACTCACTGTCGGTTCAAAAATGCCCCATCACTGCTGGATTTTGAACCGGCATAACCATACCAGCAGTGATGAGGGTTAGCTATCACTGTCGGTTCCTACAAACCAGCGGTGTTCTTCAACTTCACTGCCAGTTCTTTACACAACCCGGTAGAGTGTAGTTCCACCAACACTGTCGTTCATGAGACCACCCGGCAGTGTAACCTCCAACATCAGTGTCGGTTTATGTTTTTAGCTGGCAGTGTTGTCGTAACCAGCACTGCTGGTTTGTGATAAGACCCGATAGTGATGGCTAAGCCAACGCTACCGGTTTGTGGCTCAAGCCGGCAGTGCCATCTTGGCCATCACTGTCGGTTTGTTGCTAACCGGCAGTGATGGCCCGTTCGTATTTTATTGTTTTATAATTTATTTAAATTTATATTTTTTTCATGGAATCGGGCTTCGCTTTATATACATTATGTAGACGACAGGTCCATCAATATTAAACATTATAAATGTTAGAGTTACAGTTCAAATATTCTTATCAAGATCTTGATCCTTCAAAATAAAAAAGAAATTATTCAATAAGATGAAGCATGCTTCTCGGACTTCTTATAATAATCTAGCGAGCCGCTCTAGGCCATACTGGTCCTTGAACTTCATGGATTGTGCAATGGAAAATACTCCATCTTTTCCATTACCTCGGCTAAGATGAATTTTGCTAGCTCCGATTACAGTGCGACGATCTCCATGTCTAACAACCTTTCGTGGTTATATTTCTTGCGCTGTTGTTCAAAAAAGATGATATCCAAAGAGGAATCAGAAAATCATTTTGTTGAATTATTAATAGACGTAAATGAAACGGAGATTATACACACCAACTTATCTGCTTCTTCTGATTTTCCACCGATGTAGCGAAGCATTGCCCACATTACAAAAAAACCCGCATTCATTGTTTTCCACCGGCTGTTTTAGGTACTTCCCTCTATTTTGACAACTTTGAATGGGACATGCATCCCACTGATATGTTTTCTTCGGACACTGTGCAATATTAAAAGAGAAACATTAGAAAGCGGTATGTGTGATGATTAGAAAATAATATGTTATTAGGATCGCTTACTAATTCAGCACTGCCACCAGTGCATCTAGATGATGAAATGATTTTTTCTGAGTCCCACACCTCGATCAGATTTTTAGCAAGATTGACACAAATAAAGATGAAATGGTTGCTGCAATCACAGAATCCTAATTATCGAATAATCTTAACGAAAAAAGAAGCATAATATTAAAAGCCAAGAACACATACTCGCACTTGTAGGCTAGAAGTATGTGGGTTTTGTTCTTCATCTTGAATTCATCGAAAACAGCAGTCAGTCTCTCTTTCAGGTCCTCCACGTCACCCACCAATATGATTAAGTATGATTTCTAACAATGCAATCATAGCAGGCTACTAAATGCAAGCATAAATGCAGATACCAACATCTGGAGTTACCAAATACCAAAATTATATAGGAACCATGGAGTGGACCATGCTACCATAGTTCCAGCAAATATCACACAAAAAGTGGAGTTACCAAATACCAAGCACATACCACTCAACATGGCCAATTTAAACAGTTGCTTCCTAAAGGCTAGATCATGCTATCAAGTTAAGTTGCCAAGCAAAAACTGGCACTCTTAAACATTGCAATACCACAATAAAAATGACATTTATGTGTAGAGTAATTGTGCCATCTTATTGAACCCTCATATCCGAATGATGAATTATACAACATGATTATAAGTATATGACAGTGAATGTATAGAGTTTAACCACATTAGGTACTTTTGCTAGTACTCCTGCAATGGATTGGCCTAACGTTTTCCCCGCTAAGTAACTACAGTTCTTCTTATAAGTCGGCTCTCAAAAAATTTAATACTAGCAAAGCAGGCGTAAAGCTATTGATCAAGCTTCCAAATAATTTTATACAGGATTGATATTTGTCGATAGAATATCATCGGTAGTCCTCCGAGGGGTATCCCATGAAGGTAGATTGATCGGTAGAGATGCGTGTAATCGAGAACAAGAAGGCAACAGAAACACATGAGTTAGACGGGTTTGGGCCATCAGCACGACATAATACCCTACTCCTGTGGTCTGTTGGATTGTATTGGCTATCGTATGATATTGCGTGTGTTTGGAGGGGGTCCCTGCCCGCCTTATATAGTCTAGGGGGCAGGGTTACAAGTTGATTAGATCTAGGAGATAACCAGAAAGTAATAACAGATTACAAGAATTATGGGATCATACATATCCTAACATATTTCGTAGTATCTTTAGGATATCTTCCTGGTGCCTTACGGGATGCGCCGAGCAGCGTCGTGCCCCGCAAGGCTTCGTCTTGTGTGCTAGGCCAACCCTAGGGGCGTAGCCCATGTGGTCTACCATGGGTATCCAGGGTCGTACCCCCCACAGCTAGTCCCCAAGCGCCTTGTATCCATTGTGCAATGCCGTCTTGAGCTTCTCCAAGCAGGTGCGAACAAAGCCGAGCAGTCAAACTCATGGTCTGACCACCGTGATGAGTTACCAAGCAGTTGTGAACCATCACCGAGTAGTGTGAACCATCGCCGAGCAGCTATGAACCATTATCGAGCAATGTATCCCAAGTTAGGCTTGCCATAAGGATGTAAGGAGCTCAAGTCCAAAATAAAAAATTTCCTCGCAGTGGACCAACTGTGCCCACTTAGAGTTCGTCCATGAGAAAGGGAGATAGTCTTCTCCAACTTTAGGAGGCACAGAGTCTTCCAAATTAAAGCAAACACACTCACCGCGAGGTGAAGTGTGCCCACTTAGTCCCCAAGACTGACAGTAGGTGACGTAGTCACGTGGTGCCAGGGTTCAAAGTAGAAGAAAAATAGAAGACCAGACGAGCAGGCAGCCAGTTCCTGGGTGTAGCCTCGGGATGAGAAAAACACATTCACTGTAAGGTGAAGTATGCCCACTTAGTCCCCGAGCCTGATAGTAGGTGACGTTGTCACATGGTGCTAGGATCAGAAACAACAGTCAATAGAAAATAGTCCCTAGTATGGTAAGGAACCAAGTCGTATTGATGACGCAGTCCCTGAGCCACAAGTGGAAATCTTGGAGAAAATAAATCATGGAGAAAAAACCAGAGTAACGGCTGCACAGTAGGAGTTACTGAGTCTTAATGGATTATGGAGAAGTCGGTGAATATTCGGTGAGCAGTAACAAATTGTGGTGAAAAAATGGGTGATACGGGCTGCAATTGCGCAAAATCGTGGAGCGGTTTCCCAAAAAACCTTGAATGCGAAAGGTGGGGGGAGTTCTTTATAACAGCACCACCGCATCCCATGCTCCCACCTTTGCCACTTTGGTACTTCATCTTCCTCCTCAGCCCTCGCACTTATAGATTCACACGCGCTTCCGCCGCTAATCCCAAACCAGATCTGAGAGATGGCGCCAAAGAGGGGAGTTGGAAACCCGAGGAAGGCGGCTGCTGGAGCCAGCCGTGATAATGAGTGGGTGTCGTCGCTCATGGGGGAGGCAGAGATCAACAGGATGGTGGAGGCGGGCGTTCTACCGAACCATGTCACTGCCGGATGGCGGCCAGCCAGCGGTGAGCCCTACCCAATGCCTCATACTGACAAAGCTGTAGTTTTTGAGGATTGCTTCTATCGTGGATTAGGATTTCCCATCCATCCTTTCTTGAGGGATCTGCTGGAGTTCTGGAGAGTTAGTCTATGCAACCTCCACCTAAACACCATCTTGCACATCTCTATCTTTATCCATTTCTATGAGGCGTATCTCGGAGTTCTTCCCCACTTCAACCTCTTTCGTCATCTGTTCTGGCTTAAGAAGAAGTGCGGCGGTAGTTCTAGGGGGGTCAGCGGCGTGTATCTACAACTCCGTGAAGGGATGGCAGGCGAGTACCTCACTGTACCGCTAAACACGTCACTGAAGGGGTGAAATGCCAGGTGGTTCTACATGAAGCAGAGTCATCCTGCCATCCGTTGCGACGTCGATCATGTCCCGGAGAACCAGTAGAGCTAGTCGGAGAAACCGAGTAGTGCTGATATGGAGCAGGTGAGGGAGCTCCTCGGCCTAATAAAGGGCATGAAGACCAACAGTGGACTGGAAGCGGTGAGCTTCATAGTGCGCCACATCCAACCCTACAAGGAGAGGGCCCACATGGGCTTTAACTTCAAGGGGGACACCGACAACACCCGAGAAAGGATGGAGAGGCTATCGTGGGATGACGTGCTAGAGCGGGCCGTAGAGCTATTTGCTCCAAAGGCCTCATTCAGCATATTGGGGTAACCAGGCCTTGCAACTGTACAAACCCGCCTCCTCAGGTAAACATCTCAATTGTTTGTTCCTGATCCTTTTTATCCTATACCGTTGCCGAGTAGTGAACTAATTCACTTGTGGAAAGATCCATTTGCAGGAATGAGCGGCGTACTTCTCGGGCGTACCAAGGAGCGATTGGTCGAAGGCAGTGGACGCCTAGCCAAAAACTCAGCCTGAGGAAGGTGTCGTCAGTGCCTCGTCGGAGTCCAGAGGCGCAGACGCTGGTTGGAAGGGGAGTCCTACCCCGGTTTCGGAGAAAGTCTGGGGAAAGAGGGCAGCGACAGATGAGTTGGCCCGGAAGAAGAGGAAGATAGTGGGTGTTGTTCCCCATAAGCCGGGCAACATCTCACTTGGCGGTGACCAGGCCACTCGAACGTAGAGTGTGGCGATGTCCGAATGGTCGGATGACAACGAGGCTCCAGTGGCTCCTCCACTGAGCACCGAAGCGCCTCCGCGCAACACGTGTGTGGAGGTGCAATCGAAAGGAGGGGAGGTAGTCCCCGAGCAGCAAGCGAAGGGAGTCCCCGAGCAGTAGGCAGAAGAGAGGCAACGGTGGAGGTCATAAGACCTCCACCTCAGGGCGCACGGGTCAACTCTAGGGTCATGCCTGGGGGCTCGGGTAGGCATCAGCAGTTTAGAAAAGTGTACCAGGAGGCCAACGTGTAAGTATCCTTGCCTTGGACTTATTTTGCTATCGGATCCTTATCTTTGCGGTGATTGACGAGTTAATCTAATGTAGAGCAAGGCGTACGGACGGTTTGAATCTATCTATCTAGTCTAGCGAGCAGCTGAGGGCTAGTCCCAATGCGGAGGCAATGCTAGTAGACCCTGTCTTGGAGTCCCTGGGCGCTCAACGGCTTGCGGAGGAGTCAACCGCTGCTACTGATGGACTTGGCGGTGGAGAACGGTTGGCGCCGACAGCGAATGAGCCGGCGGTGGTGCCCGGGGCAACGGCGGGAGCCGCCAGATCTTCGAAGGCAGAAGCTAGAGTTGCTGATGCCACACTGGAGTCTAGAGTGGAGAAGCTGGTGGTGCTAGAGGAGTAGACGACTCTCCTTGAGGCATCGGAGGGCATGGTCAGACACACTGTGTGGCCACCGAACACCCTGGTGGTGCCCCCAGCTGGGAAGGAGGACAAAGTGGAAGAGATTGAGCATGAGGAAGCTCGCCCTCAAGCCATCTGAATCCTCCACAAGCGGGGTGATGAAGTTGTGGTGGTGGAAGAGGAGGACAGCACCAGGGAAGTCAGAAGGCTAGAGTCCACCCTTTCCATGGCGATGAAGCAGATCAAGGTTAGTATTGTGTCGCCAATGTCTATCTGTGTCGTCAAAGATTGGGGTTCTTCATAATCTTGTTGCTTTTGCAGGGCATAGCATGAACTACCAAACAACAGCGACAGCTGATCAAGAGGATGGAGCCCCTAGCTGAGGAGAACAAAAAATTGAAGGAGGCGGTGAAGCTTATGAAGAAAAATCTCTAGAGGGCCCAGTGCGAGCGTGCTCTTGCCGAATCCAACATGTGAGATCTAGAATACTAGAAGGGTGTCCCATCCAAGCAGCTGGCAACTATGTCCGAGCAGTTGGGGGGTAGCTCCAAGTAGTTGGAATGCAGCTCTGAGCAGCTAATGAGTCTTTTTGAGCAGCTGGAGCACAAATCCAAGCAGGTGAGAAACGCCTCCGAGCAGAGAAAAGGTATGGCAGATCAGCGAATTTGCTTTGCATTGCTGAACAGTCTTATTGTTGCTGACGACCATTATGCTTGTAGAGCAAGATGCAGATCTTGGTCAGTTGCGCCAAGTCATTGGTCAACTCTAGGGGGAGGATAAGAAAGCATCTGGGCGGGTAGAGAAGCTAGCCAAGGAGCTAAAAGGTGAGTACTTCGTGGATGGAGTTATTGCTGAAGTGACTTCTTCATTTGATGCATCCTTTTGGTGCCTGTAGAATACCGTCGAAAGACCAAAGCCCAGTTTGACATGCTGGAGTAGGAGGTGCAGACCCAAAGGTGAAAGCTCAATGCCATGGTGGTCGGAGTGAGGCTGGTGCATGACTTCATTGACATGGAGGCCGCTCCTCAGCCCGATGATCGGCTGCCTCATCTGGACACCATCATCGACAGGTGGAAGGTGGCGTGGGAGAACTTCAAAGGCTTCAACCACAATGCCACTATCTCCACCGTGACCCATGCTCTGGCAGTAGTGTGGTCTCATTACCCTACCATCGATCTATGAGTGATAGGGGCCAAATTTGCCAGAGGCACTGGTGCGATGAAGCAGCAGGAGCTAGAAGATGAGGTGGAGGACGTGGCGAAGGGGCTGGCTAGAGACGTCAACCTATTCAGTAAGGTGGATGGAGAGGGCTAGACATAATGACCTACTCAGAGGGTAATCTGTAACAGCTGGAGAGGATAGTTAAAATGCGCGAGGGCATAGATAAACATTTATGTATGTGTATAAATGTTGTAAAGTGACATGTTCATGTTTATGCAGTTTGCTAGTATTTTGGTGAAGAATTGTTGTAGTGTTAACCCTAACACAATTATACGTGGTATAAGTAGCGTCCGAGCAGTTAGTTCTTTACTGGGTTCTTGGCCTTGGCTAGCCCATATTCCATAACATCGAGCGCGGAGCCCATGCATGTGTAGGAGGAACAGGCGTGACCAAGGAACCATAGCCGACCACCCATAACATAGAGCACGGAGCCCGTAGCACGTGTAGGGAGAGATCGGAGACTTAGTCTTCTCCAAAGAGCATAGAGCACAACATGTGCTGCTCGGCGGTTGACAAAGTGTCTTAGAGATATAGAGAAACGTGGTAGAGCATTTATGGAGTTCACATATTGGAGTTTATTATGGAGTAGCTTAGAGCTGGCGACCGCAAATAGAGATTAAACCGTAATGGAGAAATAATGGAGATAAATTATGGCGACAAAAACTTCATTCATTATGGAGTGGAGATTATATATCTGGAGCGTTTCAAGGATAGAAACATATTAGGTGCTCGATGTGCCATGAATTGGGAATATCGATTCCGTCCAAGTCACATAGCCGATAAGACCCTAGTCGGGTAACCTCTTTGACCACGTAAGGCCCTTCCCAAGGGGAGGAGAGTTTGTGCATCCCTTCAGTTTTCTATTTTCTGTGGAGAATGAGGTCGCCGATAGCAAATGAATGACCTTTGATGTTGCGGTTGTACCATCTCCGCAAGCCTTCTAGGTATTTGGCTGTGTGGATGCAAGTGATTAGGCATTCTTCTTCGACCCTGTCGACGTCCTCTGTCCAAACAGCTACAGCTTGCACTTCATTATAATGTTCCACCCTAGGTGCTCGGAAGACAATGTCCGCTGGTAGTATGGCTTCTAAGCCATAGACCAAGAAATATGGAGACACACCAGTGCTGTGGCTAGCTTGAGTGCACAGTCCCTAGACCACAGCTGGTAGCTCTTTGAGCCATCTGCCTGGATGCTTTTCCTCTTTCTAATATAGCCTCTTTTTGAGGGCATCAAGGATCATGCCATTCACCCATTTGACTTGATTTGGCTCTAGGACAGGCAACAGAGACGTATTTGATGGAGATGCATCGGTCTTCGTAGAAGTCCCAAAAATGATATCTTCAAAGAGCTCAACTGCCTTCTTTGTAGTAGCCGAAACAAGCGGTTTATATTCGATCCACTTTGATAACTTGTCAAAGGCAACGTACACATACCAAAAACCACTTGGTGTTGGCTTAAAAGGCCCGATGATGTCCAGTCCCTAGCATGCGAAAGGCCAGGAAGCTAGGATGGTCTGTAGTTCTTGTGCCGACACGTGTATCTGCTTAGCGAAAACTAGCATCCCTCACAACGTCAGATGAGGTCTTCTGCGTCGGTGATGGCCATGGGCCAGTAAAACTAGCTCAAAAGGCTTTGCCGACTAGGTTTCTCGAGGCTGTGTTGTTGCCACAGGAACTAGACTGAATTTTGAGAAGTAGTTTCACTCCCTCTTCTTGAGTGATGTATTTCTATAGTATCCCTTCCTTGGCACTTTTCCTCATCAAGTTCCCATCTACCAGCATGTAATGCTTGCTTTGACGGATTAGGCATTTAGTTTAGTCTTGTCGGCAGGTACGTTGGTGCTGGTGAGGTACTTGATGAACTGCTCCCTCCAGTCGGTGGCCGATGAAGGTACTGTAAGTACCAACTGCTCAGCGGGAGAAATTTCTTGAACTTCCTTCTCTTCCTTAATAGACGATGTAAAGAGGTCTTGAACGAAGACCCCTAGTGGAATCATAGTGCGAGAAGAGCCTATCTTAGATAGGTGGTCGGTGAGCTAATTTTGATCTCGTACCATGTGGTGGTACTCGATACCGTAGAACTTCCCTTCGAGTTTCCTGATTTCGACGCAATATGCGTCCATCTTCTCACTGGGGCAGGACCAGTATTTGTTGAGCTAGTTGATGACTAGCGTAGAGTCTCCATATACCATGAGGCATTTAATGCCAAGCTCGACAGCTATGCGGAGTTCGTGGAGACAAGCTTCATATTCGGCGGCGTTGTTGGAGGCTGGAAAATGTATTTGGAGGACATTGGAGCTTGTCTTTGGTCGACGTAATGAATAAAATGTCAGCACCAGCACCGTTGATGTTAAGGGCGCCGTCAAAGTACATCACCCAGTGCTCAGGGCAAGTAGCGAGGATGGGCTCTTGGATCTCGGTCCACTCAGCGATGAAGTCAGTGAGCGCCTGTGACTTGATGGTAGGCCTGCTTCTGAATTCAATGGAGTAAGTGCAGAGCTCAACAACCCACTTGATGATGCAGCTGTTGGCCTCTTTGTTGCGGAGGATGTCCCCCAGAGGGAACTCAGTGACCATGGCGATCTTGTAATACTCGAAGTAATGGCGGAGCTTGCATGAGGTGATCAGAATAGCGTATAGCAGTTTCTAAACTTGAGGATAACGAGTTTTGGGCTCATTAAGGACCTCGCTGATGAAGTAGACCGGATGTTGCACCTTATAGGCACGCCCGGCCTCCTTGCGTTCGATGACGATAGCTATGCTAACGACGTGAGAAGTGGCGGCGATGTAGATCAATAGGGTTTCGTCTGGTCGAGGTGCCGTCATGATCGGAGGCTTTGTTAGAAACAACTTAAGTTGCTCGAAAGTTGTATCTGCCTCCTCCGACCAGGAGAAGCACTCAGAGGCCTTGAGGAGTTTGAAGAATGGTAGTCCTTTTCACCGAGGCACGCTATAAAGCAGCTAAGAGCAGCCATGCAGCCTATAAGCTTCTGTTTGTCCTTTACATAGGTTGGTCATTTCATGTTGGTGATGGCGGAGACCTTATTGAGGTTGGGCTTGATGCCACGGGTGCTGACGATGTAGCCTAGGAGTATGCCGGATGGAACTCCAAAGATGCACTTTGAAGGGTTCAACTTCCATCTGTACCTTTTTAGGTTGGCAAAAGTTTATTTGAGGTCGGCGTGAGATTATCGGCGGTCTTGGACCTGATGACCACATCATCGATGTATGCTTCAACATTGCAGCCTATCTATTGATCGAGGCACATCTGGATGGCCCTTTGGTAGGTAGCCCTAGCGTTCTTGAGTCTGAAAGACATGGTGGTATAGCAATACGCACCAAAAGGCATGATGAACGATGTCTTGATCTAGTCATCTTCCTTGAGGGATATCTGGTGATGGCTAGAGTAATAATCGAGGAAGGAGAGCAGTTCATAGCCGGTGGTCGAGTCTACAACCTTGTCTATCCGAGGTAGACCAAAGGGGTCTTTAGGGCAGTGTTTGTTGAGATCAGTGTAATCAATGCACATTCTCCATTCTTTATTCTTTTTCTGAATGAGAACAGGGTTTGCTAACCACTTAGGATGATACACTTCTTTAATAAATCCGATAGCTAGGAGCCGTTTTATTTCTACCCTAATAGCCTCCTTCTTGTCTAGCGCGAATCGTCGGTGTTTCTGCTTGATTGGTTTAGCTGTCGGCGACATGTTCAAGGAGTGCTCGATCTTCTCCCATGGTACCCCGGCATGTTTGCAGGTTTCCAAGTAAACACGTCGGCATTGGCATGTAGGAAGAAGATGAGCGTGCTTTCCTATTTGGGGTCAAGATGAGCCCCAATCATCATGGTCTTAGAGGAGTCATCGAGGCCAAGGCCGACCTCCTTGGTTTCCTTGGACTTGGGGAAGGCGCATGGAGGCTCCAGCACTAGGATCTCTAGGTCATCGGTGGGCACCATCTTGGCATCGGTGACCAAGCTAGCCATCCGGATGGAGAGGTCGGTGGCTTTGGTGAGGGTGAGACTCTCTATCTCACAGGCATAAGTGATGGAGAGGTTGGCCCATAGGGCCAGGACTCCTGCAGGTGAAGGCATCTCCAGCACCAGATAGATGTAGTGTGGTACGGCCATGAACTTGGCTAGCGCCAGCCGACCAAGTATGGCGTGGTAGGCGGTGTTGAAGTCAATGACATAGAAGTTGATGTGCTCAATGCGGTAGTTGCTAGCCATGCCAAATTATACTGGGAGGGTGATCTCTCTAAGCAGTTTGGATGCCCTGCTAGGTACCACACCCTAGAAGGAGGAGTCAGAGGGTGTGAGGTATCCTATCCTGAGGCCCAGCTCCTTTAGGGCTCTGACGAAGAGGAGGTTCAGGGCACTTCCGCCGTTGACGAGTACTTTCCTAAAAAGCACTTTCCTAACGGTTGCATTGAGAATGAGGGGGAAACACCCTATGTAAGGGATGTCTGCCCACTGGTCAGCCCTACTGAAGGTGATGGGGACCTCAAACCAGTGGTGATAGCTGGAGTTGGTGATGGCGTCTTTCACGTCGACGGTGAGCACCCGGCGGGTGGTGAGCTTTTGATCTCTTCTGCTCTCAACAACGGCGAGGCCCCCAAAGATGGTGGTGACCACTTTGTCATGATCCTGGAAGGCATTGTTGTTGCCCCTAGGTGGATAGTGGCCACCGGCTCCGTCGTTGTTGTCGTCATTCGGCTTTTTAGCCTAGAACTCCTTAGCCAAGCCAAGGTAGTCCTTCATCTTATGCTTGCTGTTTTTGTGGAGAGGGCATGAGCCTTTGAGGATCTTCTTGTACTCTCGTCATAGTTGCACTTGGCGCGAGGTTCGTCAACGGCGGCGACGACGTGGTTTGGTCGGCGGCGGCGATATTGACCAGATTTGGACCCTTCTGACCGATCACGGCCACTGTCTTGATGGTGACAGCAGTCATCATAGCGGTGGTCACTGTGGTGCCGGTCATTGGGTCACTCATTGCTACAGCGAGTTGGGTGATGAGTGCCCGCATCCTCGTTGAAACGTACTTTGGCCTCTTCAGCGTCGGTGTACTGATCAGTGGTTGTTATCATCTCGTCGATCCCCTTAGGTGGCTTGTGATTGAACTTGGAGCGAAGGTCACGGTGATGGTGTCCTCGGACAAAGGCGGTAATGACCTCAGCTTCCATGATATTAGGAATAGAATTCCTCATCTCAGAAAAGCATCTGATGTAGCTGTGGAGGAGCTCGGACGGCTTCTGGTAGATGCGGTTCAGATCGTGCTTGGTGCCCGGTTGAGCACACGTAGCCATGTAGTTGTCGATGAAGACCTTCTTCAGCTCTTTCTAGGATCCGATGGAGTCCAGGGCAAGGCTTGTGAACCAGTTCATCATAGTTGGCATGAGCATGATGGGAAGATAGTTCACCATGACACTGGTATCTCCACTGGCGATGCGCACAGTAGTGGCATAAGCTTGTAGCCACTATGTGGGGTTCATCCGTCCTTCGTAGGGCTTGACCCTAGTGATTTTGAAACCATGGGGCCACTGGAGTGTCCGAAGTGCCCTTGTGAATGCTCGGGGCCCTTCGGGATTGTCGCCGTCGTGATCTGCGACGTTGCCGATATAGAGTGGTTGGAGGGCTGAGTCTAGATTACCGAACTCTTGCTCATATTCTTGATGGCGGCGTACCTCTTCATCATGGTGAGAGAAACAGCAGCCTTCGATATGACATCGCGCATCTCAGAGATTGTTGAGGTGTGCTAAATTGTCTTGTTTGACTTCCTGGTCGTGTTGGCAAGGATCTAGTTGACCTGGCAATGCACCGCTTTAAGCATCGCGGTGACCTTGGCGACTTCTGGCGTTTGTGCAAGCCGAGCGAGCTCATTGGCAGCCACGACAGAGTTGGTGCTTGGGGTTTTGTAGATGTCGTGGCCATCAACATGGAGAAATTTGTTGTCGAGGTTGCGTTGGAGTTGGCGTGGCCTTCCTTGTGAGTCGAGCTGATCGTTGCAAGCAGACTCGGCTAGCACAAGGGCAGCTTCATTTGCTCGATGTTGTGCACGGTTGGCATTCCTATTGACGTAGTAGGTGCGGTCCTCCTCGGTTTCCCCATCCCGTGGGGGGCTCTCAATGCTGATGTTGAAAATTTTGCCTCCACGGAAGGGAGGGAAAGGAGGTTGTACGGCGGTGGTTTCGGCAATAGTCTCTGTAGAGCCCTGGGACTCAGAGTCTGGATTTTCCTCCAAGATGGTTTGGAGGGATGCTTCGGGGCGTCGGCCGATGTGTAGCATGTTGATAGCTGGCAAGAGCTGGTCGGTGATCTAGTCGGTGAGAGGATGAATATCTCCCACCTGGTCGACAAATTTGCCCCTTAGGGCATTTTGATAGGTGGCGGCGACGCTGGTGAGCCTGAAAGGGTAGGGCCATAACCCCAAGAGTTTCCTGATCCACCACCGATAGATCTAAATCAGAGGGTGGTCGGCGCTGGACCAGAGTGGTCAGAGCCGATTCTGTGATGGAGAGGCAATCGGCGAGCTTCTAGCCAACCTGATCGATGGATGCGATCAGATCGTCGTTGTTGATTTGCCTTTTTGGGCAGTAGGGGAGCGGGCGGTGAATTATTGGCGAAGGTGACCTCAGAGGCGGTTCCAAGATTAGATCTGCAGTCGTAGGTGTTGGCGTGATCGGCGTAGTATTGATCTGCATTGGCTCAATGAGCTCTCTGACTTCATCAACATTGATGATCTAGGAGATTGATCCGACCGTGAAGATCTGGTCGGGCTATGGGAGGGACGAAGAGCCTACAAAATGTACCATCTTGTTCAACAAGGAAACAGCATGCACACCTCTACCTGGCGCACCAACTATCGATAGAATATCATCGGCAGTCCTCCGAGGGGTATCCCACAAAGATAGATTGATCGACAGAGATGCGTGTAATCGAGAACAAGAAGGCAACAGAAACATACGAGTTAGATAGGTTTGGACCATCCGCACGACTAATACCCTACTCATGTGGTCTGTTGGATTGTATTGGCTATCATATGATATTGCGTGTGTTTCGAGGGGGTCCCTGCCCGCCTTATATAGTCTAGGGGGTAGGGTTATAAGTTGGTTAGATCTAGGAGATAGCCAGAAAGTAATAATAGATTACAAGAATTATGGGATCATACTATCCTAACAGGTCTCGTAGTATCTTTAGGATATCTTCCTGGTGTCTTACAGGACGCGTCGAGCAGCGTCGTGCCCCGCAAGGCTTCGTCTTGTGGACTGGGCTGCCCCTGGGGGCTCAGCCCATGTGGTCTACCATGGGTATCTAGGGTCATACCCCCACAATATTCCCATACTTTACAGGACTTTCTAAGCATTTTTTGGCCCCTTATAAGGTCGAGATGGCGGACTAGAGGGGGGTGAATAGTCCTTTCTAAACTTAATCACATCAGCTAACCAAAACAAATACAGAATTAAAACAATCAGTCTAGCCAAGACTACACCCCTCTATCTATGTTCTCTAGCACCTTATAAAGATCCTAATTAGGCAACAAAGGTGCCGAGCTAGCTAGAGCTCACCTATCCAATTCTAGGAGCAAGGTCACACAAACCTATGCCACTAGTATTTTGCACGTCGGGGAGCTCCTATACAATTCTAGTAAGCAAAAGCACAAAGCTCCTAAGCTCACTAGCAATGCTCAATAACAAGGCAACCAATGCCAAATTAGAGAGCGCAAATACTTAGCTACACAAACTAAGCAATGTGACTAACAAGGTTACACAAACCAAATTAGACACACAAGGGAGCTACTTCTATGCTACACAAGCAAGAAGGTAACTAGTGAGCTACACAAGCTAACTAATTACAAGAGCAACTACACAAGCATAATGTATGTGAAAGTAATTACAAGCTTATGTAAGGGGATTGTAAACCAACAGGAAGAACAATGTTGACATGATGATTTTCTTCCGAGGTTCACATGCTTGCCAACATGCTACGTCTCCGTTGTGTCGATCGCTCACTTGGTGGTTCGGCGGCTAATTAGCATCACCCGCCAAGCCCGCACGTCGGGCACCGCAAGAACCTACCCCAAAAGTGAGGGTAGCTTAATGACACGCTCAACTAGAGTTGCTCTTCGTGGCTCCCGCTGGGCAAGCATAATGCCCCTCACAAAGCGCTTCTCTGGAGTACCACACAAGTTTCTTGCGGGCTTTGACGGAGACCACCACTAAGTCATCTAGGAGGTGGCAACCTACGAGAGTAACAAGCACCACCGGCTTACAACTCGATCACCTAGTGTCACTCGATGCTACCTCACGATGCAATCGCACTAGAATCGCTCACTCACTCGATCAGATGAACACTATCAAGCTCAAGTGAGTTAGAGGGCTCCCAAGCACTACCACATAAGCCACCAAGGCTCTAGTGTGCTCAGCTCTAGCCATGACCGAGACCATCTTCTATTTATAGCCCCCACAAAAATAGAGCCATTGTACCCCTTCACTGGGCACAGCTCGAGGTGACTGGATGCTTCGGTTAGATCAACCGGACACACCCTGCCAGCTTCCAGTCAATGGATGCCAGCCATGTGTCGCCTCCGTTCAACCTCAGTCACTTGATCTCAATGGTCAGCTATCGCACGCCACCGGTGAAGTTTTGAACCCTTGCTCCCAAGTGATAAACATAATGTGTATCACCTTTGTGCATGTGTGTTAGCATATTTTCATAAACATTTTCAAGGGTTAGCCACTCAACTTGCCACGCCACTCGATCCTAGCGATGATGCAAAATTAGATCACTCAAGTGGCGCTAGATGATCGATATGCAAACAAGTTTGCCCCTCTTGATAGTACGGCCATCTATCCTAAACCCGGTCATCAACTTCTCTACACACCTATGACTGGTGAAATGAAATACCCTAGGTTATACCTTTACCTTGTGCATTCCATTCCATCTCCTCCAATGTCGATGCAACACATGCACCAATATGATCAACAATGATATGATCTACTTCATATCATCATGTGATTATATTGGTTCATCAATCTTGACTTCACTTGCTTTTCACCGTTGCCTTCGTCCATCGCCGCCAAGTCTTGCTCAAGCTTCACCGCCACGTGGTTCATCGCTCCAAAGCCTCTGACTTGCCCTTCACGCTTGCAACCGGTCCATCAAGCAAAGTCATGTCTTGATCTTCTCCACCTTGATCACATGACTCAATGCCATGTCTCATGTTCAATGAGCTCCTTCATCATCACATATATGAGCTTTGCAACATCTTTGAGCCATTTTCACCTTCATGGCATATGTTGCTCACACACAAGTTCATGTGGACTAATCACCTGTGTATCTCACATAAACATAATTAGTCCGCCTAGGTTGTCACTCAATTACCAAAACCACACGAGGACCTTTCACCCCTGCTGTTCAAAACTCAAACTTTTCTAATGCATCCAAATTTACTTCAACTACAAATAGGTTATAGTCGCTACACCACTAGCTATAGCTGCAGTGCTCATTCAGTAGCTCATTACTAAAAAACTAAACAGAGCTAACAAAAAATAGCAATGAGAGTGACATTGCCAAAATTAGGACGATGTACACTGAGGTCAGCGGTATAGATAAATAGATCACACCGTTATGCTCAGTTCCATACAAGTAAACCAAGATACTATCATTTTGCCATAAAACCTCCTAATGCCCACCCCTAAAGTCCCATTGGCCCCAACATGCCAAATGCCACACGGATCATGAGTCAATGCAGGAGACGACCTACCAAATCCCAGCCGCCGCTGCCACGCACTCACCGTGGGGCATTTCATCAAACACATAGCGGGCAGTGAGCCATGCACTCACGGTGGGGGTGGGGAAGCAGTTGTCCACGCGCTCCTAAAGGCCTCGGCGGTGGGAGTGCAGGCATGGAGGAGGAGGGGCACGGCCGGCGTCATGGACAAGGAATGAGGGCACGGACGGTGCGGTGCTCTAGTGTGGGGCGATGGATGGCGTCGTGGGCGTTGGCGCGGGACTAATGGGGATGCATCGAGGGGACGCATGGGTGTCGGTGTCGAAGAAGAGGAACGCAGGGCTAGGAACGACGGTGCGGGGGCGGTGGACGGGTGTGCGGGGGGGAGGTGGTGCCCATCGGTGTGGGGTGGTGCTCCGGTGGTGCGGGGAGAGGGTTGGCGTGGGGTTGAAATGACTTTAGAAAATTTCACCCCATGCCTTGCTTTTATCCCAATGGTTCATCATTGTCGGTAGCAAGGTCTAAACCGATAGTGATAAGGCAACATCACTGCCAGGCCATTCCTAGAACCGATAGTGATGGGGGTGTAGCAATTATGGGTTAAGTAGAATATCTTTTCCCTTTCTTTCAAAATCCTCCGACTGTCTCAACGGTTAAGACCGCGCAATATAGCCCCCGAGACCCGTGTTCGAGTTCCAGGCGACCTAATTTTTTTGGTTTAATTTTATAAATTATTAAGCGCTCTAAAAGGTCAAAAAGAAAAAAGAAAATTAGCCTTAACACACCACCTATACTAGCACAACGGTTAAGACTCAAAAATATGCTTCCCGAGACCCGAGCTCGAACCCGAGGGTTGGCACAATTTTTTTAATTTTTTATAAATCACTGTCAGTTTTCAAAATGAACCGACAGTGATAACCAGCATCACTGTCGGTTTCATCTCATCATTGTCGGTTTTTTTGAAACTGACAGTTATGTTTTTATATATAAAAAATTCCATTTATATACTAAATAAATAGAAGCATGTGTATTCCTATGTTAAAATGGCTTAAATTTTTTGACAAGCATGTACACCCAAATTAAGGCCCCACACAGGATCTTAGATTTTCCTGATCAGTTTTATTTATTTATTATATTTTTCTGTGTGCTGAATGAGACAAAAGAGGGTGAATTTCATCTTGGACCCAATAGATTTTTTCATCGATCTCCACAAAATTATTATCCCTAGGGCACAAGAGAGTCTGTGTAAACGTTTGGCACCATTCTAGATCTTTTTGTGGGTAGACTCCGTTCAAGCTATAATTAATCGGTGACGTCGCGCGAAAATTCAATTAAACCTCAGAAAGTAGCAAGTCATCTCCGGAAAATCCCAAACTTGGTGTTTTCTTCACCCGTGGCATGTGCAAGCCTAAGAAAAAGTTTGAGATCAATACAACACCGGAATGCATATGAACCACAAAAACCTTGATAACCTATGTGTATAGTCATGGTTGGATGGAAGGGCTCATGTACCTCTGTGAAGCATGTATACTTCGCCTATGTCGAAATGGCTTGAAATTTTTTTTGACAAGCATGTAGACCCAAATTAAGACCCCACACAGGATCTTAGGTTTTTCTGATCAGTTATTTTATTTATTATATTTTTCTGTGTGCTGAATGAGACAAAAGAGGGTAAATTTCATCTTGGACCCAATAGATTTTTTCATCGACCTCCACAAAATTCTTATCCCTAAGGCACATGAGGGTCTGTGTAAAAGTTTAGCACCATTCTGGATCTTTTTGTGGGTAGACTCCGTTCAACCTATAATTAATCGGTGACATCGCGCGTAAATTCAATTAAACCTCAAAAAGTAGCAAACCATGTCCAGAAAAATCTCAAACTTGGTGTTTCTTTCACCCATGGCATGTGCAAGCCTAAGAAAAAGTTTGAGACCAATACGACACTGGAATGCATATGAACCACAGAAACCTTGATAACCTGTGTATAGTCATGGTTCGATGAAATGGCTCATGTAGCTCTGTGAAGCATGTATACTCCGTCTATGTCAAAATGACTTGAAATTTTTTTGGCACGCATGTACACCTAAATTAATACCCCACACAGGATCTTAGGTTTTTCTAATCAGTTATTTTATTTATTATATTTTTCTGTGTGCTGAATAAGATAAAAGAGGGTGAATTTCATCTTGGACCCAATAGATTTTTTTCATCGACCTCCACAAAATTCTTATCCCTAGGGCACAAAAGAGTCTATGTAAAAGTTTGGCACCATTCCGGATCTTTTCGTGGGTAGACTCCGTTCAACATATAATTAATTAGTGTCGTCGCGCGGCAATTCAATTAAACCTCATAAAGTAGCAAACCATCTCCAGAAATCCCGAACTTGGTGTTTCCTTCACCCGTGTCACGTGCAAGCCTAAGAATAATTTTGAGACTAATGCGACGCTAGAATGTATATTTATAGTTGCCCAAAAAATGTTACATGAATTATATGCATGACCATAATTAAACACACAAGCTGTATAAATTAAAATTAGAACCCAACTACAACCTTGCAAACTTAGCTAAATAAACCTTAATTACCATCGGAATCACTGCCGGGCTCGATCAAGCCACGCACACTAACATACCTCTGTAGCCATATATGGTAATTGATGTCATGGATTATGTATCCGCTTGTATCGACGAAGGTCAATGCCCGTATGAGTGCACTCTCTCATAACTCACAATACCGAAAGAATGATTGGCCATAGATGTAACCTACTGAATGACCACTGCCCCTGTTAGTAATCCTTATGCAGTACTGGCATCCTTCTATAGTGAGCTGGCCGAGGTTTCTATTGCAGAAGTCCCAATCGTACCTGAGTTGCTCCGTAGCTTGGTCTAGAATGGCCCACGAGCCACATGCAGCATAGGTAAGGTCCCGGAGCGCAATCTACATGTGGAGAAAAAGAAAAAAATAGAGAATGTTATTACAATAATAAACAAAAAATAACCACGACTTAGATATAAGTGACCATTTTACCACATCTGCATGGTTGTAGCTCGCAAACCATTCGCTTGCTTGCAGGACAGGGATATCGCCAGTATTCAAAGCAAGTGCCTTGAAGTGCGAGAAATCAGGCATATCATAGCAAACACGTCAAAGTGCCTCTAAACAGAAGCACACGGCACTGATTTGGGCGCTTATCACATCTGGGCTCTGTCTTCCTATCTCATGGATAAGGTTTCGATGATTTACACCCCTCAAAGGGATGAAAAAACTGAGTTCACATGTCCATAGCCTACCACTTGCATTAGATGCCGTGTTCTCGACGATGTCCAAGATAAACAACCAGCTAAGTGTTATTCATAGCCAATCTATTAGGGATATAGTCTGTGACATATATGTATGCAACAATGATATTAAACTAATTACACTTATTAGTTAGCATCAAAAAACAAAAGATGTTGGAAAATATTTCATACAATAGCTGGAACAGGAAATCGCGTAATGGCCACATTAGGAGCGAATGACTCATTGCCAGGGTGGAAACCTGATTCTTGTGGTGGGGGAGGTCCGTTGTTCATACCACCTGATCGATAAAATGCAAAAAAAATGAACATAAAATATACGCACAAAAAATTCTTCCAAGTAAAATGTGGCAACATAATTAAATATAGATCAAATGCAAGGAATAAGAATATATATAAATGTAGAATGCAAAGAAACATGAATATAAATATAGATCAAATGAATATAGATAGAATATTAGAGAAGACAACATATCAATACCAATGAAAAATGCAGGAGCCATGACCAAATCACGTAGAGAGAGAGTGAATTTCTTGAGAAGTGAGAGTGAAACGTGAGAAATAAGACTGTGAGAGTTCATGGGTGGGTGGGATCGATGTATGTGGTCGGCGGTTTGTTTTATATAGGGGGCATGGACATCACTGTCTTTTTTTAGTTACAACCGACAGTGAAAGTGAATGTCACTGCCGGTTTTTAAATAGAACCGACAGTGAAGGTGCATATATGTAAAGGACCGTGGGAAAGTTTTAACAACAACGATATACTTATTTAGATAGAGTACAGAAATACATCAAAAATAACAAAAATATTAGAAATAAATTACATATACGATAACAAAGGCCTTACACTAAAATTCCATATACAATAACAAAGACCTATTTGCGTATAGGTCAATGTTACAATCAACATGTATCAACGCATTATAATTTAACCACCTCAATAGCATTCTTCTAGCACCAACTAGGGTCAAACAGCAGCGCTGAGGTGGTCTACGAGCTATACCGGTTGGAGATGACAAGGTGGCATTGATGAATCCATGCCTCTACTGTACATGGCCTTTTTCTCGGTACAGTCCAGAGCAGAGCACACCGGATTCAGCTCAGCACCGCACCGATGAACCAATGCTGCTCCGAGATAGGAAATTTCCCAGAGCACACCAGTAGGCCGAGCATGGAGGATGCCATGTCTCTCTAGACATACAGTCTATAGCACACCACAACGGATGGCTCTGTGAACCTCACGGTATCTCTAATTTTTGGTGTTGCTCTACCTTCAGTAGCATTCTTCTAGTACCTCTTGTGTGCACCATTTTGGTGGAATACGACGCATAACGATATCTGTATGTGGAGGGCTTTCTCCCATAGAGAGGTCATGTATGTGGAAACTAGCAAGTAGAGAATGATTTGGAGAAATAAACAACAAACAAACAGACAACCTATTCGCTGGTTGGTTTCTTGGCTAATAAGCCTGGCTGGTGCTGGTTTGTTGTGAGATGAAAACACTGTATCATGGCTGATAAGCACTGGCTGAAACCAACAAGCCATGGAGATGCTCCCTAGCAGGGCGCCATTGTAACACCTCAGGTGTTTGTCACTAGTTAAGCAATGGGTTTGAGCTCAAACATGACATGTTAAGTGGTGATGAAGGTGTCAAGATCAAATCTACAAGAGTGAGCTCCAACTTAAACTTGGATGACACACCCTTACTTACACATGTGTACCTTTGTTAAGATTATGCAAGAGTAATGCTAAACATGCTTATTTCATGTACATTACATCAACATGCATCCATCTTGACCAGTGGAAAAGTTTCATGAAGTTTGGAATCAAGAAGTCACATGAAATGATAAGTTAAAATCTTTCTTGGATTGCTTTATTAAGTGAATGGAATTATAGGTCATCAACCAAACCTTGCTAACTTGCCCAAATGACTCTAATTGAACTCTACAACAAAAGTCATGAAGGGTTCGTGTTGAGCAGAAGTCAAGAAAATGCCTCAATCGGTCTAAAACTCTAATTTAAGCTTTACCGTGATGCTACTTTGACTTGGTTTGAACTGTGGCTTAGAGTATTTGCATGGCAGTGGAACCTAAATAAAAGTTGAAGTTTGAGTGTAGTAGAACAAACTTTGTTTTTGGATCAAGAGCTAGATCAGCTTTTAAGCAAGTCAAACCGAGCCCTCAAGTTGGAATCCATGGCTGTTTTGGGAGCTCGAAATTTTGCCTGTCTAAAAAACTGAAGATCAGTTTTCCAGTTTCTTGTGACCATATTTGATGCCTTGCAGTTTGCTAACCAGCTCAAATATGACCATGATCCTTTAAGCAATGTTGGAGATCTTGCGTAGCTCCACAACATTTGTTACTATCATTTGTGCCAAAACTAAACGTATTCGGAGTTAAGAAGGGACGAAGTTTGAGTTTCAGTTTGTATTTTTAGGTCATTTTGATCTTTCATTCAGATTTTTGGAACAGGAACCGCATCATGGCTGACCTATTTAGAGCCTTGCTACCGTGTGGCTCCTCTGTGCTGCCCTCGCTTGCCACCTCGCCCCTTGTGCATGAAAACCGAGCCGAGCACCCTCCGATTCCCTCACTCACTCCCATTCTCTGGGGCGGCCGTCGCTTCGGGTGCCCATCCCTACGGTGCCACCTCGCCACCGTTCCGCCCGGAATCGGTGTCGGTAGGGGCTGGAAACTATGCGGAGTCACCTGACGCCTGATGTGGCTTCCACTGCACTGCCCTCATTCGCTTCTTCCTAGTAGATGGCCCAAAAGAGACCTCCAAGTCCAAGATGATTCTGTTCTCCTATTACTTGTACAACTTCGGCGCTGCAGTGGTGATCTCCTTCCCTGCTGGTGCCAGTGTTTTGCTCTGGAGGAGCATTCTTCTCATGACTGAGCGGCCGTGGCCAAGCCCTGCCGACCCCTCCCCTTCGCGGCCGGCTCTCGCGGCCGAGCCCGGCCAGCCCTTGCTGTGCTCTGCTCCTTTCCCGTGTTGAAGAGAAGACGAAGGACCACGGGCAAGAATTAGAAGAAGTGGGAGGGTCTAAGTGTGAATCCGTGACTCAGATGAATAGTGCCTAGAAGGGTCGATTCGCTAGAGTTTAATTTATGTTTTTTGCAGAGACCGCAGTGCAAAAGCGTTTTCCTTTTCTTTTTCATTATATGCATATAATCAGCTGAAATTTGAAAAATTGTAGTAAATTGTACAAAAATCCAAAAATAGCGAATGAGGACCTTTTGGAATCCTTGTGAAATTATATATGCATTAGATCTATAATATGGCATGCTTTAGTTTAAAGTTTTTGATGTAAAAATCAATTTATGCAGTTAGGTTTTTAATCCTAGTTGTGTCTTGTCTTTTTCATAAATGCAGTTACGTAGATCAAATAAATGTGAAAATTTTATGGAGTGCTACTCAGGTGATGGTTGTTGTCTGGTAAAAATTTCAGGAGCTCAGGCTTGATAGTTTAAGAGATATAAAAATAACAAGTGCCCTATGTTGCTTTGCTCCTATTCTGAATAGGACTGCATGTTTGTAGTAATTGGATCAGTTAAGTTATGAATCATGACTTGATGAAAATACATGAGTTGTAGTACTTTTCTTAAGCTTTTCAAAAAGCTAAAGATCATAATTTTTGGTTAAATAGACTTCTAGTTATAGTTGCTTAAAGTTCTATGGCTGTTTCTGTCCAAACCCAGACAGGATTGCCTTGATGGTACTATGGGGCCATTTTAATAGTAGAATTAGCTCTAAGTGTTTACAACAAAGTTGTTTAGAATTTGTTAATATTTATACAAAGTCTAGAACCATATTTATTGGACTTGTAGAGCTCTAGTTATAGTTGTTTAAAGTGACATGTCAGGTTCTGTCCATATTTTGGATAGAGATGCATTCATTGGATTAATTGACCTTATTAGCTATAGAATCATCTTGAGAGGATAATAAGAAAGTTGTAGGTAACTTCATAAGATTTTTCAAAAAGTTATGATTTATGTTTGTTGGAGGTCTAGAACTCTAGCTATGCTTCTCTGAAGTTTCTATCAGTTTTCTGTACCACTGTTGTTTGGGCTGCATGTGCAGCTTTGCTTGTGCAATTATTTTTGTGGTGTAAATGATGTTTTCTATGGTTGTGGTGAGTACCAAAGTTGTAGGTAACTTCATAATCTAGCTTTTGTTAAATTTTCGTGACGATAGCCCTGATAATTTAGGAGATATAGATTTTATGATTTCCCTGTCAAGTTTTGCATGCTCTCTGTACATATCTGAATGATTGTATTGTTTGACCCAACTAAGCTTTGAATCATGTCTTGGAGATAATATAATAAGTGTAGTGCTTTTTATTAGGTTTCCAAATTGTTAAAGATCACTCCTTTTGGTGGTCTAAATCTCTAGCTATAAGCCTGTGAAGTTGCATGGCAGAATCTGTCCAAGTCTGGACAGAGGTGCTCAATTGTGCTTGATTGACCTTGTTGATGGTGGAATCACCTAGTGATGATAATAAACATGTTTTATATAATTTAATAAGCTTTCTATAAAGTTAAGGTTCATGCTTGTTTGATGTCTATAACTCTAGTTATGCCTTTTTGAAATATCAACTACTTTTTTGTCCTAGTTCTATGCAGATCTGAAACATTGGCATGTTTGACCTGGATAGCTTTAGAATAAGCTTTTGGTGATAATAACAATGTTGTATTAAATTTCATTAGCTTTCTAGAAAATCTAGGATCACCTTCTTTGGATGTCTGGATCTCCAGTTATGGATAAAACAAGTGACTATTGTGTTGCTGTCTAGATTTCTATACAGGTGCTAGGTGATTGCTTTAGCTTGCTCTTGTTTTGGCTAAACATGTTGGTTAGTTCTTGATCGATGCATGGGTGCAATATCTAAACTTAAGTTCACTTGTGTTCCATACCTAATATGCTTGCTATCCCTTTATAATAGGTTGTGTGATGTTTAGTTAAATAACTCTAGGTGTCTATGTCTTGCTTGATCTTATGTTTGCCTTGAATGCTATTGGCCCCGTTCGCTGGTCTGAATCTTGGCTGAAACTGGCTGAAAAATACAGTTCTGGTTGAATTGTTGTGAGAGAAAAATACTGTTTTGGCTAAAAAACAAGCCGAATAAACCGAATATGGGGTAAGCTGAACGGGGCCATTATGTGTTGCATCTCATATTACCATTCTTCATATTCATGCACTTGCATCTTGCATCTCATCTAGGTATGCTAGATGAACCACGTGAAGGACATGATGTTGGAGCCAAACCCAAAGACGGTGTATGGTGGACCTATCCTAAAGATGGAAGGACTAAACAAGTGCAACGATGGGAGATACTCACCAAGCAAGTGTCATCTAACAAACACTGACCTAGTGTTGGATCCTAGGCAAGCCCCAGAGCATTCTAAACCTCCTATGTTTTTACAAACAACACTTGAGTCTTTATGTTTGATGCATTAGGTTATAAGAGTTGATTGGAACCACTTGATGCATAGAACTACCTTGTCCAAAAATATACCTTGAACCCTATGTTGGTCTAGGATCGACTGTATGCTTAGCAAAGCTTAGACCGGTAGAAGTCAGGTGATTTTCTGTCACCTGCGAGATATAGGTGAATACCAAAGCACGGTTGGCTATATTTACTATCATGGAAATAACCATGTGTTGATGAATAAAAAGGAGACCGGGCGAGATATCGATAGAGAAGCAACAAGACATGGAGGTCTTGGGTGTGGATCTATCCCTGTCTGTGTCGGTTAAGGACCGATTCACTATACGTCCTTATGTCATGTTGAACGCATGCCTATCACTTAGTTGGCCAGATAACTCGTTCCGACCGCGAAGCCGAGTAGCTCAACTCAGACCGGAAGGCCAGGAAGTGAAAGTGCGCACTCTAACGGTAGTAAGGATGTGCAGGGAACCATTGGCGTAAGTCCAAAGGTGAGATTAACCACCTGGCAGAGTGGATTCCCTAAGAGTGCGGCGCTGCTCGGAACCGTGAATTTGTTCCTGAGTTGTACCAAAGGTGACCCGAGGCAACCACTGATTAGGTTGATTGGGTTTGTGTTAGGAATAATTCCCCAACTGGGTTAGTGAGAACTTGACTGAGCAGCGGCAACGTAGAGACACTTAATTGAACCTGATGATTATAATGATGATGATGATGTTACAATATTATACCGGCTATGGTTACTATTGTCTATTACTAAATGATATCCCACATGTTTGGCACAGGTTAGTTGCTAATCTAGAGATGAATAGCTATAATTAAGTTGGTTACTGAATTGTAAAATATATAGCTCAACTCTTGACTTTCACGCAAAATGTTGTTAAGCTACCTCCACCTATAAAGCCTTGCATACTCCTTGGTGTCACTTTATTTTTGGTTTATGACGGGAAAGTCTAGCTGAGTACATTCGAGTACTCAGGGTTTATCCCACCATGTTGCAGGTGAAGTTCTCAGTCTGCTGAAGATGGTGGCTAACCACCGGTGGGCTCGGTGACTCTATAATTATTTCTCATCTATATGCTTTTGTCAGAGGATGTCACTTATGCTAGCAATGTATTTGGAACTTATATTAATATAATCATTTGAAAGCAATGTTATTTTCACTAATCGGTTTTGAAACACAATCTTGTACTATTATTTATGAACCCAATTATAATATTATTTTCGCTACAACTCTACGTATGTGATGTGTATTTGCTTAATCATATGATCTTGGTTGTGATGTTGATTTACCTAGGTCCTTCGTGACACTCGGCGGACTACTGGGTTTATATAAGTGAAAGTATGTGCGCATCAACGTGCTAAACGGGGACAGCCATACTTGATCTTGTATAAATTGGGTGGTTCTATCACAGCCATTTTATAGACTAGCTATCGTGGTAGGTGGGAGCAATGCTCCTGCTATGGTGATCAGCGGGAGCACTGTTGGCCCGTGGAGAGAATATTCTTATCACTGTCGGTTTTGATAAAAAAACCGACAGTGATAGGGGTCATTAGTGCCAGTTTTAGAACCGGTAGTGATTCCATGTATCTTTGTTGGTTTTTATGAAAAAACCAACAGTGATAGGCCTGACAAAGCTACCATTGCCGTAGGCGCTCATCTTTTATTTTTTGAAATCAGAGCCACTGCCGCGAGCTCTGGATAAAAAAACAATTTGTCCCGCCTGGGTTTCGAACCAAGGGAGCGAGAAAGAGGGATTAGTGGCTTAACCGCTGCGTTAAAGGAGGATTTACGTTAGGAAACATTTTGTTATCATTTTATAGTTTAAGTTGAGGTTCATTTAATTCTATAAAAATATAAAAAAAGTTTGCCGCACCTAGGATTCGAACCAAGGGCGCGGGCTTCACACTAGGTGGCTTTTACCGCTGTGCTACGATAGGGAGTACATCAAGGTATGTTTTCTTTTTGTTTTATCCTCTGAATGGGAGTTAATTAATTCGAGGTCAAGATTATAGGGCCTTAACCGCTACGATAGCATTAGGGATTATGTTAGTTTAGGTTATGTTTTTTCTTTTATCCGCTTAGTGCATGTAAATACATATAATTTATTATAAAATAATACAAATATTTGTGTCTCGATTATTTAATTCCATGATAATTAATCAATGGCCTATCATTATCAAATAATAGTGTTTCTAAACATCATCTCAATATTTGATTACATAGTCAATTATTTAATTTTAGAGAAGCGCGCAAAATATAAATTAGATTACATAGTTGGTGAACAACGCCCGAATAATGATTATATAATTAACAATAATTTAACTATCTTTAGGTGCATCAACAATGAGGGCCTCATTGTGATCAAGCTGTACGTAAGCAGGTTTGTCACCCTCTTGAAGGATAGGTAGGGGTACGTTCGCCCCGAATGGAGGCATTTTCTGATAGCCCATGTAGTCTTCTTCATCCATCACTCCATTGACACCGACAATCTTTCTTTTTCCTGCTAGGACTACTTTTAGCCTTTCTTTTGTCTTGTTGTCCCTTGCATAGAAGACTTGCATAACATCTCTTGCAAGGACAAATGGGACATCTCTGTATGCGATCTTAGTGAGATCAACGGTAGTGAACCATTCGCTGTCAGTGTTGATTTCCTCGAGCCAGACCCACTGGCAGTGAAAAAAGAGCTGCCTTCAACGGACCGTAGGCTAGCTCACATATCTCCTCTATGAAACCATAGTATGTCGCCTGCACGTTGTTGTTTTTGTCATGAGCATCAAAACGAACACCACAATTTTGGTACGTGCTCTTTTCATCTTGCTTTTTATGGAAAATATGAATCCATTGATCTCATACCCTTTGTACTTAAGATATGTACTCGAATATTTCTTGGCTAAGGCATCCAGTTGATTACCCAACTTTATTCCAAGCAAGCGGCGTCGCAACCAGTTGACAAATTTCTCCTTATGTTTTTTATCCAGCCAAGCCTGTGACCTGCTCGGATATAGAGTTTGCAGCGATTATCTGTGCTCATCAATGTATGGCATCACACCCTCGGCTTGTTGGAGAACAGCGAACTATGCCTGTCTGAAAGAAACAAGGTCGTCTACTGTAACAGATTTCTCCCCGATCGTTTTTTTTGCCACGTAGTCTTCCCTCGTGATGAGATTTTAGAACTTCGACCCTTTTGATGTCCAGATAATATGTGCTAAACTCAATGGCCTCCTCCATTGACCATCCTTCAACCATGCCCCCTTCTAGCCTAAATCTGTTCCTAACATACCTCCTGAAAACTTTCATCAATCTTTCGAAAGGGAACATCTGATGCAGGTATATTGGGCCAATGACTCTAATTTGGTCAACAAGATGAATGAGCAGATGCAATGAGATATCAAAGTAAGTCGGCGAGAAATGCATCTAAAGCCTAACGAGAGTTTTGGCTATATTCCGTTGCAGCTGCTCTAGCATGGACACATCAATGACCTTTTTTGAGATCACGTTGAAGAACGAGCACAACTTTATGATTGGGGTGCGGACCTTTGGGAGGAGGATACCACGTAGGGCAACAGAGAGCAGCTGAGTCATAATGACATGACAGTCATGGGCCTTCATAGGGCCATAGTTGAACTTGAGTTCTCTCATGTTCACTAGCCTCTTCGGATTCGCACAGTAGCCCATCGAGACTTTGAGTTCATTGAAAAAAGAAATAAGCGCACGCTTTTCTTCCTTCTTCAATGTCCATGACGCAACCGAAAGTTCGAACTGGCCATTCACTAGCTCCACAGGATGCAGCTCCTTCCTAATTCCCAAGTGTTGCATGTCCAGGCGTGTGGCTAGTGAATCCTTCGATGTCCCCCCGGTGTCCATCAAGGTGTTAAGCGTGTTAGCGCACACATTTTTAGTGATGTGCATAGGATTAAGACAGTGGCGTACACTCAGAAATTGTCAGTAAGATAGTTTCTAGAAAATCGATTTTTTCTTCCAAATGCTCTCATCAGGCGCTGCTACTGTATTGTCCCTCTTCCCAAGGACAACCTCTAGTTTGTTGTGTTCTCAAAGTATCGCAGGCCATCTTGATATTTTGGAGCTAAGCGTTTCTCAATAGTACCGTTGAAATCTTTTCTGTTCCTATGGTTAGGGTGATCCTTAGGTAGGAACATACGGTATCTCATATAAACTATCTTTGAGTTATTTGGTAGATTTACCACATCGGTGTCATCTAAGCACTCGACACATCCAGTATAGCCCTTTGTCTTCTCTCCAGACAACGAACCTCGACCTAGCAGGTCAGTGATTGTAGCGATAAGTACTCCCTTGATCGTGACATGTTCTTTTTTGTACTCGTCCCAAACATCCAGCACACGTTTTTTAAACATCTCCATTAGTTCATCGATCACTAGTTCTAGAAACACATCAATATCATTCCCAGGTTGTCTTGGTCCTTGGATCAATAGTGGCATCTGGATGTACGATCGCTTCATACAGACCCAAGGTGGAAGGTTGTATATACAGAGCGTCACTGGCCAGGTGCTATGATTGCTTCTAACCTGGTCGAAAGGATTCATCATATCTGTGCTCAAAGCAAACCAAATGTGTCTTATCTCTCCTCCGATGTCCTTATAGAACATAGTATTGACAATCCTCCAATCATACCCATCGGCGGGGTGCCTCATCATTGTATCTTTCTTACGCTCTTCGCCATGCCAGCGCAACAGCTTGGCTGACTTTGCACATGCAAACAGCCTATGCACCCGGAGAGCTATAGGGAAATACCAAATGACCTTTACGAGACCTCCTCTGGTCTTGGTACCCTCATCTGACGGCCCTTCCTTGTACCGTGGAGCTTCACACTTGGGGCACTTGTCCAAGTCTTTGTATTTTTCTTTCCGGTACAATATGCAATCATTGGAACACGCGTGGATTTTTTCAACCTCGAGGCCGACGGGGCAGATCATTTGCTTGGCTAAGTATATCTTTTCTGACAACTCATTTTTTTCTAGAAGAATTTTTCTTATTATACCTAACAACTGATCGAAGCCTTTATCGCTCAATCCGTTTATCGATTTGAACTCTAACAGTATGATGTCGGCTTCCAGTTTACTCATTGGACAATTCTTATACAATGGTGTTTTGCCATCTTGTCTTATTTTCTCTAGCTTTATCAGCTGTCTTTCACTAAGACATCCGGCCTCTATATTACGTAGCAGCTAAGAAATGCCATCGATATTATCCTCGGTGTCATCAGCTAGCGTGTTACTAAATACATTATTAACTATGGCCATAGGTTCTGTGTTGACACTGGGTTTCTCGTCAGCATCGTGGATGGCTACATTAGGCATGTCCACATCATCATCGTTTTCATACAGAATATTCACACCAACCTCACCATGCATAGTCCATATCATATAGTTTGCATGACCCTCCTGGTAATCAAGTACGATCGTATAGACTCAATTTGACAAAAGTTTCTTTTATTTTTGCAATCTTTGCATGGGCAGAAGACAGGGTTTCTATTCTCAGTATGGGCTTTGATATCGGTGATAAACTGGCTGACGTCATACATGTACCGTTTGTCCGTTCAGGACAGATGCATCCATTCTCGATCCATCTCTGCATAAAAAATATTGAGACAGTAATTACAAAGAATTAACAAGAAATCGAGCTTCATGAACAACAATTATAGCTCGAAAGTACCATTTTTGGAAAACATTATTGTACACTAATTATTAAAAAATTAAAATTAGTAGCCCCGGCCCTGTAAATTGAAAATAGTAGTAAAAACAATTATTGCACAATAATAAAGACAACTATTCTACTCCATGCCACATAAAAATGGAGACACTTATTTTAAAAAAAGACTAAAATTAGATGCATGATCATGAACAACAATGTAGCTCCAAACAATGTCCATATAAATTGAAAAACGCAACCCCATAAAAAATTATTGCACAATAATAAAGAACAATTATTCTACTTCATGCCACATAAAAATGGAGACGCTAATTTTAAAAATAAGTCTAAAATTAGAGACATGATCATGAACAGCAATGTAGCTCGAAACAATGCGTTGTTATCTGACACATAGATTAATTTTCTCAACAAATTATAAAAGAATCTACTCTACTTCTAAAAACTAATTATAGCATCACATAATAACAATAATAATCTTGACCACCATAGAATAATTAGCTAGGAATTTAAATATGTTCATAGACACCAACCTTTTAGATGATGGATTCACCATAATTTAAACCTTACACAAATGTCCAATTAAAAAAGTGCTATCTAGAATAGAGAAAGAACTAGAATGAGAATCAAGCAATGTAGCCATCAAAACGAAGCTAATTAAGCAACAAAATCAAAGGAGTAGATGTTTGTTACTAACCTTAAAGCAAAAAGATCAAGCCGTTCTTTAAAATCCAAGCGCTAGCTTTATGGTGAAGAGCAGACGTAACAATGGAGGGAAGGGCCCAAACACACGCCTCTGTTTTTGGGATGGAAGAGAGGAGAAAGGAGAGGATGGCTGCAGCCTTTTTGTGCTGTAGCCTTATCACCGTCGGTTCATGGATAGAACCGACAATAATAGAGTCCAATCACTATCGGCTTTTGGCTTGAACCGGCAGTGATATGTGACCATCAAGCCACTTTCGGTTAGAGACACAAACCGATAGTGATAGTTATATCACTACCGGTTCGGTCACATCCCAAATTAATTTCTAATTTTCAGAGCAAAGAATCGATAGTGAAGGATCAACACTGCTGGTTCTCCTAATTCTGGTAGTGATGAGATCTGTAGTGAAGTGTTATTCTGTTGTAGTGGTCAGGAGCGTGTTCGGCTGGTCAGCTTCGGCTAGCTTGCTACTTTTTTTTTTTGCCGAAGTAGTATTTTTCTCTCGCCAAATTCCAACCTAAACCGTGTTTTTCCAGCTGCTACAGTAGCAATTTAATGCCAGCCGAACCCTCAACGGAGCTGAACGGACGGACCAGCGCGTGGGACGGGAGACTACTGGCGATCGGTGCCTTTCCTTCCGGGCTCCAGCACAGCAGCGATGGCAACGGGCAGTGAAGTCAACAGGACTAGCTAGTGTGTGTGTCTGCACTCGACCAAGTTGATGAGGGTCCGCGTCCGTCCAACCGGAGCTCGGTAGCGTTAACTGGGAGCTAAGCCGGCATGGTATCTCACCGATCGTCCCCAGAAATCCGGGGCAAAAAGCCTTTAGGACCGGGATTGCCACGAGCCCTGCAGCCTGGTGAGGTCAGTTTCTTGCGAGCTTTGGGTTACTCGTCGCCGATGGCAGGTGCTCGTACTTGGCTTTCTCATCAATCGGGGAACTCTTGCAGGGGCAGGACACCTGGTTCCCGACTGCGACGCCAGTGCTGTGGCTCGATCAGTGACTGTGCAAACGTATGCGTCGTTCTCGTTCAGCATCGGTGGGCCGGGCCGCCGAGGGCATGCCACGAGCCATAGCTGCGAGCTGCCCTTGTTCGGTTTCTTGTGAGTTGTGACTGCAGGGTTGCATTGCACGCCTAATTGTTGGGGGTTGGGGGTCGTCATGGAAAACCGAACTTTAAAAAAAATACATCTGCTGAATGGTCAGGCCGTCAGAGTCATCCTGCTAGACTGCGCTGGTCAATCCTAGCGCAAAAATAATCGAGGTAGCGATCGAAAACTACCAGTCCGTACATCAAATACGTAGTTAAGGAGTAGACATCAGGGACAGATTACTTGTTAATCTTGCTGTCAGGTACACCACCAACCATACTTAACGTGAGTAGCTCCAGAGCGACAGGGCGGACATGCGCGGATATGTGTCGTTTGCCTCCACTGACCCGCCTCACGCTCACTCCGTCCGCCCTCGCGTTCCATGGCCCATGCCCCGTGGCACGGTGTCAGACCGGGTCGTTGTCTCCATTGCCCGTCCATGTTATTCCACACCCGCTTTAAAGGGACCAGTGGACCACCTCGTCACTCCTCTTCCTCCTCCGTGTCCATGGTCATCGTGGCGAGGGCAACCCGGCCAGCTGAGCGTTAGTCACAGCTCTTGCCTGCCTAGCATGCAGCTCTAATTCAATCCGACGCCAAGTCGTGGCAGGTAGTAGTAGCTAGGAAGGAGGGAAGGGAAGGCCAGGCCATGGCGCTTGAAGCTGTGGTGTTCCCGAAGGAGCACCTCGCGTGCACGGTCAAGGCGCGCTCGGCGTCGCTGGGCTGCGGCTTCCACACTGAGGAGCTCGAGGACAAGGGCGGCGTGGTTCTGCAAGGAGAGGCCGCCGATGCGCTGCCGCCGCCCGGTGCCGGTGCGGGCACCACGTGGGAGTGGGACGCGGTGCTCTGCCCGTGCTCCACTGCACCAGGTGGTGCCGTGGAGGAGTGCTGGGACCTGCAGCACCAGCTCTCCGTGTCCCCGCCGCCGCCGGTGCCCTCCGCCGTCGCAGCTTCGTCGTCCGCGCGCGGCAAGGCTGCCGCGGCGTCGGCGGCGGCGCGGAGACGACGGCGACGCCCGAAGGCGGTGAAGAACACGGAGGAGATGGAGAGCCAGCGGCGCAACCACATTGCCGTGGAGCGCAACCGGCGGCGGCAGATGAACGAGTACCTCTCCGTGCTCCGCTCCGCCATGCCGCCCTCCTACACGCAGCGGGTACGTACATGCGTACAACAATCTCCTCCACGTCTCTCCAGCTGTGCAATGAGCGTATCGTACCGCCGCTCCCCGGAAGTATCGTCCTACCTGCAAGAGCTTTGCAGGTCATGTCACCATGCCATGCATGTGCACGAACGGCCGCTGTCCCCCCAACTTTTACTGTAACGGATGTCAAATCTTGCTGCCCCCTGGCCTGGCCATCCGCTGCTGCCTTGGCCCTCGCCGCGCCATGCCGCTTTGGTTGCGTATGTCACGGAATCTCTAGCGATCGTGTACTGCCTGCACGTGCAGGCATCAAAAGCCGCACCATCTTGAGCGCCGAGCTCTTGGTCGCGACCGAATGGCATGTTCCGTTTTGCAACGTACGGAGCGTTAACATGGTGTACGGCGGGTGCAGGGTGACCAGGCGTCGATCGTGGCTGGTGCCATCAACTTCGTCAAGGAGCTGGAGCAGCTGCTGCAGTCGCTGGAGGCGCACAAGCGGCGCCAGGGGGTGCACCGAGCCACCGGCGGCGGCGGCGCCGTTCGCCGGCTTCTTCACGTTCCCTAAGTACTCCACCGCCGCGATGGGTGTCGTTGGCTCTAGTGACAGTGCTGGCTCCGGCGGTGATCAGAGTGGCGGCGGCTGCGCGGGAGCGGGAGCGCGGCGGGGCGTGGCCGACATCGAGGTGGCCCTGGCGGAGAGCCACGCCAACTTGAAGGTGCTCGCGCCGTGGCGGCCGCGGCAGCTGCTGAGGATGGTGGTGGCGCTGCAGTGCTTTGGCCTCACCGTGCTCCACCTCAACGTGACCACCACCGCCGATCACCTGGCCTTCTACTCTCTCAGCCTCAAGGTAACAAACTACCGGCACTGCATGCGCAGGCGCGCGGGTATTCGATCGACTCCAGCTGAGCTCAGCAGTAACACGTACATTTTCTCCTCGTTCCTTGCTGCTGCAGATGGAGGATGAGTGTCGGCTGTCGTCGGTCGACGACATCGCCGCCGCGGTGAACGAGATACTCAGCAAGATCTCAGACGAGTGCGCCGCCAGTCACTTATTAGCTGCTTAGCTGGAGCACTACGTATATCTTAGCAAGTGTCATGTATGATTGTAACATCAATTTGATCCTAGTACATGGATGGCAACAAGTGGCAATTCGCGCCACTGTCAGTCAGTACTACCACTCCATATGTTTGCGTGCAAGTAAACATGTATCGATTGGACCAGCTTACGTATGTAGTCTTTTGCAGCGCAGTACTGTACGTATTTGTGTGTATCCAGAATTCAGATTCACATCTCACATCAGCGCCAATTATTAGCACCGATCGATCGAGATGCCTGCGTGTGCACACGGGTGACCTGTTCGACTGTTCGAGGTCGTCGATGAACTGGTGGACCAGCGCTTTTCCTGACGAGTTTTGCTTCAGAAAACTGCTTTCTCTGACCAGTCAGCACGCATTAACCAGATAAGAATTAGCATGGATTATCCAGCTCCTATCGTATTCAAGGTGATAGAAATAGAATTAGCCGGCTGCAATGCAATCATCTCATGTTACCATCGTCGCAAGTGGCAACGATCTTGCGTGTGTTCTGATGGCTCCAGGCATCGAGTTTACACATGAAGAACGTCGTTGACAGCATGACACACTGACACGTCTCGTTCATTGCTCTCGAGTGCAAGTGGGTTGGGTGAATGAACCTGCATGTGTAGAGCCTTCGCTTACATCATTCTGCTGGCACTGATCGGGGCAAAAACTTGTAGATCGGATCAGAATCCTTTTCTCAGCCGCAAGGTGGCTTTTGTTGGACGTGAATGATTAGGGCATAGGGTCTTTGCTGATTGGGTGTTACACTGTTACGAGCATCAGTTCGGAATCATCGCGTTGTGCCATGAAGTATGAACAGCCATGTTTGTATACTATATGGACATGAGAGGTGAAAACGACCTAATTAAAAGGGTTGAAATTCTACTATATATATGTACCAACAAAGTTTATATAGATTCAGTTACGAAATGGCTAAAAACCATCACGAAAGCGTGGTCCATGCAATGTGTGATGACATTATAGGTTATTTTCTCCCCCTTCTTGTTGGGGCAATGAATCCGTGTAAAGATTGGAGGTAAAAACAAACGAGCAAATGGACCAAGGGTACTGTGGTTACTGCTGTGACTACTGAAAAGAATGTTACTAGGACGTGCATGCCTACGAGCTGGTGCACCTGGCACTAAAGTCTTTCGTGCATGCATATGCCAGCCTTTGTGTGTTTGCTGTCGATGCTACAGGTCGTAGCTTTGCTTCACGTCCTACCCTCCCCCCTGTTCCTTCGATTTGTAGCCTGACACTTGCTGGACAAACAAAACCGGGACCACATATGCAGATTCAGTGCAACTGTGGAACTATATACATGTCGCCCTTGAATTTTTCTTTCAGTGGATTTCCTTTTGGGGTTTAGAGTGACAAATAAAACTGCATGGCTATTCTTGAAATGTTACGAGCCTGATCATATTCTATTGCTCTCTGTTAAGACTTCAGAGTGATGACTGATGACTAATGACAAGCATAGACATCATGCAGCTGTAGCATGACAACTGAGAACTCGACTACCAACGCAAACCAACCCGCAAAAGGTCATCTAACAGGCCCCCCACAGATTATGAAATTAGGCTTTTCCAGGACCACTCAATCAAGGCACATTCTGCTGCTTCTAAAATCAGACAACAAGATGCGTCGCCTTCGGAGGAAAATTTGAAAATTTCGTTCGTAAAGCGACCCCCCCCCCCCCCCCCCCCCCCCCCCCCCTAACTAAGGCTGCCTAATTGTGGAGAAATACTCCAACTTGCCTTATAAAGTCCTGCTACATATTCCCAGTGGGGCAAGGAATCATTCGCTCGCACGAATTCTAGGCCCTGGTGCTAACTATATGGATCAGCAGCCTGAAGAAAGTCGCAGAGGAAGACAAGGTCTGTACCTCTGGATCTTGTCCTGAACTGGCTACGCCATTATACATGCCCTGGTCTAGAGGCAGGCTACAAGGAGGAATCACATGCGGATGTACACCCAAATTGTGGGATTAACTGAAGTACTGAACTACTAATACTTGTAATATACGTAACATCACAGATTAGATTAGACAGCCAGATTAGAGCATTTAGGATGTCTGAAAGGAATCGTTAATCTTCAGTGGTCCATTGAGCTTCTAATCGAGGAACATGCCAATGGCGCTACCATCAGAAGGATTCCCCGCATCAGATCGACGGAGGGGCTGCAGAGACCGTATAGAAAATTTGGATAGGGACGGCGGAGTGGCAAACGTGTCTCCGCGGACAAGTTTCGCTGTTAGATACGTATGCCTCAATAATTGAGCTTATAAGAAGTTAAGTATCAGAAAACGTAGGCTCAGCTCCTGATAACCAAACGAAGATGAAAATTCAACCACTATGGCATACATGGAGATATCTCCATGTACACAAAGTAGAATAGCAACTAATGTTTTCAGACATAAGATTCAGGTGATCTAAACTTTTCTGAAACGAGGCAATGATCCGTTGAATATATGTGTGCACGGACCTTGATGATTACACGCTAATTTGGGAACGGACTAAATCCTAGTGGTGGCATGGTTGTTTCTTTTTTCCAAAATCAAGCAGCCTGCATAGCAATAAAAAAAAAACTGAGGCCGGGAAACACATTTAGTTCAGAAAGGCACGCCAGACATCCGTTAGCCGTATGCAGACACAGATAAGCACAATTCAGACAATACGTTTTACCTACCACCCGATACCCCTCTTGCCTCTTTGGATCATCCAGCTACAAAACATGCAGTATTATTTTGCTCAGCAGTCTATCAGCCTAGCGTGCCATCACCTGTCTGTACTATCTGGATGGTGCATATGCATCGAGCGACAGGCAGGCCGAACAGGTCACCTGCTGCTGCTGCTGTTCCGCTGCGCGCGGCATCAAAGACTTGTCAGGGGGATCCCCTACCTTCCCCGGTGATAAGCTACCCTGCTGGCCCCTTCAGTCGATTCCTGTGCTAGTGCGGTGCACTGCACTGCTGCGTCGCCCCATCTTATGAAAATCATTGCAGAAATTAAGAAACGACAATGCAATAGGGAGGGACTGGCTGGAAAAAGGCTGGAGACCGAAGGCAGCAGTTGGCACTTGTTCATGGTACACCGGCAACAGTTTTAGTCTTTTAGGGGCATGGACCATTCAGGACTTCAGGTTGAGGCCATGCCTGCTCTGCGTGCCTCCTGCAAAGCGTTGTTGTTGTGTCTTGTCAGCAACGGCTCTGACGCGGCTTCCACCGACCGCACTACCCTGCTGGAGGCAGCGTCCGCGGCAGCGCTATGCCTTCTCCAAGGCCCAAGAGGCGAGTTCGGTCCAATTCCAAGGTGTTCGGATCCATGTGGCATCCATAGTCTAGTATAAGTATGGAGATGGATAGAAGCACTCGTCGTAACCGTATACTTCTTCTTCTTCTTTACCAAGCATAGTATCTTAGTTCCTGCTTACAATTGGTATCAGACTAGGGTGTCGATCTGGACTCCACTCCTCCGCCGCCGCACGAGCACTTGACCAGGCTCCGCCGCGCCCACGGTGCTATGGATCCCAACCTGAAGCTAGTCCTCGACGTGCTCAACCGCCGTTTCGACGAGCAAGATGAGAAGTGGGAGCGCCGCTTCTCCGACCAGGACTGCGACCGCGCCGCTCGGGATGCGGCCCTCGACACCCGCATCACCTCCCTGGAGTCCGTCTGCTCCGATCTGGAGTCCCTTCGTCTCGCCCACACCAACGACGATCACGACAGTCGAGTCACGGTGCTGGAGGTGGCGGCTACGGATCACGGTACCTGGAGGCCGACGGTGGAGGCGCTGGTGGACGACCTTCGGCTCGAGGTGAAGCGCATCTCCACCAACTGGGACCAGCAACTGGCCGACTCATCTTCTCGGCAGCTCGAGTTTCAGCCCTCCCTTCGTCGGCGTCGGCGTAGCCTGCTGCCGGGTCTCACGCCGACGGCCCCATCGGGCACTGCACTGCATCGAATACACGTGGTACTGGCTCTGGGGTCGTCACGACCTAGAACCATATCCCGGCCAACGGTACGACGTCTGCACCCCACTTTCCAATTTCATCTGGTGTTTGTGTTTCGGTGTCAGATCATCCGTCGCCGGTCATCGTTCCTCCTCGTCCTCCGATTTGGCCAATTTCATCCAATTTTCACCCGCCCTATCCTCTTCCCACTCCCAATTTTCCTCCTCCACCAACAGGCCCACATAATTTTCCCCCTCCGCCCACAGCTTCATCCACTGCTCCAATCAATTTTTCCCTTCCAGCTTCAGCGCCCCCTAATTTTTCCATTCCAGCATCCGCTCCGCCCAATTTTCATCAGCCGTACCCTTCTCCATCGCTTTATCCTCAGTTTTCTCAAATCCACATGAGTCCTACCAATTTCTCCTCACCTCATCCAGCTTCACCAAATTTTGCTCCTCCACCTTCTATGTCTTAGATCATCGCCCCTCCTTCGTCTGCTCCACCTGTTTTTCATCCTCCCTACACTCTTCCGCCCAATTTTTCTCCCCACAAACCTCCTGATTACCACCACAACCCCTCTGCCTCTGGTCGTCTCCCTAAGCTGTCTTTTCCAAAATTCAACGGTGATAATCCTCGACTGTGGCGTCGTCGCTGTGAGAAGTATTTCACCATGTACGGTGTCGAGGAATCCTTGTGGATCAGTGTGTCCGAGCATTATCTGGAAGGTCCTGCTGCTCGTTGGTTTTAGTCCATCGAATCCCAACTTCACAATTCTTCTTGGTCCACATTTTGTCAGTTGTTGCACGATCGCTTTGATCGTGACCAACATGAGCTCTTGATTCGCCGGCTGTTTTCCATCCGACAGCAGACTAATGTCTCTGACTATGTTAAACGCTTCACTGAGTTGGTCGATCAGCTGTCTGCATATTCCAATTCCACCAACCTAGTGTATTATACTATGTGTTTCATTGATGGGCTCTTTCCTGACATTAAAGCTATCGTGTTGGTTCAACGTCCAAAAAAACCTCGATACTGCTTGTGTTCTGGCATTACTACAGGAAGAAGCTGGGGCTTTCGGTACCCTCAAGCATGGCCGTGCTGGTGATTGGCATTCTGCTTCCAAGTTTCAGCTGCCCCCAAGACGACCTTGCCATTGCCGTTGCCGCCAAGGGCCGAGAAGCCAGCTATTAAACCGGGCATTGCCGCTTCTGCTCCGGCTACTTCTTCTTACAACACCGATCCCAAGCTCCAGGTAGTCAAGGCTTATCGTCGTGCACTGGGCCTTTGTTACAAGTGTGGTGCCAAGTGGAGTATGGATCACACATGCTCGCCTGAGGTGCTGCTGGCAGTAGAGGCCTTATGGGATTCCTTTGATGCTTCTGAAGATTGTCACTCCGTATCTACTGAAGAACCCATGGCAGAACAGTTGTGTTGTGTGGCAATATCAAAGGCAGCTGCTATGGGTTCTAGTGCTTCTCGTACTATCAGGTTTTCTAGGATAGTGGCTGGCATCCCTACTTTGATACTTGTCGATTCGGGTAGTTCAGCTTCCTTTGTCATTGAGTCTTTAGCCTCTAAGCTGTCCACAGCTCAGTTAATTCCGCAGCAGACTAAGGTGCAAATTGCTGGCGGAGGTTTCCTTAAGAGTTCAGGAGTTCTAAGTCAAGTGCCATGGACCATTGACCAGTGCACATTTACATCTGATTTCAAGATTCTTCCACTATCAGCTTTCGATGCTATTGTAGGCATGGATTGGTTATCTGCCTTCAGTCCCATGCAAGTCCACTGGCTCCAAAAATGGTTGCTTATTCCTTATCATGGCAACTCAGTGTTGCTGCAAGGCATCGATGAGGAGCCTCCATCCCCGTTACTGCTGCAACTCTACAACCTGTCCAATTCGTCCAGTGAAGTATCTTCTCAGCAGTCGTTGCCAGAAGAAATCCAAGCCTTGATTGATGCATTCCCTGATTTGTTACCCCACCTGTGGAGTTGCCACCTTCTAGGGCCTACAATCGTTCTATCCCTCTGCTGCCCGGGGCAAGTCTGGTATTCATTCAGCCATACCGTTATCCACCGGGTCTAAAGGATGAGATCGAGCGCTAAGTCAATGACATGTTGTCCCAAGGAATTATTTAGCCAAGCACTAGTGCATTTCCTCACCAGTGCTCCTCGTCAAGAAAAAAGATGGATCATACCAGTTTTGCATCGATTTCCGCCATCTTAATGCTCTTACAGCTAAGTCCAAATTCCCTGTTCCAGTCTTTGATGAGCTTATGGACGAGCTCGCTCAGGCCAGTTGGTTTACTAATTTAGACCTCCGTGCTGGGTTTCATCAAATATTGCTTGAAGCCGGTGAAGAGCACAAGACTGCCTTCCAAACCCATCTGGGTTAGTATGAGTTCAGGGTGATGGCGTTTGGCTTCACCGGTGCTCCAGGAACATTTCAGGGTGCCATGAATGCCACTTTGGCTCTAGGGCTCTATCGCTTTGTGATTGTCTTTTTCGATGATATACTGATATATAGTCGTACTTTTGAAGAGCATGTGCAACATGTTGTGGTGGTATTCCAGTGGCTTGCAGCCGACCAATGGAAACTCAAACTCTCCAAGTGTAAGTTTGCTCAACGTTCAGTTTCATATTTGGGCCATGTAATTAGTAGTGCTGGTTTGGCAACAGACCTGCCCAAAGTACAGGTGATTCAGGACTGGCCAACACCAACCACAGTTCGTGCTCTTCGTGGATTTCTTGGACTTGCCGGGTACTACAGGAAATTTGTTTGCCATTTCGGTGTCATTGCCAAGCCCCTTAATGACTTGCTGAAGAAAGATAATCTATTTGTCTGGACTTCTATCCATGATTCATCTTTCAGCTCGCTAAAGGTTGCTCTGTCATTAGCTCCGGTTTTGGCTCTCACAGATTTCTCCATTCCATTTGAGGTGGAGACTGATGCCTCTGGCTATGGAATTGGTGTTGTGCTGCAACAACGCGGACACCCCTTAGCTTATATCAGTAAAGCTTTGGGGCCTCGCAATCAGGGTCTCTCCACCTATGAGAAGGAGTACTTGGTAATTCTTATGGCGGTGGACACTTGGCGCCATTATCTATTGCAATCAGAATTTGTGATCCACATGGACCAGCAAAGCCTTGTGCATCTCAATGAGTTGTGGCTCCACACACCTTGGCAGCAAAAGGTATTCACCTGCTTGTTGGGCCTCCGCTATCGCATCATCTACCGCCACGGTGAAGATAATAATGTCGCTGATGCCTTGTCCCGCCGGCCTCCTACTGAAAATCTATTGGCAGTGTCATCTCCTGTACATGATTGGAAATCGTCATTGCAGGACTGGTACCAGCAAGATTATGAGGCCTCTGCTCTGTTAACTCAACTTTCGTTGGACCCTGCAGCTAAGCCTCCATTCAGCTTGCGCCAGGGGCTTATAATGTACAAGGACAGAGTATGGTTGGGTTCGTATACTGATCTTCAGACCCGTGTGCTTTCAGCTCTTCATGACAGTGCCGTCAGAGGGCATTCAGGTGCACCTACCACACTGGCCAGAATCCGCCAACTGTTCTATTGGCCTGGTATGAGTGCTGCCATACTTAAATATGTGCAGTCTTGCTCTGTTTGTGCTCACGCAAAACCGGATCACAACAGTTATCCCGATCTCCTACAACTATTATCGGTACCAAAATCTTCTTGGGAAGTAATCTCCATGGATTTCATCGAAGGGTTGCCTCTCTCGGGATCTGCCAATGTTATCATGGTGGTAGTGGACAAATTTTCCAGGTTTGCACACTTTGTGGCTTTGCACCATCCGATTTCTGCTGCCTCTATTGCTCATGCATTTCTGGATCATATTTACAAGTTGCATGGTTTGCCATTGGCTATCATTTCTGATCGCGATCGGCTGTTCACTAGCAAGTTCTGGCAGCTACTTTTCAAGTTGGTAGGGACTGACCTCCACATGAGCTCTGCCTACCATCCACAGACGGACGGGCAGACAGAGCGTGTTAATCAGTGTATGGAGACGTATCTTCGATGCTTCGTTCATGCCTGCCCTCGCCAATGGTCACAGTGGCTCTCCCTCGCCGAATATTGGTATAATACAACTACTCACTCGGCTCTGGGACGCTCACCCTTTGAGGTGCTGTATGGATGTCAACCAAGGCATTTGGGGTTGGACATCTCATCTGCTGCTCCTGTCCCTGATCTCCAGCAGTGGCTCTCTGATTGGGACCTGATGCAACGCCTTGTCCGCCAACACCTAGAGCGTGCTCAACTTCGCATGAAGAAACAGGCAGATAAGCATCGTTGAGAGCGCACTTTCAATGTGGGTGATTGTGTATTCTTGAAGCTCCAGCCGTATGTGTAGTCGTCAGTGGCGACTCGATCGAACAACAAGTTGTCATTCAAGTTCTTTAGGCCCTTCCACATTCTGATGTGTATTGGTGCTGTGGCCTATCTCCTGGACCTTCCAGCAACAGCGATAGTGCACCCCGTCTTTCATGTGTCGCTGCTCAAGAGCTCTCCAGGTTCGTAGACTGTCAGTTCTTCTTTGCCATCTGAGCTTGTTGCATTTCAGGTTCCTGAACGTTTCTTGCAATGGCGCTGGACACCTGGTGATCACCCTGTTCACCAAGTTCTTGTCAAATGGTCGCATATGCCGGCTTCGCTATCCACTTGGGAGGCTGTCGAGGAGCTTCGTCGCCAATTTCCACGGGCTTCGGCGTGGGGACATGCCGGTTCACAAAGAAGAGGGGAATGTCAGCAACGGCTCTAACGCGGCTTCCACTGACCGCGATGACCCTGCTGGAGGCAGCGTCCGCGGCAGTGCTCTGCCTTCTCCAAGGCCCAAGAGGCAAGTTCGGGCCAATTCCAAGGTGTTCGGGCCCATGTAGCATCCATAGTCAAGTATAAGTATGGAGATGAATAGAGAGAGGACACGAAAGCTGTAAAACCTTATTACAATTCTGTTATACAAGCACTCATCCAGCATGTTCGTTTGGCTGTGGCTTGTCGTAAACGATCGTAAATTTTTAGTCGGAACAGTATTTTTCTCTCACACAAACTAGCCAGCAGTACTTCTTCACGAACCAACAACGATACGAACTAGCCAACCGAACAGGCCGATCATTACCGTATACTTCTTCTTCTTTATCAAGCATAGTACCTTAGTTCCTGCTTACATGTCTGTCTCTGTGTGTGTGAGAGGGAGAGGGAGAGGGAGAGAGATGACAACGTGGTCACGTTCTGAGTTCGTGGATCGTCAGGCTCTTGCAACAGTAGACTACGAGAAAGTGAGAGCAAATTCAGATCGTAAAGAGACGAGCAACTGTTGTTCATTGAAGCGGCCGGACGGATGGGAATAGTTGGATGGCGCGGATGTGCAGCACTGATGGACACGTCATGCCAGTGGAACTGCAGGAAGCCGCCGTGACCGCCGTTCATTTTTCTGAAGGCTCCTGGACACTTGAACAGTGTCAGCGTGTGTGGGCATCCAGTATTCTGTCTGTGTTAATCCAGAGGCTAGGACGGGCAGTGAGCCAGTGACTGAACTGAATGACATGTAAAATCATTAGAGAGAGAAAAAGAAATGAAGAAAATTTAGGTTAGCCAAAGATATTTGTTGGGGACCTAATACAAGGGTATCCCAGGAGGTGGAACCAATAACCACCGAACGTTAAAAACTTCTGAACGCATAAGGGTGCTGTTTCGTCCATTGTTCGAATGACAGGAGTTTGACTCCGCCTCGCCCGACGCCTTTGAGGATAGCTCTGCCTCGCCCGAGGGCTCAGGACTAGTCTCCGTCTCGCCCGACGCCTTTTTGGCGGGTTCGGTCTCGCCCGAGGGCTGAGGGATAGATTCCGCCTCGCCTGACCCCGGAGGGGCAGGGTCGGTCTCGCCCAAGAGATGGGGATTGGTCTCCGTTTCACCCGACGGCAAGGAACGAGCCTCGCCCTGCTCGATATCTAATACTGGTTTTATCTTGCCTGACAACTTCTCCCCACTCCCTCAAGATGATGGGTATAGGGCAAGACGAGACGTTCGGGTCAACCATGACTCCAAGGACCATACCCAGCGCCCTGGCAGGAAAAGTGCTGCCAGGGAACGACGAGACAGGTGCTTTAGACCCTTCCGGGCGCCACAGAGCCCGAAAGGTATTACAGGTGCGAACTCCTCGCCCTGTAGAGTTGTAGGCGCCGCTTTCAGCCCTAGGACACGGAACCCGACGAAGATATACGACAACCGTTATGCTCCAGAAAAGGATTTGCTATATCCACGAACGACGGATATTCCGTCACCACGCCATGGACCCGAGGGAGCGGCGCCCGCTTCCCGACCCCTCAGGTCCACCAAGTCAGAAGGCCTTGACCACGGCGTTACTCCAGACCCCGACCCCTCGTCCCTCCGACGAAGACTCACAGGAACCAGAAGGCGTGCGGAGCAAGGCTGGGAAAGGCTAATAAGTCAAAACCACTGTACTACAGCCCATACCCTGCGCAGGGCAGCATTCTGTAATCAACCTGACATTCTACAGAGACATCGACAGTATTGTAGGCGCTTATCTTCCTTCGTACTCATCAGAATGAAGAACCAGGCCAGGTAGACGTGAGCCACAAGACTAAGTAGAGTACGCATCCTAAAGCCCTCACCCTTGTAAAAGCCAGCCCCTTCCTCTATAAAAGGGGATGCGCTTCCTCCATCAAGGGGAGGGACTTTTGACCGAACAATACAAGACACATACGCACAGTCAAGCTGCTACCAAGCTCTTGACCTCCTTTCAACCCTTCCATCAGAGACTTGGGACCAGTCCCTCTCTCGATCGTTTGTACCCCCTACTACAACCGTTCACGGTGCTAATAACACGAGCAGCAACCAACTGGACGTAGGGACATTCGGCCCGAACCAGTATAAATCTTGTGTCCTTTAGCGCACCATCCGAGCCTAACGCGCATTACTATAAATTTACTTGCCGGTGTTCGTACGAAACACCGACAGTTGGCGCGCCAGGTAGGGGCCTTGCGCGTTCCAAATAAGTCCTCAGATGGCCACCCACGTAATCAGCTGGGCCCCGGGCGCACACGTGCGTTTCGGCGACCTAGATTTCATCATCACACTAGGAGGAGAGCTGGCGCTGACTCACACAGCCACCCCGTCTCTCCCTTCCATCGACCTCAGCCGTCTTAGGCTTGAGGGCCCGCCGGGCAACTCCCTTGGACCCTAGTCATCAAGGGAGGCCATGCACAACGTCCCTCTGTGTCCGGAAGGTCCCGTACGGAGCGCCCCGACAGCGTTTCCGTTCGGTCTCCGCAACGCTGCGGCGACCGTTGGCCACCTTTTGGCACTACGTGTGGTTCAGTCACCCACGGACATCGAGTTCATGGGGGCGATCGAGCATGATACGGAGACCCTCTACGGGCTCCTCAACGAGGAGCCAGGATCGTTCTCCAGCTCAAATTCCAGTAGGGGGAGCCACCACCCTTCCTGGGAATGCTTCATGACGCAGACCCCCGAGGGTCACGTCGAAAGTATCTCCGGGGAAGAGGTCACCCCTACAAACAACCCTGACGGTAGATCCGGGGAAGAGACGATAGCCCCATCTCGCCTAAGGATGGAGCAGCTGTGGGCCCGTCAGCAAGAGATCGATGAGGCCGGGCAAGGGCTTGTCCGGGAGTACACGGACATCAATCACGAGATTGAACGCCGCAAAGATGGGGGCGCGCGCGCCACGGCCCGCACCGTACACCAAAGGATCCTCACCGACGATGGGACCCTTCCTCACTTTGCCCGAGCCAGCCAGAACATCGCCGCAGCAACCGCCTTGGTGCATGGCCTTCCGGAGGCCGTGACGTCTGAAGATCGTCGGGCCCACAGGGAGATTCGCACGTTGCTTGAGCGTGCGGCGGCGCAGCAGGCGGAAAGTTCGTTGTCTCGACGACACGAACCCAACACCAGCCAGCGCATGCCCTTAGTGCGTCCCACCAGGGACGCGTCCGTTCACCAAACACCACCAGCCGGCAGGCAGCCCTCCACCGTCCCAGTACATCAACGCCTCGGCCATGGCCGCGACGTACGCAACATCATCGACGCTCAGAAACGTGCCCATGGCGACGATGGAGAAGCAGCACGCCGCGGCTACCATCCCCGACATGGCGGACGCTATGACAGCAACGAGGACCGAAGCCCGAGCCCCGGCCTGCCAGGTCCTCAGGCCTTCGATCGGCACATCCTCAACGCCGTGTTCCCCCTAAGGTATCGACCGCCTACCAACATCCCTAAATATTCTGGCGAAACAAATCCCGGGCTTTGGCTCGAAGACTATCGGCTTGCATGTCAGGCCAGTGGTGCGAGTAATGACGATTTCATTATTCGCAATCTCCCGCTGTTCTTGGCCGATTCGGCGCAAGCATGGCTGGAGCACCTACCATCCAATGTCATTCAGAGTTGGGTGGATCTGACGGAGATCTTCGTAGGGCAACTTCCAGGGCACGTACAAACGCCCTGGAAACCCATGGGACCTCAAGAACTGCCGCCAGAAGGCCGATGAAACCCTTCGCGGGTACATTCGGCGCTTCTCTCGGCAGTGCAACGAGCTCCCTAACGTCGCCGACGCCGACGTGATAGGAGCCTTCCTATCCAGGACAACCTGCGAATCCCTGGTCCACAAGCTAGGACGCAGGGGCCCACGGACTACCAAGGAACTCCTGGACATCACCACCAGTCACGCCTACTGGAGAGGAGGCGGTCGGAGCCATCTTCGATCGCTCCGATGGAAAGACGGGGCGGGACGAGGACGCCGGCGAAGGCGCCTCCAACCATCCCGCCAAAAGGAAAAATAAGAAGCAACGGCGCGACAACTCACTCGTGGCCGCTACCGACCGCAAAGGTGGCCGGAAGCCCACGGAGGGCACTCCGAACCACTTCGAGAAAATGCTCGAGGGGCCAAGCCCAAACCATGCCTTCCCGGCCAAGCATCTATACAAGGATTGCGGCCTCATGCGCAAATACTTGTCCGGGGGCCTTAACAAAGGGGAACAGGGGAAGGAACATGTTCCCGCCATAGACGACGTAGAAGAGAAGGACGATGCCTTCCCAATGCCGACCGGCGCCCTCATGATCTTCAGAGGATCAACGGCCTACGACTCCAAGCGCCGTCAGAAGGTCGCGCGCCGCGAGGTCTACACAGCCGGACCGGCCACGCCTGCCTTCCTCCGGTGGTCGGAATCCGCCATAACCTTTGACCGGACCGACCATCCGGAAGCCGTCCCACACCCAGGAAGGTACCCACTTATCGTCGATCCAATCATCGGTCCAAAGCGGCTCACGAAAGTACTGATGGACAGAGGCAGCGGCCTCAACATCATGTATGCAAAGACGCTCGACGAGATGGGCATCGATCGAACGAACCTCCGTCCCATCCGAGCGCCTTTCCATGGCGTCGTGTCTGGTAGGCAAGCTATGCCACTGGGGCAGATCGATCTGCCCGTCACTTTCGGGGATCGGTCCAATTACCGGACCGAGACCCTCACCTTCGACGTAGTGGGGTTCCTAGGGACTTTCCACGCCATCCTGGGACAACCATGCTACGCGAAGTTCATGGCCGTCCCCAATTATATGTACCTCAAGTTGAAGATGCCGAGCCCCCGTGGGGTCATCACCATCGGCACCTCCTTCCAGCGCGCTTACGAGTGCGAAGTCGAATGCTACGGACACGCATCCACAGTTATCGCCTCCGAAGAGCTCGCCACCCTCAGGGAAGAGGTCGTTGAAGAGGCACCCGATGCAAAGAAATCAACCGGGACGTTCGAATCGGCAGAAGGCTCCAGGGAGGTCCCCTTGGACCCCAGCAGTTCCGAAGGCAAAAAAGTCTGTATCGGGACCGCGCTCTCCTCCGAATAGGAAAGCGCGCTCGTCGACTTCCTCCGCGAGAACAAAGACATCTTTGCGTGGAAACCCTCGGATATGCCAGGCATCCCAAGGGAGGTCGCCGAGCATACCTTAAAAATTCACCCGGGCTCCAAGCCGGTGAAGCAACGCCTGCGCTGCTTCGATGAGGAGAAACGCAGGGCCATCGGCGAGGAGATAGCCAAACTGTTGGCCGCAGGATTCATTAAGGAAGTATACCACCTAGAGTGGTTAGCAAATCCCGTTCTTGTGCGAAAGAAGAGCGTGAAATGGAGAATGTGTGTCGATTACATAGGCCTCAATAAAGCTTGTCCAAAGGATCCGTTTCCTTTGCCACGAATAGACCAAATAGTCGATTCCACCTCAGGGTGTGAAACCCTTTGCTTTCTTGACGCATACTCCGGCTACCACCAAATCATGATGAAAGAGTCCGACCAGCTCACGACATCTTTTATCACCCCCTTCGGATCGTTTTGCTACGTTTCAATACCATTCGGTCTGAACAACGTACCAGCGTTGTATGCTCAATTGCTTCGGAGACCTCATTAGACGGACCGTTGAGGCCTATGTCGATGACATCGTAGTCAAATCCAAGCGAACTAACCATCTTGTTGCCGACCTTGAACAAACCTTTGCGAAACTCCGGGCAAACGGCATCAAACTCAATCCCAAAAAATGTGTTTTCGGGGTCCCGAGGGGCATGCTACTCGGCTTCATCGTCTCCGAGCGTGGCATCGAAGCCAACCCAGAGAAAATATCAGCCATCACAAGGATGGGCCCGATCCAAAACATAAAGGGGGTTCAGCGGATCACAGGGTGCCTTGCCGCCCTCAGCCGATTCATTTCGCGCCTCGGCGAACGAGGACTCCCCCTTTATCGACTCCTGAAGAAATCTGACCACTTCGAGTGGACAGCCGAGGCTCAGGAAGCGCTTGACACGGTTAAACGATTTTTAACTAAACCTCCTATCCTAGTGCCTCCATGCAACGGAGAATCCCTCCTACTGTATATATCGGCCACCACCCAAGTGGTTAGCTCTGCCTTAGTAGTAGAGCGAGAGGAAGAGGGGCATGCCTTCAAGGTGCAGCGCCCTGTATATTTCATCAGCGAGGTGTTATCCGACTCCAAAACCCGCTACTCCCAAATCCAGAAACTCCTCTACACCGTCCTCATCACCAAAAGGAAGCTACGCCACTACTTCGAGTCACACCCCGTGACAGTAGTGACATCGTTCCCCCTCGGTGAGGTTATCCATAGCCATGACGCTACGGGAAGAACCGCAAAGTGGGCACTCGAGCTGATGGATCAGGGCATTTCTTATGCCCCCTGAACAGCGATCAAATCTCAGGTACTGGCTGACTTCATCGTGGAGTGGACTGAGGTCCAGATGCCACCAGCAGTCATCGATCAAGAGCACTGGACAATGTACTTCGACGGATCGCTGATGAAGAAGGGCGCCGGAGTAGGACTAGTTTTTGTATCTCCCCTCGGGGTCCACATGAGGTACATGGTTCGGCTCCATTTCCCCTCATCAAACAATACTGCAGAATACGAAGCGCTCGTCAATGGCCTACGAATCGCCATCGAGCTAGGCATCCGACGCCTCGACGTCAGGGGCGACTCTCAGCTGGTCGTCAACCAGGTCATGAAAGAGTCATGCTGCCACGACGCCAAGATGGAGGCATACTATCAAGAAGTCCGATGGCTGGAGGACAAATTCGATGGTCTCGAACTCAATCACATCCCAAGGCGCCTCAACGAAGCAGCCGACACACTTGCAAAAGCAGCGTTCGGCCAAGAGCCAGTCCCAACAGGCGTCTTTGCCAGTGATCAACACAAACCCTCGGTACGCTACGCAGGGTCGGAACGAGCAGATGATGGCCCATCTAGTCCGACCCCAGGGGCCGATCCGCCAACTGCTCCGCCCGACCCCGAGGTCATGGAGCTTGAAGAGGACCCAACAGTGGAGTCCGACCCTCCCGATGACTGGAGAACGCTTTACCTCGATTACCTCCTCCATGACATACTACTGGCAGACAAGACGGAAGCCCGATGGCTCGCACGACGCGCCAAGTCCTTCGTTCTTATAGAGGGTGAACTCTACAAACGGAGTCACATCAGGATTCTGCAACTCTGTATCCCTGACAAATAGGGAAAACTCCTGCTGGGCGACATACACAGTGGAGTCTGTGGTCATCATTCCGCATCGAGAACCTTGGTTGGGAATGCATTCCGACAAGGTTTCTACTGGCCCACCGCAGTAGCCGATGCTGAGCAAATTGTACGCACCTGCGAAGGGTGCCAGTACTACGCTCGGCAAACACACCTCCCGGCCCAGGCTCTCCAGATGATCCCCATCACGTGGCCCTTCGTGGTCTGGAGGCTCGACCTGGTTGGGCCACTCAAAAAGGCGTCCAGGGGCTTCACCCACCTGCTTGTCACCATAGACAAGTTTACAAAATGGATTGAGGCTCGACCAATATCCATGATCAAATCCGAGCAAGCGGTGCTGTTCTTCCTCGACATCACCCATCGCTTTGGAGTACTAAACTCCATCATCACAAACAATGGTACGCAGTTCACCGATAGGAAATTCGTTCGATTATGTGATGAACAACACATCTGAATCAATTGGGCAGCCGTCGCACACCCCCGGACGAATGGGCAGGTCGAGCGTGCAAACGGCATGCTCCTTCAAGGCCTCAAACCCAGAATTTTCAACCGGTTGAACAAGTTTGGCGTGCGCTGGCTCGCTGAGCTCCCGGCCGTGCTCTGGAGCCTAAGGACAACTCCTAGCCAGGCCACCGGCTACACACCTTTCTTCATGGTCTACGGTTCCGAGGCCGTTCTTCCAACGGACCTTGACTATGGAGCGTCAAGAATCAGAGCATACGACGAATAGGGGGCCGAGGCATCCCACCAAGACGCCATGGACTAGCTAGAAGAAGCCCACGACGTCGCCCTCCTCCGTTCGGCTAAGTACCAGCAGGCGTTGCGACGGTACCACAGCCGACGGGTGCGGGGTCGAGCCTTCAACGTCGGAGACCTTGTCCTCCGTCTTGTGTAGAGCAACAAGGACCGCCACAAACTCTCCCCGCCCTGGGAAGGGCCCTACGTCGTCGCGGAAGTACTTCGCCCAGGCGCCTATCGGTTGAAAACCATCAACGGCGAGGTCTTCACCAACGCCTGGAACATTGAGCAGCTACGTCGTTTTTATCCCTAAAATAAGCATACACTCTTCCTTATCAGTTTTTATCATAACAAAACCCCGATCCTTAGTGACTTCCGACCCCTGCAAATCGCGAGGGGTCAGACCTCACTCAGGGGCTGGCATGTGATCATAACATGTGACATATGTAATACAAGTATTACACTTGCAAAAACCTCCTGTGTTATATTTACAAACATTCTCTAAGTTGTCCATTCGTCTCATAAACGAGTCCTAAGGGCTAAGATTTTGGGAACCAATTCTAAATACAACTGGTAGGACTGCAGGACACCCACGCCCCAGCGGCTGCAACCTCTTTGCTCACCAGCTCAATCAGAATTAGTTCGCCCACGTTCTTAGTTTCTTATGACTTAGACCGTGAGAAGGGTCGGAAAGCACTAAAATCATTTCTACAAAAAGGAGAAAGATAAAAAATTGCTTGCCATAAGCAAAAGATGTAAATTTGTTCATTTTTTGCACAAATTCGTCACTTACAAAGTGATTTCATTACAAAAAGGAACAATATACTTGTAAATTCAGAGGACTGTTTACTCGAGGGCTTCCCCACAAAGTTATTCAATTACAGTCTCTGCTTAGCTCTACTACAAGTACTGCTGCGGTCACCGCGCCACGCTCTCCATCAGCGACGCCCGGGGCGTGTACATGGGCCAGCTCATCTACTGCGGTCGCCACGCCACGCTCTCCATCGGCGATGCCCGAGGCGTGTACACGGGCCAGCTCGTCTACTACGGTCGCCACGCCACGCTCTCCATCGGCGACGCCCGGGGCGTGTACACGGGCCAGCTCGTCTACTGCGCTCGCTGCACCACGCTCTCCATCGACGACGCCCGGGGCATGTACATGGGCCAGCTCGTCTACTGCAGTCGCCGTGCCACGCTCTCCATCGGCGACGCCCGGGGCATGTACACAGGCCAGCTCGTCTACTGCGGTCGCCGTGCCACGCTCTCCATCGGCGATGCCCGGGGCGTGTACACGGGCCAGCTCGTCTACTGTGATCACCGCACCATGCTCTCCATCGGCGATATCCCGATATCCCACCGCTTCATAGGATCCTCAAAGGCACCATCATCTGCAACGCCTCCGTCGGGGACTACGCCATCGTCGTCAGCCGTAACCCCAACAACGACGCCTCCACCAGGGCATCCGGGGACTACACCATCATCACCAGCCACAACCCTGACAACGACGTAAGGGCAGGAAACGCCTCCCGCCAAAGGAGGAGCACAGCGGACGATGGCACAGTCGACGACGTACGGCGCCCACCGGCGCCTCTTCTCCTTCGGCAGCAGCAACTCCTTGGCAAGGGCAGCATGCACCATCTCATTTACGCTGGATAACCTCCGGTTCGACATCACACTCCAGATTCACGAGTGAATCTATGAGTTTTCTCTCTCTCTGGCATTACTCTTCCTCACTCAGGAACCGCCGCGACGCACGGACGCATTCGACGGAAAGGAAGAAGAAGGAGAGATAGCAGCTCAGAGGCAGAGGGGGAGGTGGGATGAGAACTCACCTCCCCCTCCCTATTTAAAGAGGAGGCACTGTAGTTAAGGAAAGGCGAAAGGTTGGACGAAAAACCCTCTCTCTTCCCCTCCTTAAATACGAAATTAATACTGATAGATACATGAGGGGACGCGCCGGAACTAACGGGACACGCCCCGGTCGACAAGGCATCCCCCATGGTCAAACTGGACACTGCCTGGGTATGGCCCGCCACTGACCCACTCTAGACGCGGTAATTAAGGCGCCCACATAGGCACACAACCCTTCGCCTCCCCATGCAGGACCACGGGACGATCCGACGACAGGACCTCTGTGAAACGGCGCCCTGGATCAGCCGGGGATTTTGGGAACCAATTCTAAATACAACTGGTAGGACTGCAGGACACCCACGCCCCAGCGGCTGCAACCTCTTTGCTCACCAGCTCAATTAGAATTAGTTCGCCCACGTTCTTAGTTTCTTATGACTTAGACCATGAGAAGGGTCGGAAAGCACCCGAAAGGTATTACAGGTGCGAACTCCTCGCCCTGTAGAGTTGTAGGCGCCACCTTTAGCCCTGGGACACGGAACCCGACGAAGATATACGACAACCGCTACGCTCTAGAAAAGGATTTGCTATATCCACGAACGACGGATATTCCGTCACCACGCCATGGACCTGAGGGAGCGGCGCCCGCTTCCCAACCCCTCAGGTCCACCAAGTCAGAAGGCCTTGACTACGGCATTACTCTAGACCCTAACCCCTCGTCCCTCCGACGCCGTCGGGTTGGCCAACGCAGATCCAACGTCGGCACCACTCCTGCCTGAAACAGGGGTGATGCCAGGCGACGCCATCTGTCCCACTTGAATGGCGAGACTCTTCTTGGGCGCCAGCCCCAGGGGGTGACCCGTCCGCAAGAACCTACACAAAGGTAATAGCCATTAGATCAAAATAGAAATGGAAAAAGGATGAAAACAGGGGAATCAACAGCTCACGTTGACGTCCTCGGCCGGCGAAAGCGTTTTGGGGACGGATCCCCAGATCCCTGCCCCAACTCGTCTGGGCGAAACCGTTTCGAGCCTGCCCCCACTTCGTGGCAGGGGGGCTCACCTCATGGGGCGTGGCACCAGAGCCGCTCCCCTCCCCATCGTCTCATGGGGCGCGGCACTAGAGCCACTCCCCTCCCCCGTCTCATGGGGCGTGGCACCAGAGCCACTCCCCTCCACCATCACCACGGGGTTAGCAATGGCAGGCCCGCTTTCCTCCATCCACCGGTCCTCGGCCGGCACGTCGTGCGAAGCGGCGGACTCGCCGGCCTCCACCGACCTCACCGATTCACTTCCCTCCACGTGGAACGGGAAGGGTCCCTGCAAGGACGGGTGGCCACTTGTCAGCGTGTCCTCGTCCTCCAGGACGTCCCAATCCACGCCGATGGCTACCTTGTCGTCATCGTCGTCATCATCATCCTCGTTGCTCACATCCTCTCCCCGATCATGTGCCTCCTGCTTCAGTCATTTCGCCTTCTTCATCTGCTCCCTTGCCTCCTTGTCCCGCTCGGCCACGAGTCGATTCGCCGCCGCCACGGCCTTGTTCTTCGGCAACGGAACTAGACTATTCTTGAAGACTAGCCCCCTCGGCTGGTCCCAACGTCACAAAAGCAAGTATTAAAAAAATGGAGATTCAGGAAAAAGAAAAGAGCGCGGGAGGAGAGGGCTTAAGAATTCGAAGAACCCAGGTTCTGGCCGCATTGGGGGATGTCCGGGCACTAGATACACAATGTCGAGGACGCTGCCTTTGGAATCCTTCGTCGGCTCTATCGCCTCCTTAATGCGCTGTGCCACTTCTGAAAAAGGGAGTGCCTCATCAACAAGCACCGTCCCCTCGAACGACATTCCGGGCATCATCCGATGTAGGGGAACCACGCGCGCCATCAGCGGCGCCACCCTCCTCGCATGATAGGCACCGATAATCCCCATCCCCTTTGCGCCCTGATCCTTTAGGGCTTGAAGGGCGGAAAGAAGGTCGGAGAGGTGTTTCTTGTCTTTGGACTGGACGCCCCAGCTCCACGACTCCGGAGCCTCTTCAATAAGGCATCCAGTGTACCTCGGTAGGGTGGCACTCGCATCATCCCTAACATAAAACCACTGCGAGTGCCATCCCTTGTTGGATGTCACCAGACGCATATATGGGTAACCCCTCGACCGGGTATGGCGCAGATGAATGCTGGCACATCCCATGGCGCGTTCACATCTTTCCCCCCAATCTTCCTCTTTGACAAACTAATGTTAAAGAAATACCGCCACAAATCAAAATGGGGATCAATCCCCAGGAAACCCTCGCACAGGGCAACAAACGCCGCCATATATTGAACCCCGTTGGGAGTTAGATGCTGCAGCTCCACCTCATAATAATCCAACAGCCCCCGAAGGAATCTATGCGCGGGTACCGCAAATCCCTGCTCATGGAAGATGGCAAAAGAAACAACATACCCTTCGGGCATCACCGGCTCACCCTCATCACCAGGTAGCAGCCACTCCTGGACGGCGGACAGGGGTGGAGAAGGCCAAGGCGGACGAGGCCCTCCAAACACCGTGGGGTGATGCTAGATCTGCCCCACAACTCCATCAAAGCAATTGGGGAGAAAGGTGGGCGCGAGCTCGACGGCGGCTACGGGGCAGGCGCAAGCTTGACGGCGGCTGCAGTTCAGATGCAAGCTGGCTGATGGTGGCGGCGCGGGCGCAGGAGGCTAGGGCGATTGGCGGCGGGTGTTTCGAGATGCAGAGGCAAGGGAGCGAAATACGGAACCATGGGGGCGAACCCCGTGGTTTTATAGGGGCGACGGACGCAAGAAGGGCAACCGTCCGCCTCGATCTCCGGGCCTACCACACGCCCCGCCGCGTCACGTGGCGGCGGCAAATCAACTCGCGGCCGAGCGGGACAAGGAGGCAAGGGAGCAGATGAAGAAGGCGAAACGACTGAAGCAGGAGGCACGGGATTGGGGAGAGGATGTGAGCAGTGAGGATGACGACGACGACGATGACGATGACGACGAGGTAGCCATCGGTGTGGATTGGGACGTCCTGGAGGATGAGGACACACTGACAAGTGGCCACCCGTCCATGCAGGGACCCTTCCTGTTCCACGCGGAGGGAAGTGAATCGGTGAGGTCGATGGAGGCCGGCGAGTCCGCTGCTTCGCACGGCGTGCCGGCCGAGGACCGGTGGATGGAGGAAAGCGGGCCTACCACTGCCGACCCCATGGTGATGGTGGAGGGGAGTGGCTCTGGTGCCATGCCCCACGAGATGGGGGAGGGGAGTGGCTCTGGTGCCGCGCCCCATGAGACGATGGGGGGGAGCGGCTCTGGTGCCGCGCCCCACGAGGTGAGCCCCCCTGCCACGGAGCAGGGGGTAGGCTCGAAACGGTCCCGCCCAGACGAGTCTGGGCAAGGATCTGGGGATACGTCCCCAAAATGCTTTCGCCGGCCGAGGACGTCAACGTGAGCTGCTGATTCCCCTGTTTTCATCCTTTTTTCATTTCTATTTTGATCTAATGGCTATTACCTTTGTGTAGGTTCTTGCGGACGGGTCACCCCCTAGGGCTGGCGCCCAAGAAGAGTCTCGCCATTCAAGTGGGACAGATGGCATCACCCCTGTTTCGGGCAGGAGTGGTGCCGACGTTGGATCTGCGTTGGCCAACCCGACAGCGTCTGTGGTGGCGCCCACGCCCGCGGAGGTTACTGAGCAGGCAGCTTCCTCCATGGCGGACGTGGTACAGCCGGCCGAGGGCCGCATACCACCGGTGGAGGTGGTCGTGACCACGCCAAGCCAGGATCAGCCGGGCGCGGCCGTGGTGGCGCTCGAGGGCGTAGTGCAATCCGTGCCACCGGGGGCCCAGGTGGATCCGCCCGTGGCGTTTGAAGCGGCCCAGATGGAGGAGGGCCGAGTCAGAGGGTCCTCGAGTGCGGCGGTGGTGCCGCATAGGGTCAGGAGGGAGCCGCCCCCAGCCCCTTTGTCGGGAGGAAGCCTCTCCCCCGCGCGGGGGGAGCCGCCGCTTCAGTGGATGGCCGCTCAGGACCCGACGTCGGCTCTTTTCTCGCTCGATGATACATCCGAGAGCATGGAGCGGGAGGGTCTTGACATCGGAATTTCGACCATGCTGGAGGCCCTGGACCAGGCCAGAGGAGCCCTGCGTGAAATCGTTGTTCCTACTACCTAGGTATTCGCTTGATTTTCTTCTTTCTTCGCATGTTTTTGTGTTTTCGCATTTCTGATACCAGTCTTCTTCCTCTTCAGGTTCTTGTTGCTCATAGCCGGAATAAATCCCGATTCCTCCATGAGCAGAAGGTGGAGTGGGATCGCCTCTCCGAGGAGGCTCGGCTACAAGCAGACATGGCCGCACAGCTTGCTGCCGCCCAGGAGCGGGAGGCCCAGGCGCGTCAAGACGCGGAGGAGGCCCACAGGATGTTCGAGGATTTGTCGGCGAGGTCCAAGCTGGATGGGAAGGAGATCGCCAGGCTCCAAAAGGAGCGAGATGAGCTACTGCAGATGAATGCCGTGGCTAATGAGAAGGCCGGCGAGGTCCTGAAGGAGCTGGAGATGGAGCGAGACCTCCGGCAGAAGGCCGAGAGTAGGGCCACGGCCCTTCAGCAGAAGGTGGATGAGGACGTCGAGGTGGTCCGCTCTCTCTGGGTGGATCTCGGTGACGCGGTGAGCCAAAGGTTGAGCGCCGAAAACGTCTCTATCAAGCTGGAAAAAGAGGTTGCCCATGCATGAAGGGCCCTTCAGGTTGAGAGCGATGAGCACGATCTTCTGCAAGCTGCGGTCGGGGTGGTCCTTGATGCCCTGAAGGTGGTGGAGCCGGTGGAGACTAGCCCGCTCACGGCTCATGCCGCAGGTATCACGGCTCGGGTGGAGCCCTAATGGATCTCCTGGGCTGGCCATTTGGCCCAGAAGAGACGACGAACGAACGTCCAAAGAAAGATAAGCATCTCTGCCTTCTTACTTTACGTGTTAAAATTTATTCTCGAGCTTCCGACCCCGTCAAACGGTGGGGACACGAACATCACTCGGGGGCTGCCGAGGATGTCTACCAGTCTAGACATCCTCCTCACCCGACCCCCCCCCCCCGTACACTTGAAACTAAGGGCGCGAAATACGTGCATAAAACTTTGAGTAAAACTGGATGAACTAGCAGACCCTACGCCTCGGTAGCTACGAAGTTTCTGTTCACTAGAAAAATCATGCTCAGCGCCCCTCGCGTCTCCGGCTTCGATGTCTGCCTTCTCAAGAAGGGTTCAAAGGGGTCCGCCTACAGAATCTCCCCCAAAGGAGAAGCTGTCAGGTTGCCCAATTTAATTAAACGGCTCGGACCGCCACCGAGATACGAAAAACAAAGAATAGCGATTCTTATGCAGGTTACCCCAACCTCATCGCGAACATTAGGGCCCGAACCCCGCACGGACACATCTGGTAGGAGCTTTTCGTCACTCATACCACCAAGGTAACGTTACTGACCCCGCCTTCATTTTGATTATATTATACATATGCAAAACATCCCAACGCTTCGTGTCGCATCACGAAACGACTGTCGCCTCATTCGATATAGGCGGCCGCAGGCCGAGGTTCGAAGGCCGGCCCACGAAGGGCTCGAGGCCGCCTCGTGCTGAAAAGAGCTAGGGAGAAATAACTGAGACAAGCCCCAGCGGCCCTGCCTGACCCCGCTCAGAAGCGGACAGGGACGTATCAACCTTTTCTTGTTCGATTCTAACCCCAAGCCAAACCCACAGAATCTCCATCGAGGAGAGGCCATCGGGCCACCTGAGCCTAGCGAACGGCTCGGGCATCTACCGGGAGGCGGGTTAAGAAGTTGTGGAGTGCCACCAGAGGGCTCTGCCGACCCCATCAACAAATGATGGACCCGGATTCCACACGAACGTACCCGATAGTGAGCTCATTGAGCGCGATACTCGAGCCGTCGAGGCAAGTATTGTTTACTCAGCCCCTCCGATTGCGAAAATCAAGGACGGGGTAACACGCAAATTACAGCCGACCCCTATCAGACCCTGACCAGGCCCAGGGGCTCGAGCCAATCAAAACAGGGACACAGGTTCGAAGGCCCTACCTTGCCGAGCCCATAGAGTCCCTAGTTGGGGATTTCTGTTGGAAGATAGGGCGGGGAATATTGCAATACCATCCAAGGACTTCGTCGACCCTGTCACCAAAACCACGGTTCCGGTCTCCAGTAACCCCTGACCCTAGCAAATGCAGGGGGTTAGACCTTACTCGGGGGCTGGTTAAGGTACGGCTACCTCCTTTCTTTCTTTCGAAACAATCTCCTCACATCAAGACCAGCGACAAGATTCGGGGGAACAGATTGGTAAGATCGCAAAAAATCAAACAAAACGAAATTACGAAGCAAAATCACGAAACCGCGTCCAGACTCGAAAATACCGACACTTGTCCACATATTACATATAAGTTGTTCTCAAAATTATTCGACTAACTACTCCCGTGGAGGGAGAACCATCTCTTTCAGATTATCTGCCAGGTTTTTTGCAAGGGGAGCAACCATCTTCTCCATTGCCTCTAGCTCATCATCCTCATAGGTGGATGGGAAACCTTTGCTCATCACCTTCAGGTTGATTTCCTTCTCGTAATGGGCATGGGCGACGGTGAAGGCCTGGGTGATCCCGGTGTGAAAAGCACTCTCCTCAAGCTGGCCCACCCGAGCCGTGATACCTGCGGCATGAGCCGCGAGCGGGCTGGTCTCCACCGGCTCCACCACCTTCAGGGCATCAAGGACCACCCCGACCGCAGCTTGCAGAAGATCGTGCTCATTGCTCTCAACCTGAAGGGCCTTTCGTGCATGGACAACCTCTTTTTCTAGCTTGACAAAGATGTTTTCGGTGCTCAACCTTCGGCTCACCGCGTCACCGAGATCCGCCCAGAGAGAGAGGACCACCTCGACGTCCTCATCCACCTTTTGCTAAAGGGCCGTGGCCCTACTCTCGGCCTTCCGCCGGAGGTCCCGCTCCATCTCTAGCTCCTTCAGGACCTCGCTGGCCTTCTCATTAGCCGCGGCATTCATCTGCAGTAGCTCGTCTCGCTCCTTTTGGAGCCTGGCGATCTCCTCCCCATCCAGCTTGGACCTTGCCGACAAATCCTCGAACATCCCGTGGGCCTCCTCCACATCTTGACACGCCTGGGCCTCCCGCTCCTGGGCGGCAGCAAGCTGTGCGGCCATGTCTGCTCACAGCCGAGCCTCCTTGGAGAGGCGATCCCACTCCGCCTTCTGCTCACGGAGGAATCAGGATTTATTCCAGCTACGAGCAACAAGAACCTGAAGAGGAAGAAGACTGGTATCAGAAATGCGAAAACACAAAAACATGCGAAGAAAGAAGAAAATCAAGCGAATACCTGGGTAGTAGGAACAACGATTTCACGCAGGGCTCCTCTAGCCTGGTCCAGGGCCTCCAGCATTGTCGAAATTCTGATGTCAAGACCCTCCCGCTCCATGCTCTTGGAATGATCATCGAACGAGAAAAGAGCCGACGTCAGGTCCTGAGCGACCATCCACTGAAGCGGTGGCTCCCCCCGCGCGGGGGAGCGGCTTTCTCCCGACAAAGGGGCCGGGGGTAGCTCCCTCCTGACCCTATGCGGCACCACCGCCGTGCTCGAGGACCCTCTGACTAGGCCCTCCTCCATTTGGGCCGCTTCGAGCGCCACGGGTGGATCCACCTGGGCCCTCGGTGGCGCGGATTGCACTACGCCCTCGAGCGCCACCACGGCCGCGCCCGGCTGATCCTCGCTTGGCGCGGTCACGACCACCTCCACCGGTGGTATGCGGCCCTCGGCCGGCTGTACCACGTCCGCCATGGAGGAAGCCACCTGCTCAGTAACCTCCGTGGGCATGGGCGCCACCATAGACGTCGTCGGGTTGGCCAACGCAGATCCAACATCGGCACCACTCCTGCCCGAAACAGGGGTGATGCCAGGCGACGCCATCTGTCCCACTTGAATGGCGAGACTCTTCTTGGGCGCCAGCCCTAGGGGGTGACCCATCTGCAAGAACCTACACAAAGGTAATAGCCATTAGATCAAAATAGAAATGGAAAAAGGATGAAAACAGGGGAATCAGCAGCTCACGTTGACGTCCTCGGTCGGCGAAAGCGTTTTGGGGACGGATCCCCAGATCCCTGCCCCGACTCATCTGGGCGGGACCGTTTCGAGCCTGCCCCCTGCTCCGTGGCAGAGGGGCTCACCTCATGGGCGTGGCACCAGAGCCGCTCCCCCCCATCGTCTCATGGGGCGCGGCACCAGAGCCACTCCCCTCCCCCGTCTCGTGGGGCGTGGCACCAGAGCCACTCCCCTCCACCATCACCACGGGGTCGGTAGCGGTAGGCCCGCTTTCCTCCATCCATCGGTCATCGGCCGGCACACCGTGCGAAGCGGCGGACTCATCGGCCTCCACCGACCTCATCGATTCACTTCCCTCCGCGTGGAATGGGAAGGGTCCCTGCACGGACGGGTGGCCACTTGTCAGCGTGTCCTCGTCCTCCAGGACGTCCCAATCCACGCCGACGGCTACCTCGTCGTCATCGTCATCGTTGTCATCGTCATCCTCACTGCTCACGTCCTCTCCCCGATCCCGTGCCTCCTACTCCAGTCGTTTCGCCTTCTTCATCTGCTCCCTTGCCTCCTTGAAGACTAGCCCCCTCGGCTGGTCCCAACGTCACAAAAGCAAGTATTAAAAAATGGAGATTCAGGAAAAAGAAAAGAGCACGGGAGGAGAGGGCTTACGAATTCAAAGAAACTAGGTTCTGGCCACATTGGGGGATGTCCGGGCACCGGATACACAATGTCGAGGACGCTGCCTTTGGAATCCTTCGTCGGCTCCGTCGCCTCCTTAATGCGCTGCGCCACTTCTGAAAAAGGGAGTGCCTCATCAACAAGCACCGTCCCCTCGAACGACATTCCAGGCATCATCTGATGCAGGGGAACCACGCGCGCCATCAGCGGCGCCACCCTCCTCGCATGATAGGCGCCAATAATCCCTGTCCCCTTTGCGCCCCGATCCTTTAGGGCTTAAAGGGCTGAAAGAAGGTCGAAGAGGTGTTTCTTGTCTTTGGACTGGACGCCCTAGCTCCACGACTCTAGAGCCTCTTCAATAAGGCGTCCAGTGTACCTCGGTAGGGTGGCACTCGCATCATCCCTAACATAAAACCACTGCGAGTGCCATCCCTTGTTGGATGTCGCCAGACGCATATATGGGTAACCCCTCGACCGGGTATGGCGCAGATGAATGCTGGCACATCCCATTGGCGCGTTCACATCTTTCCCCCCAATCTTCCTCTTCAACAAACTAATGTTAAAGAAATACCGCCACAGATCAAAATGGGGATCGATCCCTAGGAAACCCTCGCACAGGGCAACAAACGCCGCCATATGTTGAACCCCGTTGGGAGTTAGATGCTGCAGCTCCACCTCATAATAATTCAGCAGCCCCCGAAGGAATCTATGCACGGGTACCGCAAATCCCCGCTCATGGAAGATGGTGAAAGAAACGACATACCCTTCGGGCGGCACCGGCTCACCCTCGTCGCCAGGTAGCAGCCACTCCTGGACAGCGGACAGTGGGCGGAGAAGGCCACAGCGGACGAGGCCCTCCAAACGCCGTGGGGTGATGCTAGATCTGCCCCACAACTCCATCAAAGCAATTGGGGAGAAAGGTGGGCGCGAGCTCGACGGCGGCTATGGGGCAGGCGCAAGCTTGACGACGGCTACAGTACGGATGTAAGCCGGCTGACGGTGGCGGCGCGGGCGCAGGAGGCTGGGGCGATTGGCGGTGGGTGTTTCGAGACGCAGAGGCAAGGGAGCGAAATACGGAACCATGGGGGCGAACCCCGTGGTTTTATAGGGGCGACGGACGCAAGAAGGGCAACCGTCCGCCTCGATCTTCGGGCCTGCCACGCGCCCTGCCGCGTCATGGCGCAGGACACGCGCCCGCAGTCCCTATCCTCTCCCACCAAAAAATCGCGGTGGACGGTTCGCCTTCCCCAGGCGAATCCGGACTCTCTACCCATCTGGGAAACGTAGGTCATGGAGATTTTTCTCTCTTTGGCCCACCTAAGGCCCAGAAGCTCGGCGACCGGTCCAACTAGGGACGGGTCCGCGAACAATCCAAAATCAAGGGCGCAAGCATTACTGAGGTCTCGATCCATGGTCGAGCCCCGGCTAAGTCAGCCTTGAATAAAATCCCCGCGAACGGGATACCACGACCCCCTCAAAAAATATCCAGTTGACGAAAAACTAAGTCCTTCAGCCTTACCCGCGAAGGATCCGATACAACCCCCCGGGCGACTCTACTCAAAACACCCGAGGGCTCGGGGGCTACACCCATCGGGTGCGCTCGCGCGCACCCTCTGGCAAAGTAACTTCGACAAAATCAAAAATCACCCTCCAGGCGGTTCTACTCGAATCACCTAGAGACTCGGGGGCTACTGTCGGGGACCTAATACAAGGGTACCCCAGGAGGTGGAACCAATAACCACCGAACGTTAAAAACTTCTGGACGCATAAGGGCGCCGTTTCGTCCCTTGTTCGAATGATAGGAGTTTGACACCGCCTTGCCCGACGCCTTTGAGGATAGCTCTACCTCGCCCGAGGGCTCAGGACTAGTCTCCGTCTTGCCTGACGCCTTTTTGGCGAGTTCGGTCTCGCCCGAGGGCTGAGTGATAGATTCTGCCTCGCCCGACCCCGGAGGGGCAGGGTCGGTCTCACCCAAGAGATAGGGATTGGTCTTCGTTTCGCCCGACGGCAAGGAACGAGCCTCGCCCTGCTCGATATCTAATACTGGTTTCATCTTGCCTGACAACTTCTCCCCACTCCCTCAAGATGATGGGTACAGGGCAAGACAAGACGTTCGGGTCAACCATGGCTCCAAGGACCATACCCTGTGCCCTGGCAGGAAAAGTGCTGCCAGGGAACGATGGGACAGGTGCTTTAGACCCTTCCGGGCGCCACAGAGCCCGAAAGGTATTACAGGTGCGAACTCCTTGCCCTGTAGAGTTGTAGGCGCCGCCTTCAGCCCTAGGACACGGAACCCGACGAAGATATACGACAACCGCTACGCTCTAGAAAAGGATTTGCTATATCCACGAACGATGGATATTCCGTCACCACGCCATGGACCCGAGGGAGCGGCGCCTGCTTCCCGACCCCTCAGGTCCACCAAGTCAGAAGGCCTTGACCACGGCGTTACTCCAGACCCCGACCCCTCGTCCCTCCGACGAAGACTCACAGGAACCAGAAGGCGTGCGGAGCAAGGCTGGGAAAGGCTAATAAGTCAAAACCACTGTACTACAGCACATACCCTATGCAGGGCAGCATTCTGTAATCAACCTGACATTCTACAGAGATATCGATAGTATTGTAGGCGCTTATCTTCCTTCGTACTCATCAGAATGAAGAACCAGGCCAGGTAGACGTGAGCCACAAGACTAAGTAGAGTACGCATCCTAAAGCCCTCACCCTTGTAAAAGCCAGCCCCTTCCTCTATAAAAGGGGATGCGCTTCCTCCATCAAGGGGAGGGACTTTTGACCGAACAATACAAGACACATACGCACAGTCAAGCTGCTACCAAGCTCTTGACCTCCTTTCAACCCTTCCATCAGAGACTTGGGACCAGTCCCTCTCTCGATCGTTTGTACCCCCTACTACAACCGTTCACGGTGCTAATAACACGAGTAGCAACCAACTGGACGTAGGGACATTCGGCCCGAACCAGTATAAATCTTGTGTCCTTTAGCGCACCATCCGAGCTTAACGCGCATTACTATAAATTTACTTGCCGGTGTTCGTACGAAACACCGACAATATTGTTTCACTTCGCACCGCTGGACTTTCTAATTCCTCACGATTAATTCGTGACTAGTACTCGGGTGCATTCATACCATACCACATTACCACTCACCTTCATCATTCAGAGTTCAGTGTCCTGTTCAGCTGATGGTTTCTGCGGCTGATAAATCGACTGATGTTGTTTTGTTGTGAGAAAAATACTGTACCATAAACTGATAAGCGAAGTGAACATAGCAAGTCTCTGAAGACAGGAACTCAACAAAGCCGTTGGCGTGTTGCGGACGACCAGCACGCCAGACTCTAAGGCTGTGTTTGGTTCTGAGGACGGGATGGGACGGGGCGGGGCGATCCCAGTTTCTACGCTGTTTGGTTACGAGTCGGAGAGAATGAGGACATCCCACCCACCGAATATTCCTGGCATATTCGTGAAAAATGGGAGCGACCCTGTCCCCAGAAAAAGCACGGACGGGGACGTTCCACTTCGACGCCGTGGAGTCGCCGTCTCTGGCCGATTCGTCTTCCTCTCCTCCGGTCGGCGCCATGCTTCTTCTTCCTCTCCTCCAGTCGGCGCCATGCTTCTTCCTCTCCTCTGTTCTGACCGCAGATGGGCATAGCGACGCGAGCGGATGCGGCGGCGGCGGCCAGATCCGGCGCCGGCGATCAAGCTCCGCTCGGCTCCCGCACGAGCAAGCGAGCTCGACCCGACGAATAGGGGCGGGCGGTGCCGGGGGCCGCGGCGGCATGCTCCCGCTCGCTGGGCTTGGGGCCGTGGCGGCGTGCTCCCGCACGCTGGCTTGGGGCGCGGCGGCGAGCTCGCTCGCTGGGTCCGGGAGCGGCGGCACGTGTGCGTCCGAGCGCTGAGGCAGGTGCGGCAGCGTGCGTGAAGCCATGGAGGCTGCGATGCGATGCCGCTTAGCTTGTGGCCCGTGGGGAGTTGGGAGGATTTTTTATATAATAAAAAGAATTATTCCTAAAAAAATACAATAAAAATTGACATGGAGGTCTCACTGAACAGAGCTAACGGCGTCAAATTGACTATCCAACCCATTCCTATTTATCCCTTTAACCAAACACAAAATGGGTCGATCCTGTCCCATGTCAACCAAACAAAAAAAATAGAACCGTCCCATCTCAAAAATCAGAGACGGAACCATCCCACTCCACCTTAACTCCCAACCAAACGCTACCTAAAACCTCGAAGTGGGTCAGCCTGACTAGACGGGCCCAGGAGTCCACGACAGGAAGACTGGCCTAGTCAAAAGTGTCCCGAGTCACGCACTCACGCTGCCGCCCGCCAGGGCCTAACGGACCCTGGCCCGATAGCCGTTCCGTGAGCCACGTAGGCACAGCCCACGGACCATGGTATGCTCGCGCTGTGGCAGACGGGCCAAACGCATAATAGCCCCGTGGGCGCGCATGCGGGGTGTTACTGTGTTAGAGAGCATGAGCGGTTTGTTGGGCTGCCCCGTGCTGGAGCCCACTGGCTTTGTACGAGAATCAGCCCAGCGTAGGTCTCCGTCGCCGTTTCGTCCACCCGGCGGTGACCAAAACAAAAGCAGTAGATGGCGGGCAGCTCAGACCTCGATCCCTTGTGCTACGGCGGTAGCAGAGTTGTTTCGGTTAGACTGACCAGAGCAGCACACCACTAGGCCAACAGGCTTGCGACTTAACTGGACAAGGTATTTAAGGCTCTGTTCGGCTTGCTGGAAATACTGATGCTGATACGGATTTTTTGTGAGAGAAAAACACTGTTATTTTATTGAAACAGTACGGACCTAAGTTGCTTGGGAGAGCCCCCAAAGTTGGACTTCGGTGCCTTCCTTTAACCATAAAACCAGAAAGGTGTCAGAGTGACTAGAAAATCGAGCGCCGCTCTTCATGGAGCGAAGTGGAGTACTCGCGAGGTACGCTTTACGCTTGAAAGCAGGGAAGCCAAAACAAGGGTATGCACTGATCATAGCCTTGCTGCCTTAGACTCACACGAATGTACAGTGTCAATAATTAAGGTTGTGTTTAGTTCAACCTCTGAAAAGTATTTCTGTGGACAAAAAAACGTCAATCGATAGAATCTAAAGCTACTTTTTCCGAAATATCTTTTTTGTACAGTATAATTTTTGCAGCACCTTAGACATTACTTTTGGCTTTTCTAAGCAATGAAAATAGATAAAAGTTTCATGACTGTTTTAAGGGAGAGAATGTAGGTTTCATGGTTGTCAACCAAACAGCTTACAACAGTCATTTTTCACATATTATAGTAGTTTTTTTTTACAGTTGATAGCTAAACCAAATAAATTTTGAGTGGTACTTCTTTCGTTTCAAATTATAAGTCATTTTGCTTTTTGAGATTTATAGTCTATGAAGAATGTGACATATTGTATATCTAGATAATAGAAAAACTAAAACGACTTGCATTTGGAACAGATGAGTACTTAGCATTTTTTTTAGGAAAATAGGAGGATGCATGCCCCTACAGTACTTTTATTAATTAAAAGAGCAATAGTTTACGACAACTATAAAGTGAAATCGAGCCATTCCTTCGAATACTTAATTTGACATGCCTCCCATAAGCAACCGGCCGGAAATCAAGAAGGTACTCTGAGCATCTTTGGCGGTTTGACCGATCCAACAAAGGCTGCAGAGCCCTGCGGGTAGGCCTTAAATTCAGGTGCTCGTCGTGCTGTCTCCAGTCTGAAAGGAAGAAACCGACCAAAAAGAAAACAAAGGGAGACGAATGGAAAGTCGACTGAAAAAGAAATCTAGGAGGAGCTGTGTGATGAACTGCAGGAACTTCAACCCTGAACCTGCAATCGAGTGCTTTTAAGACTGTCTCCAACAACGAACATATATAGACACCCAAACCCAGAATGGGTAGTAAAAGATCCAAAATCAGCCTCCAACTGAGTACCTATACGGAAGATCTATTTTGGGTTACCTGAGAGACACAACCCAAATATGGACATCATCTCTCCTGGAAACCTATTTGCAGAAATGATTCTCTTTTGGGTCTTGTTGTTGGAAAAGATGCCGAATAGGTATTGAACATTTTGTCTGTAGCGTTACCCAAAAGACGAATAAATTTTGTATTTTGGGTATTGTCGTTGCAGATAGCGTAAGCTCGTAGCACAATCGAGTGCATTGAAAGTACGAGGTACAGTTCATGGTTTGTCTTCTTTGGTGAGCTTGTGTCCAAACTCCAGCCTAACCGGTCCATGTCCGGTAACCAGACGACCAGTTTTCGAGATTGCACCTGCACCCTGTTTGATCGACGTTAAAAATCTGGATCAACCCATCAGTGCGACTGCAGCAAATACTGCCATTTTGCCTTCTAATCGGGGTCTAATTCGCAGTGTACCTCACCTAACAATTAATTGAGCAATGTCTAGGTCATGGTCTTGGTCATCAATGATGGAAAACATAGAAATTGTTTCTTAGTGTATATGTGTTACCCGCTCATTGGTGTAAGTTCGAATTAGAGCGTTTTCTCATGTCCTCGTCATGAACATGGAAAATATGCACTTTGAGCGATCGACATGCAAGTGTGAAGTCATTGTCAAAAGATTAGGTAGCTTAACCCAACTGATCTCCATGTGAAGAAGAAAATCAGATACCACGCCGACGGCAGCGGACACAATCAGATTCACTTCACTTTGGCCTATACTATCATATGAAAAGATATCGCACCTAATAAAATACCAAATAGGCGCAAAGCTATAAAGGTGTTTTTGATGCATATCTCCCTTAGTCCGCGAATCTGTAAATAAAATAGGTGGCGTTTCATCTGAACCACCCGTTTAAGATCGAATGTTCGGGACTTGTTTTGGGAGAGAATCTGTGTAGACGAAAATATACTCATAGCTTAGTGGAGTAAGATTTACTCAAAGGATTATTCAGTTAAGCTGATAGGGAATGAAATGGATGTCAGTGAGAATGAGGTCATATAACAACAAAATCTATGGTCTCCCTGAACGCTGATGAACAGGCGACAAGATCCATCCATGCTATACAAAAATCCTGTTGTTATGATGGAAAACTTGTCGAAACTTCATTATGAAAACCATATCATTGGTTGGTGGCATGAACAGACGGAATCGCCGCTCTATTCATCTCGAAAGCGTTTCATTTCCTCATAGGTAAAGCGGCTATTTCCCACACGGCCGGTGAAAGCCTATTGGCCACCAACTCCGCGTTGCAGTTATATAGGGCCGTATTTCCTCCGCGTCTCTGCGTCAGTTCTCATAGTGGAAGCGATCGACACCATCCATACTTTCTCAAAGCTGCTTTCGTAAACACTTCATCAGCACTACTACTGCTCGATCAATGGCTTCTTCCAGCGTTTCTCGGTTGCCTCTCGCGGTGCTGCTGCTCGTGGCCTGCTCCTCCACGGCAGCCGCCACCAGCTACACCGTCGGCGACGGGTCCGGCTGGACGACCGGCGTCGATTACACATCTTGGGCCTCCTCCAAAAACTTCAAAGTCGGGGACAATCTTGGTACGTATGCGTGCTGTCGATCTCTTACTCCATGCATGTATGTATGCGCATGCATGCATGTCGTCACGAGTTCTGATCGCAACAGATAGATTGGCTCACGAGTTTGTTTGATTGGGTTTTGCAGTGTTCAACTACGCGAAAGGGCTGCACACGGTGGTGGAGGTGAGCGCGGCGGAGTACATGGCTTGCACGGCCGCCAACCCGCTGGGCTCCGACAACAGCGGCGCGACCACCGTGGCCCTCAAGACGCCCGGCACCCACTACTTCGTGTGCAGCATCACGGGGCACTGCGGCGCCGGGATGAAGCTCGCCATGACCGTCGGCGGCTCCAACTCCCCTGCCACACTGACCCCGACGACCCCTACCACGCCCTACACGACGCCGACGACCCCGACCACCACCACGCCGTACACCACGCCGACGACGCCGACGTGCTCTGGAGGTGGTGGCACCACGGCGACCCCGGGCATGACTCCGTTCATGTCATACCCCAGCGCGGCCGGCCTCGGGTCGGCGGCGTTGGCTGGCTTTGCACTGGTTTGGTGTGTGATCGTCCAGCTAGCGCTGCTCTAGAGGCAAAGGGCCATGGTCGACCAGGGTCCAGGATGGAGGCAGAGATAGATCATGTCGCCTGTAAGCTGTAACGTACTACTGATGTGTTTGTTCTTTGTTCCGGATCGAGCTAGCTGGGGTATAATGCCAGTCACTTTCCTTGAGCCAGTCGAATTGTCCGGCATGTGCAACCAAACAGTGTGCCTACTATCTACTACGGGCGTCGCGAAAACACCTGGCAGGGTTTCAGTCTTCAGATCGGCGGGATTTGGGTGGCTCTAAATCAGGCCCGCAAATGAATTAGGCAGAAGGAGGCCCGCGTGCGAGGTTAATTTAGCCCACCTGCGCATGAAGTAGGCCTATGCAGGCCCACGTCGCATTAGCGGGTTTCGTAGCATGCGCGGCCGAGCCGCGTAATCGAGGCGAGCCGATGACTCCGACACCGCGAGGTCCGCGACCCGACCCGTGAGCTCGCATAAATTCATCGGCTCCGGCGTCGTTTAGGCGGAGTCATCGGCCTCGCGGCTTCCGTTAGGCGGCCGTCTGAGGCTACGGCGTCAACTATGCCGTGGAGGCTGGCGTTAATTAAGGATTTTATCTGCCAAATTTCGGTGAAATTTCGTGAGTTCCCATGTTTTTGCCGTAGAACCTATTTGCATGTGATGAAGTTTCATATTTATCTTTTATTAATTAATTAAAAATCATCACCGGCCTCTATGATGCCAACATGAAGCTCGTTGCTTCACTGTTGACGGCTCTTCCTTGCCGTCACCGTCATTGACAACCCCATTTCCCAACCATGTCACCACACCCTACATCTACATGACTCTGATACTATGTGTCTCTTATTTCATAGGGATCGAACTGAGGCTCATATTTGGACAAACGAAATGGGGGAGTACTTTTACCACATCTAAGTCCAAACATATCCAACCCTAGAAAAATAGGGTTTTGATATATCAGGCGCCTAAGTTTTTGGATTCTTTTGGGCGACGGATCTCAGCCCCGCTCCATATTAGATTGCGTCATATTCATTTTCTTCCTCAGGATCCCGCTCCCGTCGCCGCCGCCCACTGCCCCGCCGCGGCGCGGTAGGGTATCGGCGGAACTCCGGCAAGACCCTACCGCGCCCACGGCGGCCTCCCTATTCCCCTCTCCCCCTCCCGCCGCCACTTTCTTCTCCAACTCCGGTGAACGGCCGCAACTCCCCCGCCCCAACCTAACCCGGCCGCCTCCTCCACTGCCAGGGCCTCGAATCGCCCACCTGTCGCCCCCACAGCCTGGCCTGCCTACCTCCCCGGGGCCCCTCCTTTTTTCTAAGGTAGACGGAGTTATGAGAGTGAGAGAGAGAGGAGAAGCTCGCCGGAGTTGGGAGGGAGAGAGGAGAAGCTCGCTGAACCCTAATTCGCAGATCCAGGAGAAGTAGGATGAATCGCCTACCTCGCTACGCAGCTACCGCCGGAACCCGCCGCCGCCGTCGGAGGGGACAGAGGGAGGAGCCGTGTAGGGTGGAGCGCATCCGTGTGGCGTGGAGCGCATACGCGTCGAGCGCGCCGGGGCGCGTGGGGAGCGTGCACGTGCGTGCACGTGCGGGCCATGGGCGTCATCGCCTGAAGCTTTCCTCAATCTCAAGCGTTTGAGATGTAGGAAATGTGAGGAAAATAACATGCCATCTTTAATCGGAGGCATTGAGAAAGGTTGTGGATGAAAATGATCAGTAAGAATGATTATTTTTGAGGTGGTAATAATATTATCTAAACATTTATATTTGGTTAAAAAATCACATCTTTTAATTTTTAACTATTTATAGTGGTGGTTTCATTGTCGTGCGAGAAGAAGAGGAAAGTCAAGTTTGCATCCAGACGCAACACGATCTGTTCCTGACCGTGGTCCTTTTGGGTCTTTCCATCTTTGGGATGGCAATACGGACGGAGGGACTAGCCCCCGGACGTCCATATGCCTACACCTGTTATCCGTCCGTTTTTAATATTTTCAATAATGATATCTTTAGGGCATCTATAAATGCAGCTTCGTGCTCCACACCTGCTGCCCGCCTATGAATGTAGCTTCGTGCGGCACACCTACTGCCACGCCCATGGATATAGCTTTTTGCCCTGCGCCTGATACCGTGCTCGCTTCGCTTCCCACGTGCACGGGGGACCGGCGGCTCGAGGGGACCACCTTCGCCTGCGCCCCCTTGTCACGCTTGCTCATGAAACACTTGCAGCATAAACACATTTGTTGCAACATACGTACGAAATAAATAAAACATTTACAACATACGCTTGCAACATATGTGTTTGGACACTACAACATATGCAACATCCAGATAAAACACTTGCAACGTGCATTTGAAACAGCTAAAACATTTGAAACATACACTTGCAACATACGTGTATAGCTAGTGCAACATATGCAGTATCCAGATAAAACACTTGCAACATATGTTTGAAACAGCTGAAACATTTGCGACATCCCGTTACTCTCAAAATATTTTTTAGCGCCCTGGTGAAGTGTACATATTTAGCATTTGCGTTAACCATCCATCTAGCATACCCCCCTCTCTCACACATCTATGACCTCCGTTCCTTCAATTAGCTGACCAGGTATAGTACGAAGCAACGATGCATGGATTCATCAAAACCATCGTCATTGATACATGCATACCTTAGTGACGCTAAATCTCAGTGTGGCCAGGAGCCATCGTCGATGGGGAAGAGGATGTGAGATACAGAGGGGAAAAAGAAGAGAAGAGAGTGTATAACAAAGGGGATAAGATTGAAAGGCCGACGTCACATGTTAGCAAGGTAATAAATAGCGTATAGCGGGTTGGTAGCGGATTAGCGTCGAGGTAGCGGATTGTGGATAGCGGACAATATTGCGGACGAAGTTCCAACAGCGACACCCAATAATCCCACATAATTTTGAGTATTATCATATATCATGAATAATAAGTATAAATAGACATTTAATGACACTCAAAGAACGCCTGAACCTGGACCTGGAGGCTACATTCGATGCATGAGTGTTTGAGTTGGGGTGTGAGTCATAGTGGGTTGGGCTGATTAGGGTAATTTGCTTCCACGCTATTGCGGCCTGCTACATGCAATTGTGGCCGCAATATCACCCTGCTACTCAGAATTGCGTCCGTAAAGTTTCAGGCTGCAAAGTTTAGAGCGCTACCTTATAGCGGTAGCGGCAATGTTGTGGCCGCTACCGCCGCTTTTTATTACCTTGCATGTTAGGGCCACGCCATCATAATGAGTTCTCAAGATTTGGACTTCAAGTGGTACTATTAATGAGTTTAGCGTGCCAAAATTGCATTTGAGTATCCTGTAACACCACTGGTGTTACGAGCTTATTTAGCACCGCGTTTTAGGCCTAAAAAAATTTCTAAAACGATTTTCTCGGATTTTGAAATTTGACTTATATTTAAAAGTATCATTTGTGGCGAGTTATATTGAACTAACTAGTCGAGTAGTTCTTGAATTTAGTTCAAGACTAGAAATTATAATTTTCTAAGTCGGAAACGTTAGACAATAACGTGTCAGCATTTAAATTCTAGCTAAATTTCTTAAACACTAACTTGATATTTTTGTATCGCTAGTTGCATCCTTGTGAGTACTTTGACGTGGAGTGGTTCGTAGAATGGTCTGACGTAGCGGGGTTATTCCAAGATTTGCTCGAAACTCATTAGAACACGCGAAGAACCACGTTCGGTGTGCTGTTCGTGAATCGGCGCGCTGCTCGACGAACTCATCTTGGCCTTCCCATATCTTTTTCCCTAGTCGCTCTTGGGTCGCACCGAATGTTTCCCTAGCTAGCTGGTGGCATGGACTTTGGATTAGTGAGGTTGGTCGAACCTTAACTGCACTTGTGGGCAGCCTTGACTTCGCTTTAAAAAGCGTGCACGACACTGGTTTCGGCCAATCGGCCTTTGGCCGCGGTCACCACGCGTTTCAATGCGTTCTACCGTGTATGGCCGCGCCGTGGCCTGGCCGTCGGCTGAGCGTCTGGCCGTGCCTAGCGCCATCGCCGCGCTGCCGTCCCCGGTCGCTTGGTTGCCCTCCTTCCGTGCCTTGCCCCGCTGGCCAACCTTGTGGCCGTGGCCGCACGTCGGGCCTGGCAGGGTCGTTGTCGCTCCATGCTGTGCGCATGCGGTAGCCGACCGTGGTGCTGCTCACTCGCATCGGCGTAGGTCTGTGCCCCTACCCTCTTGTCACTTCGGTCGCTGTAGAGCTCGTCCTTGCTACTCGACCCGTCTAACTCGCCCTGTTCTCGACGTCGTCGCGTTGCCGGTCGTGTCGCTGTTGCAGTTGACCGCGCGCAGGCGCACCTTTATGGAGCTATCTGCGCCAACCGACACACCGACTGGACCACGTGCTCGGCCAAACTCGCTCAGGCCCTCGCCTTTTTCTTTCACGCCTGCTTTCCCTGTCTCTGAGTGCCCTCCCCGCTCTCTCTCGGCTTGCCTGCTCGCTGGGCCATGGAGGCCGTCGTTGCACCATGTTGCGCCCCCCTCCTCTGCTTTGCCTCGCGTGAGCTCCCGCCTGGGCGAGGCCATCGTCGCTGCGCCACTCGTCCGCCCATCGCCGGTCCTCCCCGCGTGACCGCGCACGAGCGTCGCCCCTCCATTCCCGCGCTGGACCGCCACCCTTCCGTGCGCCCGTACCGCAGCGCCTCGCCGGTCCGTCCGCGCTGAACTCAGCCACCGCTGCGGCCATTGCACCAGGTCGCCCCGCCGAGCAACCTGCGCGCCGGCACCCCATCCTCTTCCTTCTCCGCTGGAGTCGCCCTGCCGAGCAACTCGTGCACCCGTGCCCGCAGTCGCTGGCGCCCCCCCCCTCATCTTCCTGCCATCCACGTGCCTCCCGCAGAAGTGCCCGCTGTCCCACCGTATCAGCTCCGCCGCGGCTACTCCTGTTTCCCCGGTGCACCGTGGAGCTGTCCGACACGCCGCCTCCTTCGCTCACAGCTCCCCGTGCCGTCGTCCCGCGCGCATGCCGTGGCCTCACGCTGGCCCGCGTCCCTCGGTCCCGCTGCTGCCCATAGTTGTGCGCCACACCACCGCCGCGCCCCTGCCGCGCCCACGGCAGCCGCGGTGCGCTATGGTGACTCATCCGTTGCGTGTGCGAACGAGCACGCATGGGCCCCACGGCCATGCTGGACCACCGCCTTGGCGCTGCCCACGCCAGCCACCGCACCACCGCCTGCTGCCCGTCGCCGGCAAGCCGTTTTCGTGGCCGGCGGATGGGCTCCTTGCCGGTGCTCTGTTTTGTGGGAGGAGCCGAGGTGAGAAATCCAAGCAAATATTTTATACAGGGTCCTCGGTGCAAAATACGTGACACAAGGGAATAGTGCGTATGTCCTACGGATCGATTTAAGAAAAGTGTAGGGACCTCACCGCAAAATAACCGCCACCGCTCTGCCCTGTCGCATGGGCCAGCAGTGCTGGGTCATCCGCGCCCGCGCGTTTGGGACGACCTTAGGCCGCTGCGGCGAACATTTCGATGGGCTGCCAGTCCACTTGGGTTGTCCGCGTTGCCTAGCCGCGCACTGGGCCAGCCTGAGGCCACCGTGGCTAGGCCGCTCGTGCCGCCTCCGCTGGGCCGGCCTTGAGCCGTCCGCTGCCTGGGCCTCGTGTGCGCAGTTCCTGCTGGCCTTTAGTCTTATAAGCATTTGCTAAGTTAGTTTTGGAATTAAAGTTGTAAAAGCAATATAAAATAGTATAGGAATCCAAAAATGATGAAACTAGTTTTGTTGAGTCTCTAAAATCATGATATACCTGTTAGTATATTTTTTCACATAGTTTGATGATATTCTTAGGAGCTATATAATTAATTTGGGATACTTAATATTATAAAAATATAAACTTGTAGGAATTTCCATGATAAATTGGTAATATTGTTGAATCTGAAATTTGTACAGTAGGCTCCTAGCAATATTAGGTACTCACTGTAATTTTTGTAGCTTCAGAATAATTAGTTACTAGATAAATAATGGTGCCCTATTTTGAATAAAGATTAAATTGATAGAGTGAAATAAAGAAACACCTTGGGTTTATATAACTAAAATAATTATTGGGAAATAACGTCTTATTCGACAACATGGATACGTAGACCAGCATTAGAACTATCTCGTTAGCCTGTGAGGTGTGATCGAGTTTCTAAGCATTTGGCTATCGTTGATTATTTACATCTATGTATTTATATCCATGCATATCATATAGGTACGATAATGGATCAACAGATCAATTGAAGGATGATTGGGAATCCAAAGATGGTGTAATGGTATTCTCTCCAGGAGATAATGCAATGGGTTTTCTATTTAGATCACGGTGGATGATCTGAAGATGCAGATACTAACTTTTTCATATATATCTTACCCAGGCAAGCCCCGATGCATAACCCCTACTTTTCTGCTGTTTAAATTATATTTGTGCATTAAGTTTTAAGAAGTTGAATGAAACCCACTTGCATATATATCTTTATCCTATGAGTCTTACTAGTATGATAGGATCGTGTAGAAGGCTATGCTATAGGACTCCGATAAAAGTCGAGTGATGGCTGTCACTCGCGAGAGATAGGAAATATATTACTGTATTATTATCACTTGGAAAATATAAATGGTGGAAAGAAAAAATGGTGACCGGACAGGGATATGGTTTGGGTATTGGTGGGTGTAAGAGGTTGTGTCGCCGTGGACGCGGGGCATGGCTTGGTTACACTGCTTTCTCTGTCTGTGTCGGTTAAGGACCAATCGTTGCATAAGCCATCGAGGCAAGTCATAGACTTATTATCCCGAGGACATACTTGGGTATGGGCGCTTAGAAGACTTGTTGCTCTCTTATCGTGGATCTGGCTCTTTTCGAACCGACTATCAGGGTTTTATTTTGGTGGAGGATGTCCTTGCACCGCACTGAGTCTGGGACTCAGAGGCGGGGGCTTGGAGTCCTAGTTTAGACGGGGACTTGGACACCCAGGACAGGAGAGTGATGGGTTGGTTCTGCTTGTGTCTTAGGTACAAGCGGGACGTGTGTTTTCGGGGTACCCAGCTAGGGGCATTGATTCGCGAATCGCCGGGCAATCCGGTACGGCTTGTTTCGTGTCTAGCACCATAGTAAGAACTGAAAGATGAAAGATGGAAGAAAAGGAAAATCTAATTGTTTACCACCTGCTTGAAAGTAGTACAGGTGCTTACATAGAATGGTTAGTTAATGAACCAATACAGCTATTAATAAAAAGCGAATATAAGGACGCACGTTTAGTAATGCTTCCTGCAAATGCAATAAACCCACAAGCCAAATAGCCTTGCATATCCTTGGAGTCTTTTCTTTTCTCTTATCGGGTAAGTCTTGCTGAGTAAAATTGAGTACTCAGGGTTTTATCCCCCCTGTTGCAGGTGACCGGTGGATGCTAGAGCTGACCCTTGTGTGTGGATACCTCCTGGTGGGCTCAGTGAGGATTCCTTTACGCTGCGATCATAGTTGTTATTTATATACTCTCATCAAATGCTTTTATAAATGAAAGTTTCATAATCTGTTGTCGTAGTTTATATATCAATACTTCATCATGTCATGTTAGATATTTATTTCCGTTGTAATTTGGATCACTTGTTATATTCCGCTGTTCAATTAGATTATTTATAACTCTGATAATATATTCATATTCCGCTATTATAAATGATAAATACTGTACTCTGATGTTACATGCAAAGTGATGTAAGAAATGGTTAAGAATGATGTAAGCTTTATTCTCTCATTTGTGATCCTGATGGCAAAAATGTGGATTTTCGGGTTCTCCCCTGTGGTGTGTCCGACGGAACCGTGTAATTTGGTGTTCTCCTTAGGTGCTTAGTGTCTAATGAAAGACGAGCACTCCTGAAAGACATTAGATTAGGCAGTTCTGCCACGTATCCAGACCTAGATGATACTCCATCCATCCCAAATTGTAAGTCATTCCAAGAATCTTGGAGAGTCAAAGCTTCTCAAGTTTGACCAAAATTATAAAAAAAATACAAAGATTTATGACATTAAATAGGTATACTATAAAAATATAATTAACAAAGAATCTATTGGTACTTAGTTGGTATCATAAATGTTATTATCTTATTATATAAACTTGGTCAAACTTGAGATGCTTTGACTCTCCAAGATTCTTGGAATGACTTATAATTTGGGATAGAGAGAGTAACATGGAATATGTCCTCTAGCAACATTTACTTGCCGGGACAACATGCAGGCCACATCATCTCACGGCCGGCTACCATACAGGCGGTTTAGTGTGAATTCAGATAATTTGGACCTTATATGTGGTACAACTAACAAGTTCATGTGCCCAAAAAAAAATGTATTTTAAAAGTTCCAGGATCCGAATAGGCACACACAACAACTAAACAAGTTCAAGGATAATGATGAAATATACTCTTCTCTATTAATATATATGTTTGGCGTACTTTCGCCAGACTTTTTAAAAATGTACATGGAACGTTTGTATGGAAACCAAACACGTCCATTGGCCCAAATCGTTCAATGGGTGAACAAAAATCTAGGGTGATTTGTGTACGCCATAAACTTGATCATCCAGCTAATTCGGTGAAACTAGTTTAGTTGAATCGGTTATGAAGAATTTTGATTTTGGCAAAATATTAACTGAATTTACCATTGAAGAAAACTAAATTGACAAAATGAGTTAACCTCGATATATAATACTCCCTTCAGGTTCCTAAAAGAAGTCGTTTTGGACAGTGATAAGGTCTCCAAAGCATAACTTTGATTTCTTATTTTTATAAAAATATTTATTGGAAAGCGATATGTGTATATGTTTATGAAAGTATTTTTCAAGACAAATCTATTTATATGGTTTTCATATTTCCAAACTCGACAACTTAAAAGTTATTCATGTTATATATTTTCAATGTTTGACCAAAACCATTTTCAAAATGACTTCTATTAAGAACCTGGAGGTAGTACTTTCTCTATCCCAAAATACATGAACTTGTAGGCTTGAAATTTTGTCCTAAAATACTTAACCTTGTCAATTTCCAATGCACCTTTCTCTTTTTCTAATATATCTCTATCTCTATCTGTAACATCTCTGGTGTTATGAGCTTGCTTAGCACCGAGATTTAGGTCCGAGAGGGATTAGCCAAACAAGTTTTCGAGTTTTAAAAATTTATAACGCACGTGAAATAATAAATGAATCATATGTGACTCACTTTTATGGTTGAGAAAAATCAAAATAAATAGTGTTAACTAGTGCTCTTGGGAGCTCAAAAATCAAATTTGACGTTAAGCTCTTTTTATTAAGTCGGCAAACACTTGAACTCTTGTTAAAATACCATTTTTGACGAATTATATTGAGCAAAATAGTTAAATGGTGCTTAAATATTTTGCTCCTATGGGTTAGTATAAGGTATGGACTATTGCATGAAGTATTTGTTGGTTGAAGTTAACAAGGTTTAGACCTATTAAAAATTGCGACTAAAGAGTTAATGGTTACTTAGCCCCAACTGCAAACCTTAACTTTTTTAAGTATGGAAAAGTAGTAAGACAATGCTATTTTGACATTTAATTTTCAACAAAAAATTTTAAACACTAGCTGCATGTTTTGGTATTGTTAATTGCATCAAAGTGAGTACTTGAGCATGGCATAGATGGTTGTTGTGTTGGGTGTCACGTTGCTCTCGTAAAAATTGCCCAACCTCCTTAGAGCGTGCTGTGAACCTCGATCGAGATCGTTAGCAGCTTTTGTCGCGCTTCAAAATTCATGCACGTCACCACTCGTCGTTGCGCGTCTCGTGTCTACAGTCACCGCGAGCGCTTGTCGATACCTAGCCATTCTTGGCCATGGTCGTGCTCGTGGCCAGCCTTGCGGGCTATCGACCGAGCGTCGGGCTAAGTTTGGCCTCGGCCGCCTCCGCGGGCCCGGACTGCGCCGCAGGGCTGCTGCGGTGTGGCCGTAGCGTGCACGCTGCCGGCCAGGCCGTGCGCGGGCCAAGCCGATGCCGCGATAGCCGCCGTATGACTGATGTGGCACCCGTCTCGCCGCTCAATCCACCTACCGCCGAGTCGTTGTCTGCATCCGCTGTTCTATCACGTTGCTGCCCTTTGTCATGATGTCAATGCCTTTCCCGTGTGACTACTGTTCCACTGCCGCCATCAATGCCCTGCCAAGACCGAGCGGTCCCATCTCGGCACCCCATGGCACGCTCCCTCTGAGCCTCACCATGCGGATGCTCCCACACATTTAACATAGCTTTGGTCGACGTTGTCCGAGCCTTGAGGCCGCTGCCCCGTCCGCCTGGCTGCCAACGGAGCCGCGCCACTTCGCAAGCTTATACGCGCGGTTCGTGATAGCTCGCCTCGATTCAGTGCTCCAGCAGCTAGGATTGGAGGCTCGCTAGCAGCCCGACCCTCACTTTGGCGCAACCGAGCACTACTGGCCGCCAATTTGGTATTTTTCTCACCGCCGGCTAGGTGCGCCGCCGTGCCGGCGAAATTGGGGTAAGGTCCGAATGGGTTCAATTGTTTGTATCCATGAGCTCGCTTTGACCTCCTCTATCTGGTGCTCGCGCCATTTGGCCGGGGCGCTTGCCGAAGACGTGGTGACGCGTGGGTGTCCATCCCGGAGCCCCGCTGCCCCGGTGGCTCGCACGTGGCCAGACCACCACAACACTCCCCTGCTTTTAACCGGCAGTGGGGCGTACACCACAGTGAGCTACTGATGCTTCTCCGCCATCTCTACCTTGCCGTGAGGGCGTAGGCTCGCTGGAACAGTCGCGCCACCATCGTGGATAGCCGCTCGCCGCTATAGCCCGCGACAATGCGCCTCCGAGTCCCTAACCGCCACCAATCCTTGCGCATTTAGCTGTAGATGGTGGTCGACCCCTTAATTCCGTCATAGCGAGTCTAGTTTGCCTGGCGTAACCACCTTATGCCGTCGCCGCCGCATCGGCGCGCGTGGGGTTTCCACGGATCTCCCCGTGGTAAAGGCAAAAACATCCGAGGGTTTGGTTGTAAAGTTACTGATGGTAGGAATAGTACACATAATAGTCGTATTATTCTCTAAAAGCTCGGGGGCCTTTCTACAAAACAGCCAACGCGCGCGGGCGTCCTCGGCCTTGGGCCGTACTGGGCCGTCGCGACGCGCGCGCAGTCGCGCTACGCTGGGTTGTCGGGCCAGAACGAGTTGCTGCCAGCCCTTTCCTTTTTCTAATGCATTTTCTAATTTAATTTCTAAGGTAAACTTGTAAATTCAATATAAAATTATGTAGTTAACCAAAAATTGTCAAACTAATTTTGTTAAGTTCCTAAAATCATGATCTATCTGCTAATAAAATTGGCTATAAGGACGCACGTTTAGTAATGCTACCTGCAGATGCAATAACCCACAAGCCAGATAGCCTTGTATATCCTTGGAGTCTTTTATTTTCCTTCTGTCGGGTAAGTCTTGCTGAGTACAATCGAGTACTTAGAGTTTTATTTCCCCTATTGCAGGTGATCGGGGAATACTTAGAGCTGACTCCTGTGTGTGGAAATATCCTGGTGGGCTCAGAGAGGATTCTTTTCACGCTACGATCGTAGTATTTATTTATAACCCTCACTAAAGATTTTTATAAGAAAAGATGTAAAATCTGCTAGCATCTCTGGTATAAAAATGTTCACTATGTTAATGCTCTACCATGTCATTAAATTAATCCTGCTTTCTCGTAACTCTGATAACATTGTTATATTCCGCTGTTATAATCAATTGAGGTAATATTCTACTACTGTAATAAAGTGATGTAAGAGATGATTTTAGAATGTTGTAAGCTTTATTCTCTCATTTATGATCCTGATGGAAAAATATAGATTTTTAAGTTCTTCTTTGGGGTGTGCTCGACGAAACTGCGTAGTTTAGTGTCCTATCTTGAGTACTTAGTGTCTAATGTAAGACAAGTATTCCTAAAAGACATTATATTAGACGGTTCTGCCACACTATCTCTCTTCTTCTTGCTTTTTGTGCATGGTATTTTTTTTTACTTCTTAATTCCCATGCCCGGACTATATGGTCATCTATTTTGGTACAGGGTGGTGAGTATTGTTCTACAGGAGACAATGCAACAACACATTTGCATATGAAACCACCCAACAAGAAATGCATCAAAAAGAAAAGAAAAGGTAAGAAAGAATGCTTGTAACAAATAAAGCCTGATAGAGATACATTTAAATATGCAAATAGACGTAGTTTTGATGTTTAATGTAATAGTATCACAAAGAAATTTGATTAAATCGGTTAATGCCACATAATAACAGAATAAATCACCGATCACCAAATCACGCAGAAGTCTTAACTAAACAGACTCTGAAAAATATTTGTTAATCAATTTGTTTTGGTTAAACTGGTTCGGTTCAGTTCGTTTAAATGATTCTGGTGCTATTTTGTCCACCGCTAGTATGCCGGGCTTTCCGTGCTCTGACATGGCTTATCAGTTATACTTTTTCAATGAAGAAATATTATTTTTCTATCACCACAAATTAGCGCACAATACTTTTCAGCTTCCCTTTGAGAAAAACGAACGGAGTCTGGATCGGCCCAAATTCAGCGGGTAGCAACATGCTTTCGTCTGTTGGCACTTGCAGCTATCTCGTTCCCTGCTCAGGCCTTCAGGGAATCAGAGCTACAAAGCCCGCAAACACCTGCCTCTGCTCTCAGGCTACCTCCCTTGAAGCCTTGAAGGTGGTTGCACCTGCACGTAATACAGGTGTACAGCAGTACGGAGAATCTGACTGACTGACTGACTGCCTTGCCGGTGACTCCGTGGTCTGTAGAAAGCGCTATCTGAACATGAAACTAGTACACTGCGCGGCGGTGCAAGTCCGGTGCATTATGGCGAGGGTCGGTCCCGTGTAAACAGGTTGAGTAGGTTCTGACAGCGAGTTTACGACGGCGTACGAGAATCCCAGGCGGTGCCGGTGCCAAATCAGGTCGCACCGCCACGGCGGCACCGACGGGGGGCGTCGCCCGAGATAAAGCAGCGCAAAACACAACGGTGGCGGATTCAGACTTGGGCGCGTCCGCGTCTCGGCCGACGAGGAAGCGTCATCCATGTGCTGGTGAGCGCAAGGACAACTGGACACGGAGCTGCCGTACGCCAGGTCGCCAGCCACCACGCCGCCGCCGCCCCCGGCTCGGGGACCCCGCACTGCGCACGTGCCCCACTCCCTGCTGTTCATCTCGCGCCCCGCGCGCGGGCGGCGGCCGGTTGCGCGCGTGGCGTGCACGGCGGCGAGGCAAAACCGGCCACCGCGTTAGTAAAACGGATTGTTTACGCTGGTCCCCTCGCCATATATAACACCAAAACTATTCGAGATCGCGTCCGCTGGTGCTGACTTTCGTGCGAATTATCTGCCCTGTTCGCTTGATCGTAAATTTTCAGTCAGGAACCGTGTTTTTCTCTCACACCAAACCAGCCAGCAGTAAATAATCCACGATCGTTTACGGCCTCCCGAACATGCTGCAAGTTCGCATTCTGCACTCGGCACTCCCCACGTCTGGTGCCAAAATTTGTTTTTACCTGCCCTATTTGAAAGTCGGAGCGAAGTTTCATGAAAGTCGTAGCGAAGGCAGCATCGTGCACCGAGCTTGCTTGCTTGCCGTCGAAACCATGCCAGGAAGTTTCATGTCTCGTTAGACCAGCCTAGGGCTATGGCTATGAACTTTCCCTAGTAGAAAATCTTCAAAACAGAGACAGCAAGGTTAGACCAACTGCGGAGGGTTCGGACTCGGTCTAGCGCAGACAGAAGCAAGGGCCTCATTTTCCGCCGCCGTGGAACCACGAACCAGGAAGCCGTCAAACGTCAATCCATCTTGGCATGTTCAAGTGGTTTCGTTGACCTGATTCAGACGCCCGGATTCTACAGAAAACATCAGATCCCTCTTCACGTGAGCACGGCTGGACGCATTCCCGCCGTTTTCGCAGCTGCTTCGCAACAGCGCGAGCTCACTGTGCGCCTGTGGCTGATGGAGATGGGATCTCTGTGTTTGCAGTAACGTCAACCTAGTTTATGCGCAAAAAAAAAGTAACGTCAACCTAGTTGACAGAATTTAGCTTGATACATTAAGAAGACAAATTCCAGGAGCATAAAATGGTTAATTAATTTTCCTTCTGAACAAAACTCAAGAGAGCTCCTGATTACATGGGATAGGGGGGACATCACAAAAGTAAAAACATGGTTAGGTACCTCCATTTTTCTTTCCATTTAGGAAAGCCCATAACCTATGTGTCCCATCCATCAACAAAGCTCTGCCTGTCTGTCTCCATCACCTATCAACAGTTCCGGACTTCCCGACGGCAGGCGCACCAACACACAGACGCACAGTAAAGAAAGTCTCATGGATGGCGATCACCAGACCCATCACCAGCAGTAGTCAAACGAAAGCAACCCCTAGACAAACCCAACACAAGCGCGAGAGAGAATGAAGTGAAATTCCCCGCCCTGGAGCTAACGAACCACCACGCATGTCATCGCAGATCCACACAGGATCGGAAGCTTCCAAAAAGATCCCTTTACGAAAAGCCAGAGAAAAGGCCGCGAAAAAGCTGAGAAAAAACCCCGATCGACCCCATGCCCGATCAAACGCCGTGCGTGCCTATAGTACTACTCGTCTGCTCCGTAGTTGTCCCTAGTAGTAGTCCGTACCGCACGACGGCACGAGAGCACAGCCCGGCCCTGCTGTCCCCGACCGCGCGCACACGCCGCCAGCCCGGACCCAGCCAGGCTCCTCCGCTGCCCCCGCGCCTCGCCTACGCACGGCCAGCCAGGCCACCTCAAAAAGTCCAACCGCATCGCAACTCCTCCACAGCTCGCGTGCAGCTGCAGCATCCGCGAAGCTCCCCTCCCCCCCGCTACGCAGTCCGCACCCACACCGCCTGACCTGATCTGACTCACGTAACGTACTACTATATATATTTCAGCACACGAGCGCGCCCACACACACGGCGACAGGTGACTGCTGGGTTTTTTACACGAGAAGTGGTGGTAGCGTTTCCGGTCCTGTCGGCGAGCTGGCTGGCGGTTCGGTTTCGGCGGCATGGTGATGGGCAACAACAAGGACAAGGCCAAGTCGGGCAAGGCGGAGGGCGCGCGGTGCCGGCGGCACCGGCAGCAGGGGGCGGGCGTCTGCGCGTCCTGCCTGCGGGACCGCCTGTCTCACCTGTCCCTCTCGGCGTCGCTGCCCTCCGTCGTGCGCGGCGAGGAGGCGGAGGGGTACAGCAGATACCACGAGGAGGCGTCCTCCTGCTGCTCGGAGGCCTCCACGGCCTACTCCTCGGAGGGCTCTAGCGCGGCGTCGTCGGAGTGTGCCAGCCCGGGCGGCGACGAGCCGGCGTTCCACGACGAGATGAGGCGCGCGGCGCGGGTGTCGCTGCTGATGCGGCACGAGCGGGTCGTCGGGGACGCCGATGCCGTGGCCGCGTTCCTCCGGGCGAGGAGGGAGCAGAGGAGGACCACGGCCACGGGCTTCTGGGCCAAGCTGCTGCACGCGACGCGGGGAGGAGGGAAGAAGGACCAAGGGTGCTCGATGGCCGCGCGCGGCAAGACGCTCGAGGAGAGGGCCGCCGCGGCCAAGTGGGCTCTCTTCTGAATTCTGATCGGGCCATCTCGTCTAGGTGTGTTGTGATGGGCCATCTCGAGGAGAGGGACGCTCGAGGAGATGGTCGTGATGGGCTGGTCCTTTTTTTCCGCGCGCGGCAAGAAGGACCAAGGATGCACGCAGGCAGCCCGCTCCTCGCTGTGTTGTGGTTTCGTCGATGACTTATTTCTAGTGTTTTGCGAACAATTTTTTTTTGGGTTCTTTTGGTGCATTTTGTTGATGGCTTTCGCCTAGGTGTCGAAGGGGCATGCAGCTAGGCTATCCAAAATCCATGCTTTGTACAGATCTAAAGCAAAGAACCTGTACTTGATCAGTTAATCAATATTCTTTGATTGGTTTTAACATCAAGAAACTGAACTCAAATGGTACCTATGCCGCTACACGAACTTAGGCTCTGTTCGGCTGATATATAAGTCGGCTTATCGGCTGAAGCTGTTTTGTTGAGAGAGAAATTACTGTAGATTCTAGCTGATAAGCCAGCTGATAAGTTCAAGTGAGCCGGGCCTTGATAAGCTGAGTCGCTGACTTTTGCTTTGATTCAGTAGAAACTTGAAGAGATCAACAAGGCACGACCTGACGACCCATTCCTCTTTATGCTACTAGCCTAGAATACAATTTAGGCATAAATAAGATGCGGAATTACACCCTAAAAATTACTAACCACTAGAGTTTTAGGGTCTATCGAAGTTCGGGAAAAAAAGATAAGCATTTCGCACCTTTTTTAAACGTGTCTTTTCTTAGGCAACAGGATTAAATCTGGATTCTAGTATTATTTCTTTGAAAAAAGTTTAATTTATTATTGAAGTTTCTAATCCAATTTGTATGTGAACAAATTTTCATCTCAATTTACTCTCAAAAATTGTTTCACGTGGTAAAACATACCCATATTTAGATTTTTCTTTTTTTATCTCCACTTACAAGTCGACCTAACACAATTTGTAGGAAAGAGAACATGGAACACTATGTACAAGATACAATAATATTTTTAATCACTATTTTCGTATAAATTTTGGATCTCATTATATACTCTATCACTAAAAAAACAGGCCCCGTTTAAATCAGCACAACTTTTTATAAGTTGTAATAGCTGGAGGGAACCTGCAATTAGATTTTTATAAGCTGGATGGTCAAACAGTTCAAATTAGACTACTATAGGCTGGACTTTTTGATAAGCTAAAACTTTTTAAAGTAGCTAGGAACTTATTTTAGTCGATCCAAACAGAGCCCTAGAACTACTATTCAATGTTTAGTTTGTCACCATACTTTAACAATGTACCTCAAGACAGATAAGACAATCCAACTAAAACGGTTTGAGAGAATAAATCAAGCCAACTATACTTCATTCGTAAAGTCATCAGAAATATAAATCTTCTAGATTTATTCTAAATCAAACGTTTTTATTGTAGATTATAGATATCTAAAACTTTTTATGGATCGACAATATCAAATCAACATTACTAGATTTATAATAAAAATATTTTCATAGTATCTAAACCGTGTGCATTGTGTCAATGTTGTAATAGACTTATATTTACAAAGTGTATGAGTGCATGGTGTCTTCCTCCAGCTATGGGAGCAACAAGACTACTGACACATCTAGACCCCAATGTAGTGTTTATGAGGCTTTAGTGATTAATGAGACTAACATATGTTTTGCATAGGTTAATGCAATTGAGTTAGTTGCAATGTGAATGGCCACAAGTGTCTTGATCCCAAGACTTGGTCATTAATCGACTTATGGTGCAAAGGATGATTGATAAGACTAAGGACACTCGAGAACGAATGTGGTTGCGTGCATGGGGACATTTGCTAGTAGTCTGTATTAGGGTTTTGTTTTTCCTTTGGTCGTGCTATTAAGGGGGCCAAGGCATCCAACTTGAAAGAGTTGACGCGAGAACATTTGGATATGGCAGGAATATTTCGGTAAATTTCCAACTAGCTACTAGCGAAATCAGCTAGCACAGCGCCATTGTATGATCTGGCATAACTAGAGGTTAGCGGATCATCCGGTAATGTCTACGTTTGTCAACTTTTTTCCAATGGCTAGGAGCCTCTTCGCCATTCTAGAGTGTGAAAGGTCCTTGTTGGTTTTGGTAATTGAGTGACAACATAGGTGGACTAATTGTGTTTATGTGAGATACACAGGTGATTAGTCCACAGGTACATGTGTGTGAGCAACATATGCCATGAAGGTGAAAATGGCTTGGAGATGTTGCAAAGCTCACACATGTGATGATGAAGGAGCTTATTGCACATGAGACATGACATTGAGTCATGTGATCAAGGTGGAGAAGATCAAGACATGACTTGGCTTGATGGACCGGTTGCAAGCGTGAAGGGCAAGTCGAAGGCTTTGGAGTGATGGACCGCGTGGCGGTGAAGCTTGAGCAAGACTTGGCGCCGATGGACGATGGCAATGGTGAAGAGCAAGTAGAGTCAAGATCGATGAACCAATATGATCATGTGATGATATGAAGTGGATCATATCATTGTTGATCGTGTTGGTGCATGTGTTGCATCGACATTGGAGGAGATGGAATGGAATGCGCAAGGCAAAGGTATAACCTAGGGCATTTCATTTCACCGGTCATAGGTGTGTAGAGAAGTTTATGACCGGGTTTAGGATAGATGGCCGTACTATCAAGAGGGGCAAACTTGTTTGCATATCGGTCATCTAGTGCCACTCGAGTGATCTAACTTTGCATTGTCGCTAGGATCGAGTGGCGTGGCAAGTTGAGTGGCTAACATCCTTTGGGAAATGATTGTGAAAATGCTAACACACATACACATGATGGTGTACACTTGGTGGTGTTGGCACATTTACAAAGGAGGTGGTGTTTGCAGGGGTGAGATGGGTTTTGGGTCCCTCTCTCCCTCCCGCCGAGCTTGCGAGGCGGGATTCGGCGCTTTCGGGAAAATGGAATGCTTATTTTCTATTGCGCCGGATGCAAATCCTTGGTGGTTGGCTCTTTGGAGCAAGGATGAAGAAGTTAGAAGTGAAAACGTGTTGGTCGCGAAGATGCTGGCGTCGGTCAACTGACCGGACGCTGGATCTGAATGCACCGGACGCTGACTGCCTGCGTCCGGTCGCGCTGACGTGGAGTGTAGCAGTAGCTGGAGAGTGACCGGACGCTGGTGCTGCGTCCAATCGCGTTCGACCGGACGCGTCCGGTCATGCTCGGGAGCTTACTGGAAACGACCGGACGCTGCGGTCCAGCGTCCGGTCAGTTGAAGCTGATGCGTCCGGTCAGGTCAAGTGACCGTTGGAATCGGGACACGTGGTCGTCTGCAGGCGACCGGACGCTGAGGTCCAGCGTCCGGTCAACACGACCGGAGCGTCCGGTCGGCCCGACCGTTGCCCAGTGAAGGGGTAACGGCTAGTTTAGCCCTTGGGGCTATAAATAGAAGTGGCCCTCGGCCATGGCTGGTGCTGAGCACCTCAAGGGACTTAGTGTCCATGCTTGTGAGTGCTTGGGAGCCCTCCATCACACATATACTTGATAGTGATCATTCGATTGTGTGAGTGAGCGATTCTAGTGCGATTGCATCATGAGGTTGCATCGAGTGGCACTAGGTGATCGAGTTGCAAGCCGGTGGTGCTTGTTACTCTTGGAGGTTGCCACCTCCTAGACGGCTTGGTGGTGGTCTCCGTCAAAGCGCGCAAGAAGCTTGTGCGGCGCTCCGGAGAAGTGCTTGTGAGGGGCACTTGTGCTCGCCCTGCGGGAGTCGCGAAGAGCAACATTAGTAAAGCGTGTCATTGAGCTACCCTCACTCAAGGGGTAGGTTCTTGCGGCGCCCGACGTGCGGGCTTAGCGGGTGATGCTAATTAGCCGCCGAACCACCAAGTGAGCGGTCGACACAACGGGGACTAGCGTGTTGGCAAACACGTGAACCTCGGGAGAAAAATCATCGTGTCAACCTTGTTCTTCCCGTTGGTTTGCATCTCCGTTACACAAGCTTGCGTTTACTTTCATATACATTAAGCTTGTGTTGTTGCTTTTGTAATTAGATAGCTTGTGTAGCTTGCTAATTACCTTCTTGCTTGTGTAGCATAGAAGTAGCTCTCTTGCGTGGCTAATTTGGTTTTAGTAACCTTGTTAGTCACATTGCTTAGTTTGTGTAGCTAAGTATTTGCGCTCTTTAATTAGGCATTGGCTGCCTTGTTATTGAGCTTTGCTAGTGAGCTTAGTTGGCTTTGTGCTTTTGCTTACTTGCATGTGTAGGAGCTCTCTAGTTGCTTAAAATACTAGTAGCATAGGTTTGTGTAACCTTGCTCTTAGAATTGTTTAAGAGAGCTCTAGCTAGCCCGGCACCTTTGTTGCATAATTGTTATCTTTGCAAGGTGCTAGTGAACATATATAGTGGGGTATAGTCTTGGCTAGACCGATAGTTTTAATTCCACATTTGTATCGGTTAGCCGACGCGATTAAGTTTTAGAAAAGACTATTCACCCCCCCCTCTAGTCGCCATCTCGACCCTTCAGAGTGGCAAACAGATATTCACTAGTTGAGAGGAGATTAATCAAGTACTTGTGACTTAGGTGCTCCAACATGGAGGAATTTGTGGCAATAACCCGAGACCATGGGAAAAATTATGTTGCCTCTTTGCCTCTTTAGGTTTCTTATATTACTTCTTGCTCTAGCTTTTTGTGTGCAAGTTCTCTTGTGACTAGGATTGTTTAGCAAGTGTGCTATCTTAGTGTAATCATGAGCTCCACTTTAGTAGTCTATCTCATAGGTTGTATAAAAAAGTGTGCGAAGTTCATAATAGACTTAGTTAGCATGTTTCTCTAGTTATCTTGCTAAGGACTTGTGTAGGATGGTGGCCCTAAGGAATTCATAGTATGTTTTTGTCAAAAACTTAGGTGCCAAGGTGCTTTGGATGTTTAGAGTTTGCATACCTAAGATTGTTGTTTTACGTATTTTAGATCTCAATTCAAACCCCCTGGCCATTCGATCCTTACAACTAATCTTGTTCTACTGGCATCATCTCCTCCCCTTCTCTATGATTGTCACCCTAGGTCCTCATGCACTACCACCCTTGGTCCCCCTCCATCCTATGCGACAACCTCGCTGGTTGTGAGGTCGACGTCCAATCTTGTCATAGCAGTTAGGGTTTTGATTGAATAAGTTATGCCCTATGGGCTACCAGAGGTTACCACCTTCATCAATTCCATGTTGGAACTTGTTTCTTGCAGACAATTCCAATGTGAATGCCCATCTAGGCTTTCAGCCTGGCATGCCTCATGTCGTTTTGGTTTTTGCAAGGTGGATGTGATTGGTGTGGAGGATTGTGTTCCTCATTCGCATCTTTGTGTCACTTGCTCGATGGATTCTTTGTATGGCAAGTATTTGTTGTTCTAGATTGATGGTTCCTTGATCATCTTCGACAACAAGTCATCTGATACTCTTTCAATGTGTCCGATGTGTCCTAGGAACTTCCCATGGCATTGGATCATGTTGCATTTTCAATGCTCAGAGCCTATCATTGTATATGATTGGAGGACAATGCTCTGACGGAGCAAGAGTCGAAGACATGCATTGGCGGTGAATAATGTTAGTTTTCTAGAGTCAATCCGCAAGGGTATTTGCACCTCAGGCAAGAGGTATATATAAACAAGGGTATAATTGTATGCAGGCTAGTGGTTACAAGTGCCTCAGTAGCACCTTAGGTCCTAGGTTTGACTCCTCATGGGAGCAAATATTCTAGGATTTAATGGTGTTTATGCTTTCAGTGGTAGGCGACGTTCCTGTCGATAGCGAGGCACTTGTGGTGACTTCATTAATCTTGAGGATTTGTCGGCCATGTCTTCAAAGATGCTCATAGGCGTAGGATTTGCATGCGTGTCTTCATGAAAGTGCATTTGCCCCCTATTTGGGTTTTTGGTGTATTGATGACATCCAAATTAGGGACTAATGTGATCTTAATGAGATATATCGCAACAATTAGTCCCATGAAAGATTTAAAGAGTTGATAAAGATGAAATGGTGTCCCTCAATTCTTGAAGTTGAAAAAGACATCGAACTCAAAGTGGATCCTCAAGTTTACATTTTATGCTTTTGAGTTTAGGTATGTCGTACTATAAAGAGGGATGCAAACTTAATTGGTCTAAGAAAGATAGAGTGCTCAAGTATAAAATTAAAATCAAAGAGAGACACTCTAGCACTTCATGAGAACGTAGAATAGTTTTTGGAGACTTTTGGTGTCGGAAGTCCCGACATAAGTTGGAACTCCCTATCGTTAGAAGTCACGACTCACACCGGAAGTCCTGACGCCCAGTCACTTAGGCTGCGTGGTGACTACAGCTATCAGAAGTCCTAACCCAAGTTAGGAGTCTCGACACCTGGACTTAGCTAGTTGGCTGACTGCGCCCGTCGGAAGTCCAAACGTACGTCGGGAGTCCCGACCGTCAGAAGCCCCGACGTACACCGGGAGTTCCGACGTTGACGTGTTCATAATGACTTTGACCTTGCATGACCAGTGTTTTCTTTATAGGTCAGAAGTCCCAAGATCTAAATCAGAACTTCCAACATAGATCTGAACGGTTGGATTTCTACCTTGAGTATAAATAGCTCTCTCCTCTCTTCTAACCGTTACTCGTTCATTGCAAACTACTCACGGCCAAAACAGCTCTCAAGCATTCAAGACTCCCCTCTCATCTCCCCTTTGCTCCAATCTTTGACGCCCTAGGGTTTTGAGTGAAAGGAGAGTGGATTGAGTGAGAGCATCACTTTGGCAAGCTTGAGCACTCGATTTCTTCGTCAAGCCGGTTGAATTTACGTCTATTACTGTTGGGGCTTTGCCTCTAGCAAGCTAGGCATCACCCAAGAGCTTCCATCTTGTGGAAGAGCCTTAGGAAGTTTATATTACCCTCGATTTCTTATTGGAAACCTTGAGTGACCTTTGTGGTTGTGTTGAGAGAGGCAAGGAGGTGAAAGAGACTCCAACCTTTGTGGTCACCTCAATAATTAGGACATAGGAGCTCCTTTGTGGGGTTGTCGAACCTCGAGATAAATCCTTGTGTCCCATGTGTTTGTTGTTGTTGAGACTTGTGCTATCACTTTTATTCTTGTGTGTCTTTTCCTCCCCAAAGATTTTCTTAGGGTTTGGGCTCGATCTATGGAGTGGTGACATTTTGGCGTCAAAGGAGCAATCCCAACACGTTACCTTACCACTAGGAAGTGGGTTGTAAGTTATTGAAGTCACAAAATTTATTTTAGCACTTGTAGTACATTTTCCGTAGGCGTCGGAACTTCTGACGATGTCGGGAGTTTTGACCCAAACTGTCGGGACTTCTGACAGTTGCTGACAAGTGACTTTGAGTTTTGTGTAGAATTTTTTAGATATGCTTATTCACCCCCCCTCTAGGCATTGTTTAGATCCTTTCAATTGGTATAAGAGCAAGGGCTTCTTTTAGCACTTCACTGTGTGAGAAGAAACAATATTGGAGTTCAACAAGACGCAAGTCGATGCCACCGAGATGGCCAAGAAGATAGCTGAAGAGTTTATGGCTGCTCAAGTCAAGTTTTTCCAAGATGAAATAAAGAAGATGCAAGATGAGATGAGCAAGATGAAGGAAGAATTAAGCAAGAAGGTTGATGATGCAATAAGTGGTAATAATGATGCAACAAGTGGCAAGAATGAAGCAAACAAAGATGCTACTAGTGATGTTGGAGCCAATGAGCATGCTCATGGAAATGGAATATATTCAAACGTGAACTTTGACTATGGACAACTCATCAAAGGTTCACCTCTACATACTCCTTCCGTCAACATTGGCAAGCCACCTCACTTTGATGGAACAAGATACACCGATTGGTCCTACAAGATGAAGATGCATCTCATTGTCGTAAGACTTTGGGAAGTTGTAGATATTGGTGTGATGATTTCTACCAATGAAGATAGAGAGATAACTCCAGAAGAAGTGCACAATCTCCATCAAAATGCACAAGTCATAGCATTGCTAGTGTCAAGCCTAGGTCTGGATGAGTTTAGAAAGGTAAATGGAATTGAAAGTGCAAAGCAAATTTGGGATACTTTGAAAGTGTCATTTGAAGGAGATAAGAGTGTGAGAAAAGGCAACATTGAGTTACTTCATGGTGAACTAGACAGATTTGTGTTCTTGCAAAATGAAACAACATAATCCATGTTTGATAGGCTTATGGCATTGGTCAACCGCATAAGAGCTCTTGAAAGCACCGAATGGGATGACAACAAGATTGCTAGAAAGATGTTGAGAACCTATAGAGCCAAGAACAACATGCTAGTGTCCATGATCATGGAAAGGCCCAGTTATGATGAGATGACACCCCAAGAAGTTCTTTCAAAGCTCAAGCATCATGAGTGTCTAGATGAAGATGCAATCAATGCTCACAATCAAAATCCTAATGCAATGGGATACAATAAGAATGCAGCTCTAAAGGCAACTCAAGCTCATGAAGGCAAATCTTCTAGTCAAGAGAAGAAGAAAGTCAAGGATGATTCCTCAAGTGAAGAAGAAGTGTCCGATGAAGAAGTTGCACTCATCATTAGAAACTTTAGAAAGTTTATAAAGAAGAAGAGCAACCGGAAGACTTATGGTGATGCGAAGAGAAGGAACAAGAAGAGGTTTTGCTATGGTTGTGATCCAACCGATCACTTCATAGCCTATTGTCCAAATGAGAAGAAGAAGCACAAGCACGACAAGGATGAAGACAAGAAGAACAAAGGCAAGAAGAGAGGTGAAGCTCATCTTGGTGAAGAGTGGGAGTCAAATGATAGTGACTCAAGTGATGATGAGAAGAAGAAGAAGGGAGCCACAAATATCGCCATCCACCACTCTTCATCACCGATCATGATCTTCCCCAACTAGACTTCACCACCAAAACTCTTCCCCAACTTATCTTCATCACCAAGGCTCTTCTCCAACCTCATCGATAATGACTACTACACTCTAACTTGCCTCATGGATAAGGGGGAGAAGGTACATGTCTCATCCAATCTTGAAGAATGGGTACAAGTGTCAAGAGCAATCCAACAAGACTATATACAAGTCATCAAGGCACCCATCAATCAAGGAAGGCATTGTCTACAATAGGTATGATGGAAAAGCCAATGGAAGGAACATGATCAATGGTGTGCCGTTTGTGAAGTTTAACAAGGGCGTTGCTCTTGATGAGCTTATATGCAAGGCCAACAACATGGTCTACATTTGCAAGATTCAACCTACAAGTAACAAGACAATCAAGACGAAGCAATCCAAGGCCCCTAAGCTACAAGCACCACTTCCACGATGTTATGCTATTGATTACATGTGTTGTTGGGGCAAGGATGGCAAGATCGTGGTGAAGTATGTTGGTGCCCAAAAGAGGAAGGAGATTATGAGGAGTGTTTGGGTGCCCAAGTTTTATGTGACTAACCCCCTAGGACCCAAATCCGTTTGGGTACCTAAAATAAAAGCTTAATTTGTCTTTGTAGGAATATCCCTTCGGTGGAACAAGTTGGGTGGTGGATAGTGGTTGCACCAATCATATGACGGAGAGAAGGACATGTTCACATCATTCCAACCTAGTCATGACCAAAGTGTAAATATTGTGTTTGGTGATAATGGAAAAGGAGAAGTTCTCGGTTTAGGTAAAATTGCTATCTCAAATGATAATTCGATTTCCAATGTTTTACTTGTGAATTCATTGAGATACAATTTGTTGTTCGTATTGCAATTTTGTGAGATGGGCTACAATTGTCTCTTTACGGATAAGGGTGTGGAAGTCTATAGAAGAGAGGATTCCTCTATTGCATTTATGGGTCATTTAAAAAGGAAACTCTATCTAGTTGATTTTACATCAAATAGAGTAAATCCCGAGACTTGTTTAATGGTAAAATCTAGCATGGGTTGGTTATGGCATCGCTGACTTGCCCATGTTGGGATGAGGAACTTGGCCAAACTTTAAAAAGGCGAATACATCCTTGGACCAACAAATGTTTCTTTTGAGAAAGATAGGATTTGTAGCGCATGCCAAGCGGGAAAACAAGTTGGAGCTAAACATCCCATCAAGAATATTGTAACTACCGAAAGGTCATTGGAGTTGCTTCACATGGACATATTTGGACCCGTCGCTTTATAAGCATTGGTGGTAATAAATATGGTTTCGTAATTCTTGATGATTATTCTCGTTTCACTTGGGTATTCTTTTTGTGTGACAAGAGTGAAGTACATGGCATCTTCAAGAAGTTTGTAAAAAGAGCCTAAAATGAGTTTGATGTCAAGATCAAGAGAGTTAGAAGTGACAATGGGATGAAGTTCAAGAACACCAATATTGAAGTGTTCCTTGATGAAGAAGGAATCAAGCATGAGTTTTTGGTTCCATACACTCCACAACAAAATGGTGTTGTGGAGACGAAGAATCGAACTCTCATTGAAGCCGCAAGAGCAATGTTGGATGAATACAAAACTCCAACCAACTATTGGACAGAAGCGGTTAGCACGGCATGTCATGCTATCAACCGCTTATATCTTCACAAGAAACTTCTAACCAGTAAAAAGCCTAAGGTGCACTATTTTAGAGTTTTTGGATCCAAGTGTTTCATACTTAACAAAAAAGCCAAAAGCTCAAAGTTTGCACCAAAGGTTGATGATGGTTTTATGCTTGGTTATGGTACTAATGAACACGGATATCGTGTTTTCAATAAAACCACCGGTTTGATTGAAATCACGATAGACGTGACTTTTGATGAAACAGATGGCTCTCAAAAGGAGCAAGTCAATGTTGAGATTGTAGATAATGAAGAAGCTCCACATAAAGCCATCAAGAAGCTTGCAATTGGTGAAGTAAAGCCCATCGAAGATGAAGATGATGACAATATTGTGCATGTTGATCTTGATCCAACCACTCATCATATTTCATCTAATGAATATGGTGAAGCTTCCACAACAAGAAACGATCAAGATGGGAGATCAAATGAAACACAAGGTCATTCTCATGAAGATGGTGTCAATAATAAGCAAACTCAACCTCAACTCAACAATGAAGAAAGAAGTGAAGACAACCCTCCAATCGATCATGACCATGATGATAAAGATGATGGCCCCATCCAAAGATTAACTCAAGTGCCACATCCTAGAGTGCATCAATCCATTCAACAAGATCATCCTGTTTATAACATATTGGGGAGCATTCAACGAGGGGTAACTGCATGTTCCCGTTTAGCAAGTTTTTGTGAACATTACACATTTGTTTCTCCTTTGGAACCTCGTAGGGTCAAAGAGGCACTTGATGATTCGGATTGGATGATAGCCATGCAAGAGGGGTTGAACAACTTCACTCAGAATGAAGTTTGGTCCTTAGTGGAAAGGCCCAAGAAAAATGTGATTGAAACCAAGTGGGTCTTCCGCAACAAGCAAGATGAGCATGGCGTGGTGACAAGAAACAAGGCAAGGTTGATGGCTCAAGGATTCACTCAAGTTGAAGGCTTGGATTTTGGGGAGACCTATGCACCGGTGGTAAGGCTAGAATCAATTTGTATTCTACTTGCTTATGCTACACATCATGATTTCAAGCTATATTAAATGGATGTGAAAAGTGCATTTCTCAATGGCCCCCTATCCGAGTTGGTGTATGTGGAGCAACCATCGGGCTTTGAAGACCCCCAAGTACCCCAGCCACATCTACAAGCTCGATAAGGCACTCTATGGTCTCAAACAAGCCCCTAAAGCTTGGTATGATTGCTTGAAGGATTTCCTACTCAAACAAGGGTTTGAGATAGGAAAGGCCGATACTACTTTATTTACTCGCAAAGTCAATAATGATATCATTGTTTGCCAAATATATGTCGATGACATAATATTTGGTAGTACTAATGTGGCTTTTTGTGAGGAATTTAGTAGGATTATGATGAATAGGTTCGAGATGTCCATGATGGGAGAGTTGAAGTTCTTCCTTCGATTTCAAATCAAGTAACTCAAGGATGGCACGTTCATAAGTCAAACCAAGTACACCAACGACATGTTGAAGGAGTTTGACATGGACAAGGCCAAGCCCATCAAGACACATATGTCAACCAATGGACATCTTGACCTTGATCAAGGAGGAAAGGACGTCGATCAAAAGGTATATCGCTCCATGATTGGATCCCTCTACCTTTGTGCATCTAGACCCGATATCATGCTTAGCGTGTGCATGTGTGCAAGATTTTAAGCTAATCCAAAAGAATATCATTTGATGGCTGTTAAGAGAATTTTTTGGTATTTAGTGCACACTCCTAATCTTGGCTTGTGGTATCCTAAGGGCTCTACTTTCGAGTTACTTGGCTATTCCAATTCGGATTATGCCGGTTGTAAAGTAAATCGAAAGAGTACTACCAGGACTTGCCAATTTATTGGTAGGTTCTTGGTGTCTTGGAGCTCTAAGAAGCAGATCTCTATTGCCTTGTCCACCACTAAAGCCAAGTATGTAATGGTCGGTGCATGCTGTGCCCAACTACTTTGGATGAAGCAAACCCTCAAGGACTTCAGATGTGAGCTAACCAAGATTCTCCTTTTGTGTGACAATGAGAGTGCCATTAAGTTGGCAAACAACCCCATAAACCACTATCGAACAAAGCACATAGATATCCAGCATCACTTTTTGAGGGACCATGAAGCTAAAGGAGATATAGCAATTCACCATGTGAGCACCGAAAAGGAATTAGTCGATATCTTCATAAAGCCCCTAGATGAGTCAAGATTTTGTGCTTTGAGGAGTGAGCTAAATATAATTGATTCTCATAATGTGGCTTGATGTCTTGCACATACTTTGATTGATCTAGATAGGAGAAAACATCTACGAAAATATTGAGTGATACTTTCAAAATCTACTTTATAGCTTTCATGTGTGACTATTTCTTTGTGGTGGTTGAATGAAAACTAGTCACACCTGAAAATATTAGTGTCTATCATATTTTTGCCCCACATAGCATGGTAAACTCAAGTTTGGGAGTTTTTCAGTTTCTCTGCATCGGAAGTCCCGACGTAGGTCGGAACTCCCGACGGCTGGGAGTCCTGGCTCGCGCCAGAACTCCTGATGGTCGGAAGTCTAGGCAACTATCCTGGAACTTTCGACGTGGATCTGGACCACGCCGCGTCTTTGACCTAGGGTTAAAATCCTGTTTTCACCTGGCCTGGCCTATTTTACCGCAGTCACCCCCCTTCCCATACTCCCATCGCCCCACAGCCGCCCCCTCGTGCTGCCTCCTCACGCCACCCTCGCTCCTCGGGCCGCCGCGTTGTGCCCCACTGGGAGCTCCGACCAGCCCTATGGCCATTGGGAGCTCCAGACCCCATCCCTTCCGGCTGCGCCGCCAGGGGTCCTGTCAGCACTCCTAGCCTCTCTGCCCCCTCTTCATCGCCTATGCTCTGCTCTTCTTCCTTGACTCGGTGGTGGGGATTCCGTTCATGGAGGTGCTCATGCTCAAAGATTTGTTTGTGGCCTACGGATTTCATTTTCCTCCATCTTCTTTCCCTCTCTCAAGGTACAACCTCCATGGTGCCCTAACCTTAATGTCAATGTACCTTATGATTTGTCTCCATTCTTTTTCCCTCTCTCATCCTCTATCCTCCTTGTGTGAATGTGTGTCGAGATTTGAAGCCCCATGAATGGGCTAGTCACCATGTGCATCGAAGGTCTCGGCGACCACCGAAAGTCCCGACCGTCGGAACTCCTGGCTCCGACTAGAACTCCCGACTCTAGTCGGGACTCCTAACCCCATGGTCACCACTCCATTCATGTTTCTTCACTTCTTGACATTTGTTCACCTCTCATTGTCTTATTTCTTAGTTCCACTTTGTATCTCTCGCAGCCATGGACGACGACAGTCCCTCGTGCCGCAAGGAGAAGTGGTTTGAGCATAATCAAGACAACACTGCTATCCGTAAGCCGGCTGGCCACACCTAGGCGACTTATCCCCATGATGGCACTGGTGGTTCCCGTGCCCAAGCCAAGCATGCACGTGGTCATGGTGCTCAAGGCTTGGCTGTCATTCCTCCCCCTCCTTCGGTGTGTGCCTTTGTTGGAAATGATCCGATAGTGGATGCTGAAGAAGAAGCTCTTGAGCGTGCAGGCCGCACTATCGTCACTGAGGTTACGAGCACACTGTGTCGAGGCCCTGGTTAGGCCCTAGTTTTTAGTGAGCTTGTTATTTTTAATGGTCCTCTGTCGGTCATACGGGAGCCCCATCTCGCTCCTGATCCTGCTGACGGCTTCACACCTCCTCTGCCAGTTGACTACCATCACAGGGTCCAAGACATTAGGTCCATGCGAGGTAGAAATTTGTATGTTGAAGAAGAGAAGGATCTCTGCCTTGAGTACCATTTCTAGCATCCTTTTCACTTTGATTATTATGAGTCCATTCTCTACAACAAGTTTCTGAAGAAGAGGGAGCCACTGGTCCTTCAGATGAAGGTTATTGATGCTTATTCCCTTGGTTTGCTCAAGGAGACTAAGCTAGAGTAGATGGTTCGTGATATTCGCTCAATGGGACTATCCTACCTGATGGTGTTTCAGAAGCATTAGAACAATAAGATCATCTGCCAGTTTTATGCTTCCTATCACCATGAGAAAGACCCTAGCAGTGCCATTGACATTATCTATTGGACCACAGAAGGTGTCGGTGCAGAAAATGACCAACTAGTGAATATTTGTAGTTTTATTGTACGTTGTGATCGGAGGTGGCCTAGCACTCAATGACACAGGATTTATACTGGTTCAGGCAACGTGCCCTACATCCAGTTTGGGTCGGTCAGTGACTTTATTCCTGAGCCTAGGTGCTCGAAGTCTATAGTGAGGTTACAAACAAGAAGGAGAAAGGAGGGGTGTTCAAGAGGTCCGGTCAGCTCTGACCAGAAGGGTTGCGGTCATAACTTGGAGGTCCTGCGGTTGTGAGCTATCGATCTAGTGAGTCTGAACTTGAAGAAGTCCGTCCCCTGTAGGAGGGAGCGCATCCCCTTTTATAGATGAAGGGGATGGCTTTATAGGTGAGAGGGAGAGAGTATGTACGTTTCTAAGCCTTGTTGCTCACGCTGATGAAGACTGGATAATGGTAGGCACCCCCAACAATGTTGACGTCATTATAGAATGTCAGCTATGCACGAGAGGTCGAGCTATCTTCTTCAGGAAGGATGGACGCCGGTACCTGCAAATACTTCTTGATGCCTAGCAGCATGTGAGGAGCCGCGCTATGTTCACCCGGTATGGCAAATCCTAGAGCCCATACTGCGATTGATGTCCAGAGACACGCGGGGGGCTTACCGTATGGGAGTTTTTAGCGGCCCCTACAATACTTTGTGTTAGGGTGGCTGTAGAGCACTGTTTCGTGCAGGGTATGGTCCCTGGTATAGTGGTTTTGACTTGTGAGCCATGCCTTGCATTTCTCCGCACGTCTTCTGGTTCCTTCCATACGGGGTGCCCCCGGTCGAATGGCTCTAGTTGGCTCTGAGTGCGCCGGTCGGAGAAGAGCGGTGAGCAGGGTTCCCATGAGCCTCGGTCGTGGGGTTAGAGTCATGGGGTCAGAGTAGGAAGCAGCATTTTGGGCCAGGCCTTCCGATTGGAGAGACCGCTTGGAGACGACTGGTGCCCGAAGCGAGTGCTCCGGTCGGAGAGGTGGGCTGAAGAAGCTGACGAACGGGCACTTGTTCTTTTGGGTAGACCTTCCGGTCGGCGACCAGACTACCCTTCCAGCCCGTTGTGTTTTAGACTCTTGGGCCGGCCCATGAACTATATGTTGTTTTCCTGGGCCGAGCCCGGGCGTGGAAGCCGTTCCTCGAGGGACCCCGGGTTTATGAACCCGACATGAGCCCCCGAGCCCTCGAGCGATTTGAGCCGAATCGTCCAGGGGATTTTTTGTCTTGCTGGTGGGTGTGCGCGAGCGCACCCACGGGTGTAGCCCCTAAGCCCTTGGGTGGTTCGGGCGGAACCGGCTGGGGGTTTTTGTGTTGTGCTAGTGGGTGCGCATGTTTTTAGTTTTGAGATGAAATTTTGTTCAACCATGGCGTCGTTGTGCAGCCGAGGTGTTTTAAGCGCGGGGATTGGATTGAGATAGAACTTACTGATCCTGGTGTCGGTGCGCGCCGGGGATTGGGCGAGGAAGTTTAGTTTGAGACAAACCCTAGCGTCGGTGCGCGCCATGAATGGAGATAGCTTAGTTTGGACGTGACAGAGCTTACTGATCTTTGGCGTCGATGCGTGTCGTGGGATCGGGCAAGGTGGAGTCGCGAGTAGACCCAGGCGTCGGTGCTTGCCGTGGATCGAGAGAGTTTGTTTTAGTTAGTTTCAGTTAGTGAAGCCGTTACGCGAGTTTGGAGTCACGGTCCTAAGAGCCGTAGCTAGATGTCACCGATCCTGTCGACGTGAGTTCAGAGTCATGGTCCTAAGAGCCGTAGCTGGATATCACCGATCCTGCTAACGCGAGTTCAAAGTCACGGTCCCAAGAGCCATAGCCAGATGTCGCCGATCCTATCGACACGAGTTCAGAGTCGCGGTCCCAAGAGCCGGATGTCGCCGATCCTATCGACGCGAGTTCAGAGTCACGGTCCCATGGCATTTAAGCCCCCGAGCCTTGTCGGGCCTTCATGGGGGTCGATGTGAGTTGTTTTGCGCTACCCCATCCACTTCCTCACAATCGAAGGGGCTGAGTTTCGTCGCCTGTCCCAATCGCTCGGGCTCGAAGACTAGCTCGATGAGCTCGCTAACAGGTGAGATCGAGTGGAATCTGGGTCTGTCATTCGTGATGGGGTCGGCCTAGCCCTCTTGTGGCATTCCACTACTCCTTTACCTACAACCTGGTAGATGCCTAGGTCATTCCGGAGACCGACCCGGGTGGCCTGATGGCCTCCCCTCGATGGAGATTCTATGGGTTTGGCGAGACATTCAGGATCGAACGAGAAGGTTGAAATGACCCGGTTTGCCAGACCGAGCGAAGGCCGCACGGTGCTCATCTACGGTTTTCTCCCGTGGCTATATTTGGTTGCTCATGTGGAATGAGGCAAACCGCCGCTTCGTGGCGCAACACGGAGCGTTCTGGTGCATTTCGCTGCACGTGCGATACTTAGTTCCTGAGCCCCCGGGCGGTTCATGCCCTAACCGTCCAGGGGGTTCAGGCATATGAGATGAATGTGCGTATGGATGTATGAATGATTTGTGAAGAAATAGAGGGGGTTTTGGCAATGTTTACCTTGGCGACTAGAGTGATGGGGCTCGAAGAGCCTAAGTCAGAAAAGTCCGACTTGGACCTTGACGACCTGAGTGACGGGGTTCGGAGAGCTTTAGTCAGAGATGTCTGACCGAGACCCATGCTCGTCGTCCGCGACGGAGTCGGCATGGCCTACATGGGGCGCCCTTTTGCTTCCTTACCTATCATCCGGTGTCTATCCTTACCTGTTATTCGGGTTCCTTTAGGTCTAGCCTAGGGAAGTGGGGAGCCATCCACGTGCGGTGGCGCTTCGGTTCTTGTGCCCGTCGTGTGGTAGTGGTTAATCGTGTGGTAGTGGTGGGCCACGGCCAAGCCACGTCATGTTCGATCAGGAGCCATTCCATCAAGCGGGGCGCGTCTCATCGGTTCAGGGCACGTCTTATCTGCATTAAATGAAAGAAAAAGAAAAACTTGCCTCGTCATTCTGGCTTCCCTGATCAGCGTGTCCCTCCATAACCGCTGCTCCCTTTCCCTTAAGTAGGAGAGGGGAGAGGGTTTTTGTTTCGCTTTTTTGTCTGTTCTTCGTCTGCCACCGCCTTCTCTCTTCCTCTTTGTCATGAGCATTCCTGAGAGCCACGTAGGTTTCTAGGAAAGAAGGGGAGAGGGCGAGGGAGAAGGGAGGAACTTACCGACATGTCGGCCTGGAGGTTGTCCACCATGAGGGCATCGGTGCTGGAGGCATTCGTCGCGAAGGGGTTCCTGCCGCCGCAGGAGGTGGCGCACTGGAGGGTCCCCAGGAAGGAGGAGGAGTTCCCGCAACCTCATTCTGATGAGGTGGTTTCTTTCCTTACCTTCCATGAGCGTGGGTTAGGATACCCCACGCACTGTTTCCTGCGCGGTCTCCTCAATGAGTAGGGTCTGGAACTGCAGAACCTCAATTCGACAGGGGTGCTACACATCGCTGGCTTTGTCACCGTCTATGAGGCTTTCCTCTGGATGGAGCCGCATGTGGATCTCTTCCGGCTCTTCTTCTCCGAGAGAGCTATGGTGGATTGGAGATCGTTCGAGATCGCGCCAGTCGAAGGCTTTGCCCTACAGAGGAAGCCGCGTGTGGGAGGCTCGTATCCCTCATATTCCCCATGTGACTCCAACCGGGGATGGCATGGGGAGTGGTTCTACATCAGGAATCTGGCAGAGGCACCATTTCCAGCATTCACCAGTGGGAGGCCGGTGAAGCAGAAGAGTTGGTCATGGGGTTGCACCCACACGGAGAAGCACAAGGTGGAGGCCATCGAGGAGGAACTCTAGAAGCTCATAAGGGGTGGCCTCGATGGGGTGTGGGTGTTCCACACCCTTTACCACCGCTGGGTCACGCCGTTGGTGGAGAGGACGCACCCGATGTGGATGTATGACGGCCGATCGGACCCAGACCGTGCATCGCCGGAGGAGCTGGCGGACGATGAGATCTAGAGTCATGTCGGTCGAGTGCTGCAGCTGGGGCCTAGAGAGACGGTGGTGAGAAAACCCATACCATTCAATGCCTCGATCGTGCCCACGCTGGTATGCTCCCTTATTTTGTTCGTGCTTTTTTCTCTGCCCCTTCTTTTTTTATTTCGGTTCATTCGTTCTGCAGGGGCTTGGAAGGTACAAGTCCCGGCCACACCTTCCCAAGGGGCCAGCGGGCCGGGCTCGGTAGGCCACCCAGAAGGAGGTGGCAGACGCCCGGAAGAAGAAGAAAACCAAGGGGGTTTATCGGAAAGAAGAGAAGAAGGAGGTCGCCCGGCGCATGAGAGCCAGGGAACGTGCGAGCGACATCGAGTCGGAACTCGTGTCTGATGATCCTATGGATCTAGAGGGCATGGTCTTCTCTGATGAGGAGAGTCGGGAGGTCGTTGCGACCTCGGCGGTACGTCGCGACCCTACAGCGACGTCCGCTGGCGAGGAGCAGGAGGCCACGCGACGTGCGGAGGTTCCTGCGTCGAGGAAGCATGCTGCGAGTGCGGATGTCGTCGGTGAATGGGCAGCGAAGCGAACACGGTCACCGCGCCCCTCTGTGGCGTTGCCAGCTTCGTCGTCGCCTGTGGCGGACGCGATTGGATGAGTCGGGCGGTCTGAGGAGCGGCCCAGCGACTGTGCGGCGACGAGGCTGGTGCCAATGCTGGACTTGCGGCCAGAGGAGGCCCTGCCTGCCATGGGTGTGGTCGAGCAGTCCGGGCGGCCTAAGGGGTAGACTGGCGCCCGGTCGACGCGCGACTCACAATTGGGGGACGCCCCGCCCGCTGCTCTGGTCGGGGAGCCCCGAGCTAGAGGTCGTAATGACCCGCAGGCCAGGCAGGAGCGGGTTGGGATGACTCCAACCCCGTCTAAAGTGAGGGGCACGGGTCGTAGTCTAGGAGCGGTCCTCGTCCGGTGGGTCCGTCGTCATCGGAGCCTATCTTCAGAGTAGTGTCGCTCGCCACCCGATATGTTTCCTTTTGTTGCTTCTTCGACTTTTGGTGGTTGAGTCTTTTTGGAGTGTGGCTTACCCATGATTTTTGTCAGCGGCCGGGGGACGCCGGGGTTGAGCATCGCCCCAGCCTCCATGTAGGAGGTTTGGAGGCCCACTGTGCGGCGTGTTGCGGCGAGCGAAGGGGGCAGCAGGGCGGCGGCGAAGCCTTCCCTCCCGAGGGTGGTGTCCCCTAGGGCGGCTGCTGATAACGTGACAGCGGCGGCAACGTTGTTGGCGGCGATCCCAATGCCGACGGCGGAGGTGGAGTCAGAGGTAACTCTTGCGGACCCTCCTCTGCCGATCGCATTGGAGGAGACAAGGGGGGCAAGCTCCCCACCTCGCCGGGTGGAGGGCTGCATGACCCATTCTTGCCGTCGGAGCCGAAGGCATAGGAGGGAAGCATGGTCGGGACAGAGTTGGGACGCCAGGTGGCATCCCATGCGAACGTGCTGGTGGAGATCTTGTCTGACGATGAGGCGAATACCATGGTGGAACCACCGGTGTCGCCGTGGGAGCTGGCGGTGTTGCCACGGGAGCTGGCGTTGTCGCCGCGAGAGCTGGCGCTATCATCACGGGAGCTGGTGGTGGTCCGGTCAGAGGCTGGGCCCTTCGGTGGTTCATCGGAGGGTGACCTGGAGTGGCCCTTCCCCGAGGACCCATCAAAGGCGAGGTTCATCCTCCAGGATTCCTGGGAGCACCAGCTCTAGGACATTTTTGGGGGGCAAGGGCATGCTACGGTGTCCGAGCTCACCAAGTTGTCCGTGAAGCTGGAGAGTGCCCGGAAGCAAGCTCAGTTTGCTCGACAGCTAGTTGAGGTCGACCTACAGCTCACCGCGGAGGTGAGTTTCTGGTACTTCCCCTTGCCCTTTGAATCTTTCATCGGTTGTTTTTATCATGCCTATTTTTCACAGGAAATAAGGAAGGTGTCATCCCGTAAGTCTCACTTCCTCTGGGCGGAACACGCTCGGATGCCCGAGCTTGAGCACCGGGTGGAGTCCACCTGTCGCGAGTCCTAGGTCCGGGTGGCCAAGGCGGCCACGGCGCGGGCGGAGGGGGAGCGGGCGGCGGAGCGGGCGACTGCTGCCGAGCAAAGGCTCGAGACGGCAAAGGTTCATTAGGAGGAGACTGAGGTGGGGCTACAGACGTCCCTGGCGAACACCGAGGCAGCGCTTTAGGAGGCCCTAGCAGCCCTTGAGCCGGAGCGGGCCACCCTGGAGTTAGCACAGAAGGCCCTGGAGGTGGAGCAGAGGGCCCGGTCGAAAGCGAATCAGGAGGTGCTTGTGCTCCGAGACCAGGTGATGGGGATGGAGGACGCGAGTGCCCGGCTGCGCGAGCAGGTGGCTCGGTAGGTAGAGGATTTCTCCACCCTTGAGGCCTCTCACATTGGTGCATACCTTTTTGTTTTCTCATGGTGTTGATTTTTCCCCCAGCCTATTTCTGAGCTTGTTGCCCTTCTTGCAGAGCTGGGCGAAAAGGTGAAGGCACTGGAGCGAGACCTGGAGATGACCAAGGTGAACTTCAGCCAGAACATCAAGGAGCTGGCCAAGTCCCATGAAGAGCGACATGCTCTCGAAGGGGAGCTCGGACAGATCCACAACGCTGCCTAGCTCATCGTCTCGGAAGTCTTCGGGTCGGCGCCAAGTACCAGCGCCCCCACGGTTCAGCTGGTGGAGGTCCCGTACGCGGTGAAGGACCTTGTTAGGAGCGGGCTGTTTTATGGAGCGTCAGGGTTGCTAACTTCGGTGGTGACATACCACCCGAATCTGGACTTCGCCACTATCTACAGCGGGTATGCTGAAGGCCAGAGCATGGAGGCCATCCAATCAATCGGGGAGAGCTTGTTGCCGCACGCGCAGTCGGTGTCAGAGCAAGTCTCTGCCGAGTGGGTCATGGATGTTCGCCGTCAAGACATGGCCCGAAGCATGCATGGAGAGGATGCCTCCGAGCCTACAGATAGCATGGAGCCTGGTTCAGGGGGGAACATCGCCTTGGCCCTGATTGAGCCGAACATCGTGCTACCGAGGAGCGAGCAGCCTGCGCCTTCGTCGGTTGCGACGTCAGTAGATGCCTCCAGGCCAATTTAATACCTTGACGAATATAAGTAGTTAGTAAATGTAAGAAGTTTAAGTTCATGGGGCGAGGAACCCCTTTGTAAAACGTTCATGTGTGTTTAAATGACTGTAATCGGTTTTTGTTTTTGTGATGGAGTTGCTCCGTTCAGAGAAGCTTGTTCCCTTTCGTTCCTTAGTTTTCCCTTAGCATAATTTTGTTTTAAATTTCTTTTTTTCTCATACCTGCCTGTTTGTTCTATTGGCTGCAACTTTGCGAGCCCGGGGCGTGGCCCGCGAGGCTCGGTAGGTCGTAACTGTAGGAAAAGGCGGGGTGCAATCAGTCGGAATGTTTCAAAGCAAAGCTACATAAGGTAAAACAAAGGAACGAACTGCCCTTTTGTTTAGGTAGGAAGGAGTTTCTCAAAAGTAAAAGAGTACTTGAAGTTAAAAAACAAAAACAAAGGGGTAGTAGAGCCCCCTAGTGGAGCCCCCGAGCGCCCTGAGCCGAAAAGTGTTCGGGTCGGGGTGCTCTTATAGGAGTGTTCGCTAAGTAAAGGTAAGACTGAAACTTAGGAAAAGAAGAAAATGACATAGCTATTCCATGGTCCTCAAAGAGAGCGTCATCGTCGTTGTCCTTCAGTCGGTAGGCTTCTGGTCGGATCACTTCATGCTCTAGTCGTCTGGATCCTTGCCCACTACGCCCCCTTCTTCGGTCGCTGTCTCCTCGCCTTTTTCCTCCTTGGCCTGCCGGCCTACCTCAGTAGGCGCTTGAGGAGCTGGCAGTCCTTCTAGAGATGGTTGACGGGATAGTTGTGGTTGGTGCATGGACTCTCCATGAGCTTGTGAAAGTGGCCTGGAGGGTCTTGTTGGGGCTGAGTGCCCGCGTAATCTGCCACGGCAACCAACGCGGAGTTGGCCGATCGGCGGCAATCCTTTCTGTTCTTTTTCCCCCTCTACGTGGAGGGGCCCTCATCTTGATCCTAGCGCTTGGCCTTACCTTTGTCACAGCCTCTATTGAAGCGCGGTAGGAGCGGCGCTTGTTGGAGCGGTTGGACAAAGGTCTGTGGTAACAGGCGGTCAGGGCTAGGACTCCGTTCGACGCTGCACGCGTCTCGGTTCGGCCTGAGCCGCACGTAGATAGGCGGTCGGCATAGGGTGGTCGTCAAGTCAAGACGAGGTGCGGTTGTGGCTTCCTGTGCTGCACCCGGTGGTTGTGATGGTGACAGGGTGTAGTGCCCCATCTGCTGCATCCCTGTTCCCCGGACGGGAGCGAGGTCGCGAGTCGGCGTCGCGATACCGAGCACTCCGCTTGTTGAATGGCAGCGGTCTCCACCAGTGCCCGGAGGTTCCGGTGGATCGCCTGTTCACGAGGTCGTTCGGCTCGGACAGGCTGCACACAGGAGCATTGCCACAGCGGCAATGTTCTGACAGGCCCGAGAGAACTGTGGAGGGTCCGGTCCCGTCGAACCAGTTGTTGCGCCTAGGGCTGACGGGAGTGAAGAAACACCGAACGCCGTTCGCTGAGTCTATGCGCATGGGGCGTAGTGTGTGCGCCGAGGCGGCCTGGGTGTAATTGGTGGCTGATGCGGCCACTAATCATCGTAGATCCTCCCCGTGCTCACGGTGTGAGCTCGGGGGTCTTCGCGTGAGGGCCCGGTAGGGGCGTGGGGTCCGGAAGGACTCCGTTACCCCTAGCGGCTATTCCAGGGCGTCCACCATAGCGTACTCCCAGGGCCGACAGTGGCTAGGCGCCACGTCTCCGATGCTGGAGTTGTCACTCCCAACGTCATCATCCATGATGTCACGGAAATAGGTGGGAGCATAGCTCGCCATCCCCACGAACTCAGATGTGAGAGGGTGCGGCGCCAGCAACCTTTTGGAGTCCCCGGGCGTATGTGTTCGCGGAAGACGCGAGGCCATAGGGGAACCGGTCGTATGGCGGCTGCGACGGGACAACGGTAACCGCCGGGTATTTGGCGGAAGATAGAGCGTGGTAAGTAAACAATAGCATGTATATTACTCATAGCGGGGTTTGAGCAGAGAGTTTGCCCGGAATGAAGCGCAGATGCCACGTCGTTGAAGTCGCGTGTCCCAGAGTTGATGGAGGACGTCCCTCCAATGGGTTGCCAGGTCGCGAGTCTCCTCACAGAGGTGGAGTATGCCAAGCTAGTCGGCAATGAAGTCCAGGCTCCCAAAGCGGAAGGCCTAGGATGGCTCGAAGACAGGTGGAACCCACATCCCGGCGGGCGAGAGTGCGGGAACTCCAGTGAGCCGAAATGAATCATATCACCCGAGCCCACCACGACGGGGGGTGGCAGAAAAATGGGCCATCTGATGACCAAAAAGTGTTGAACGTACAACGTCTTCCCCACGGACAGCGCCAACTGTCGGGGCAGAAATGACCAACTAGTGAATATTTGTAGTTTTGCTGTACGTTGTGATCGGAGGGGGCCCTAGCACTCAATGACATAGGATTTATACTGGTTCAGGCAATGTGCCCTACATCCAGTTTTGGGTTAGTCGGTGACTTTATTCCTGAGCCTAGGTGCTCGAAGTTTGTAGTGGGGTTGCAAACGAGAAGGAGAAAGGAGGGGTGTTCAAGAGGTCCGGTCGGCTCCGACCGGAAGGGTTGCGGTCAGAACTTGGAGGTCCTACGGTTGTGAGCTATCGATCTAGTGAGTCTAAACTTGAAGAAGTCCGTCCCCCTATAGGAGGGAGCGCATCCCCTTTTATAGATGAAGGGGATGGCTTTACAGGCGAGAGGGAGAGAGTACAGATGTTTCTAAGCCTTGTTGCCCACGCTGATGAAGACTGAATAATGGTAGGCGCCCCCAACACTGTTGATGTCACTGTAGAATGTCAGCTGCGCACGGGAGGTCGAGCTATCTTCTTTAGGAAGGATGGACGCCGGTACCTACAAATACTTCTTGATGCCTAGCGGTATGTGAGGAGCCACGCTATGTTCACCCGGTATGGCAAATCCTGGAGCCCATACTGCGATCGATGTCCAGAGATACATGGGGGGCTTACCGTATGGGAGTTTTGAGCGGCCCCTACAATACTTTGTGTCTAGGTGGCTGCAGAGCACTATTTCATGTAGGGTATGGTCCCTAGTACAGTGGTTTTGACTTGTGAGCCATGCCTTGCCTTTCTCTGCACGTCTTCTGGTTCCTTCCGTACGGGGTGCCCCCGGTCGGATGGCTCCAGTCAGCTCTTAGTGCACCGGTTGGAGAAGAGTAGTGAGCAGGGTTCCCATGAGCCCCGGTCGTGGGGTCGAAGTCGCGGGGTCGGAGTAGGAAGCAGCGTTTTGGGCCAGGCCTTCCGATTGGAGAGACCGCTTGGAGACGGCTGGTGCCCGAAGCGAGTGCTCTGGTAAAAGAGGTGGGCTGAAGAAGCTGACGAACGGGCACTTGTTCTTTTGGGTAGACCTTCTGATCGGCGACCGGACTGCCCTTCCGGCCCGTTGTGTTTTAGACTCTTGGGCCAGCCCATGAACTATATGTTGTTTTCCTAGGCTGAGCCCAGGCGTGGAAGCCGGTCCTCGAGGGACCCTAGGTTTATGAACCCGGCAGAAGGCAAGCACTCCAAGGTGGATTTCATTACCTTCTCTCGCCTTCTTGGTTTGGGTCACACCGACTGCATTGCACCTAAGCTTACTGAGTATGAGGATGTGGCTTTGGAGGAGTATCAACACATGTACCTTGATGGATATCCAACTGATGGACAGACTGTGTATCTGAAGCCCTACTACTATGTTCTGAGCAACATCCTATGACAGATTTTGTATCCAAAGAGCAGTGACTCCACTTTCCTTCGTGATGACTCTTAGAAGGTGCTTCAGCGCTTTGGTGATGATTTTGAGCAGTTCTCCATTAGCCGATACATTTGGAACAAGATACATCATGCCAGTGAGGATCCTATGAGGCACCTTCTGTATGCCCCCTACATTATGCATGTGATTGAGCAAGTATCAGGCATCTGGTTCCCCATAGATTCCTAGCACAAGCTCCTCAAAATTTCCAACAAGACTTCTATCACAGCTACAAGGGACCTAAAGAAGAAAGCTAATGTAGCCAAAGGCAAAGGCAAAGGTCCTGCGGGCTCTCGCTCTCACCGTGGTGCTTCTCCTCCTGCTGCTTCTCGCACTTCTAGTGTTGAGCCACTCTCTTCTTCCTCCTCTGGTAAGAAGCCCAAAAAGTTTAAGTTCCTCATGACCTACATGTTTGGACAGTGTTGTGCTAGTGCTCAACATGAGCATGACATGCAAGAGAGGCTCTATTGTTTGGAGCAGCAAGCTGGTATTGAGTCTTCTCCTCCGCCGCCGTTTGTGCCTCCCCATGATCCTTTGGCTCTTTATGATAAGGCGTGTGTGGCGTATGAGGACGATGCTGCTTCTAGCCCTCATGGCTAGAGCAAGGCCACTGTAGAGGACGAGGACTATGTTGAGGAAGATGATGATGACGACGACGACGCTGGTGGTGATGATGGTGACCATGATGATGATGACGACTACGAGGATGAGTAGTCATTTCTTTCACACGGCCTACCCCTTTTGGCACTTGTTGACAAAGGGGGAGTGTTAGGCTTTGATCTATCATGTAATAAGTTAGTTGGTCACTTAGTTTTGAGACTTTAAAACTTTTAGCTTGTATGAACTATGTCGTGTGGTGGCTAGTGTGTGATGGACAACTATATATGTGTTTGTGATGGATGATTGTAGGACAGGTAATGGTTATCTATCTATCTTATTAGCTTGTGTTTGTCTATACTTGTGTTGATGAATGTTTTATTTTGGATGGCCATGTATTGCTTCAAGTTTCTACTTTGAATTTTTGGCCATCACATTCTCTTTTACTTGTTGTGTGAAGATAACATGTCATATTGCATCGATTGCAAAAATTAGGGGGAGCTTTTGTCTTGATGTATGCAAATCATGTATAGATGGTTCTAATTGAAATTTAAATTCATGCATACATCAAGGGGGAGCTCTTCATAAATTTTGGGGTTCAAAAGGTTTAAATTCTATCATTCTTATAAAAAGCCTAAGTTGTTTGTCATCAATTACCAAAAAGGGGAGATTAAAAGTGCATTTGCCCCCTATGTGGGTTTTTGGTGTATTCATGACATCCAAATTAGGCACTAATATGATCTTAATGAGATATGTCGCAGCAATTAGTCCCATGAAAGATTTAAAGAGTTGATAAAGATGAAATGGTGTCCCTCAATTCTTGAAGTTGAAAAAAGCGTCGAACTCAAAGCGGATCTTCAAGTTTACATTTTATGCTTTTGAGTTTGGGTATGCCATACTATAAAGAGGGATGCAAACTTAATTGGTCTGAGGAAGATAGAGTGCTCAAGTATAAAATTAAAATCAAAGAGAGACACTCTAGCACTTCACGAGCACGTAGAATAATTTTTTGTGACTTTTGGTGTCGAAAGTCCCGACGTAAGCTAGAACTCCCGATCGTCGGAATCACGACTCACGCCGGAAGTCCTAACGCCCAGTCACTTAGCCTGCGCGGTGACTGCAGCTGTTGGAAGTCCCAACGTGAGTCGAAACTCCCAACGGTTTGAAGTCCTGACCCAAGTCGGGAGTCCTGACACCCGGACTTAGCTGGCTAGCTGACTACGCCCGTCAGAAGTCCCTACTTAGGCCAGGAGTCCCAACACTTGGCCACCTGGTTGCCCTGTAGACAGTGCGCGTCGAAAGTCCCGACGTACGTCGGGAGTCCCACCGTTGGAAATCTCAACGCACGCCAGGAGTTCCAACATTGACATGTTCATAATGACTTTGACCTTGCATGAACAATGTTTTGTTTATAGGTCGGAAGTCCGGAGATCTAAGTTAGAACTTCCAACGTAGATCTAGATGGTTGGATTTCTACCTTGAGTATAAATAGCTCTCTCCTCTATTCAAACCGTTACTCACTCATTCATTGCAAACTACTCATGGCCAAAACAGCTCTCAAGCATTCAAGACTCCCCTCTCCTCTCCCCTTTGCTCCAATCTTCGATCCCCCTAGGGGTTTGAGTGAAAGGAGAGTGGATTGAGTGAGAGCATCACTTTGGCAAGCTTGAGCACTCGATTTCTTTGTCAAGCCGGTTGGATTTGCGTCTATTACTCTTGGGGCTTTGCCCCTAGCTAGCTAGGCATCGTCCAAGAGCTTCCATCTTGTGGAAGGGCCTTAGGAAGTTTGTATTACCCTCGATTTCTTAGTGGAAACCTTGAGTGACCTTTGTGGTTGCTTTGAGAGAGTCAATGAGGTGAAAGAGACTCCGACCATTGTGGTCACCTCAACAACGAGGACGTAGGAGCTCCTTTGTGGCGTTACCAAACCTCGAGATAAATCCTTGTGTCTTGCATGCTTGTTATTGTTGAGACTTGTGCTATCACTTTTATTCTTGTGTCTTTTCCTCCCCAAAGATTTTCTTAGAGTTTGGACTCGATCTATATAGTGGTGACCTTTCGGCGTCAAAGGAGCAACCCCAACACGTTACCTTACCACTAGGAAGTGGGGTAGTGAGTTATCAAAGTCACAAAATTCATTTTAGCACTTGTAGTACATTTCCCGTAGGTGTCGGGACCTCTGACAGTTTGCGTCGAAACTTCTGACGACATCGAGAGTTCTGACCCAAACTATCGGGACTTCCGACAGTTGCTGACAAGTGACTGTAGAATTTTTTAGATACGACAATTCACCCCCACCTCTAGGCATTGTTTAGATCATTTCACTTCATAAGGGTGCGTGTGCTTGGGTTATGAGTGTTTGAGTTGTATTGTGTAATCACAAAAAAATGTACTCTCAATTTAATATAACTAGAACCATATCTCTTTCGTTGTAGCGGAAATCACAAATAAATGTGGTTTGTGCTATGCTAACATAAATAAATAATATAGATGCCGTGAATTGCGGACATGGACAACTTGCATGAATAAATTATTCATAATTGCATGCGCTAATGAGCTAATGATGTGGGGCAGTACGACCTTGGATACCCACGGCAGACTACATGGGCTGCGTCCCTAGGGGTGGCCCTGCCCACAAGACAAGGCCTTGCGGAGCACGGTGCTACTCGGCGTGCCCCGCAAGACACCGGGAAGATATCTTGAAGATACTACGAGATCTGTTAGGATACGTATGATCCTATGATTTCTGTAACCTGTTATTACTTTTTGGTTATCTCCTAGATCTAACTGACTTGTAACCCTACCCCCTAGACTATATAAGGTGGGCAGGGACCCCCTCAAAACACACGTAATATCATACGGAGCCAATACAATCCAATAGAGCACAGGAGTAGGGTATTACATTGCGCTGACGGCCCGAACCTGTCTAACTCTTGTGTCTCTGTTGCCTTCTTGTTCTTGATTACACGCACCTCTGTCGATCAATCTACCATCATGGGATACCCCTCAGAGGACTGCCAACGATATTCTATCGATAGTTGGTGCGCCAGGTAGGGGTGTGTGTGTTGTTTACATGTCGAACAAGATGGTACGTTTTGTAGGCTCTTCGTCCCTCCCACTGCCCGACCAGATCTTCACGGTCGGATCTATCTCCTAGGCCATCAACGCTGACGGAGACGGAGAGCTCATCGAGCCAGTGCAGATCGATTCTGTGCCGATCACCCCAACGCCTGCGACTGTAGATTCGATCTCAAAACCGCCTCCGAGGTCATCTTTACCAACAATTCACCGCCCGCTCCCTCGCTACCCGAGAAGGCGGATCAACAACGATGATCTGATCGCATCCATCGATCAGGTTGGCCAGAAGCTCATCGATTACCTCTCCATCACAAAATCGGCTCTGACCACTCTGGTTCAGCGCCGACCACCCTCCGATTTAGATCTATCGAAGGCTGATTAGGAAACTCCAGGGGCTACGGCCCTACCCTTTGGGCTCACCAACGTTGCCGCCGCCTATCAAGATGCCTTAAGGGGCAAATTTGCTGACCAGGCAGGAGACATCTATCCTCTCGTCGACTAGATCATTGACCAGCTCTCCCCGACTATCAACATGCTACACGTCGGCCAATGCCCCAAAGCATCCCTCCAAACTATCATGGAGGAAAATCTAGACTCCGAGTCCTAAGGCTCTATGGAGACTATCGCCGAAACCACCGCCGTACAACCTCCTTTCCCACCCTTCTGTGGAGGCAGAATTTTCAATGTCAGCATCGACAGCTCCCCATGGGATGGGGAAACCGACGAGGACTGCATCGCTCGTGTCAATAGGAACGCCAACCGTGCACAACACCAAGCAAACAAAGCCACCATTGTGCTAGCCAAGGCTGCTTGGAACGAGCAGCTCGACTCACAAGGGAGGCCACGCCCACTCCAAGCAACCTCAACGATGAATTTGTCCTTGTTGATGGCCATGACGTCTACAGAACCCCAAGCCCAACTTGGTCGTGGCTACCAATGAGCTCGCCCGGCTTGAACAAACGCCAGAAGTCGCCAAGGTCGCCGCAATGCTCAAAGTTGCACACTGCTAGGTCAACGAGATCTGCTAGGATTAGAGACCTTCCTACTCGATGAGCTCGATTCACCGTTCCGCCGCACTAAGATCCAATCACCGCCCTAGCCAAAGTCGTTTCGCCGACCAGCACCGCGATGATGGACAACCTCTCCAGGGGGAGCTAGGGGGAACCACATCGACTACCCTCGCCAATACGACCAAGAAGTCGACCAAGACATCCGAGCACACATCAACAATCTCTAGGATGTGCGACGTCATATTGACGGGTGTCGTTTCTCTCGCCATGAAGAAGAAGTACACCGACATCAAGAATACGAGCAAGAGTTCAGTAATCTGGACTCAGCCCTCTAGCCACTCAACGTCGGCAACGCCGTAGATCATGACGGCGATGATCCCAAAGGGCCCCGAGCATTCACAAGGGCACTCCAAACACTCCAGTGGCCCCATGGTTTCAAATCACGAGGGTCGAGCCCTATGAGGGACAGATGAACCCCACATAGTGGCTACAAGCTTATGCCACTGCTGTGCGCACCACTGGAGGAGATACCAGTGTCATGGCGAACTATCATCCTATCATGCTCACACCAACTGCGATGAACTGGTTCACAAGCCTTGCCTCGGACTCCATCGGATCCTGGGAAGAGCTGAAGAAGGTCTTCACAGACAACTACATGGCTACTGTACTTGGCCGGACACCAAGCATGATCTAAATCGCTTCTACCAAAAACCGTCCGAGCTCCTCCGTAGCTACATCAGACATTTTTCCAAGATGAGGAATTTTATTCCCAACATCACAGAAGCTGAGGTCATCACCGCCTTCGTCCGAGGATTCCATCACCGTGACCTCCGCTCCAAGTTCAATCGCAAGCCGCCAAAAGGTTGGCGAGATGATTACGACTGCCGATTAGTACGTGGACGCCGACTAGGCCAAAGTGCGCTTCAATGAGGATGCAGGAACTCACAACCCAACTCGCCGCAGCGACGAGCATCCGACGACCGATGCCCCATCGGGACAGTGGTCGTGATCGGCCAAAAGGGGCTAAATGTAGTCAATATCGCCGTCGCCGACCACCACATCGTCGCCGCCGCTGATGAACCTCGCACCAAGTGCAACTACAACAAGTAGTACAAGAAGATCCTCGAAGGCTTGTGTCCCCTCCACAAGAATAGTAAGCACAAGATGAAGGACTGCCTTGGCTTAGCTAAGGAGTTCCAGGCAAAAAGTTGGACGACAACAACAACGACGGAGCCAGAGGCCGCCGACCACCTAGGGACGACAACAACGCCTTCTAGGATCATGACAAAGTGTCGCCACTATCTTCGGGGGCTCGCGCCACCGAGAGTAGAAGAGATCAGAAGCTCACCGCCCACCGGGTGCTCGCCATCAATGCAGAAGACGCCATAGCCAACCCCATTATAGCCCCTGGTCTGGTCCCTATCACCTTTAGTAGAGCGACCAATGGGCGGACATCCCTTATAGGGCATTTCCCCCTCGTTCTTGATGCAAGCATTAGGAAAGTGCTTTTCAGGAAAGTACTCATCGACGGTGGAAGTGCTCTAAACCTCCTCTTCGCCAGATCCCTAAAGGAGCTGGGCCTTGGGATAGGAGACCTCACACCCTCCAATTCCTCCTTCTAGGGTGTGGTACCTGACAGGGCATCCAAGCCGCTTGGAGAGATCACCCTCCTAGTACAGTTCGGCACGACTAGCAACTACCGCATCGAGCACATCAACTTCTACGTCGCCGACTTCAACACCGCCTACCACGCCATACTTGGTCGGCCGGCTATGGCCAAGTTCATGGCCATACCGCACTACGCCTATCTGTTCTTGAAGATGCCTTCGCCTATAGGAGTTCTGGCTTTGCGAACCAACCTCTCCATTGCTTACGCCTGCGAGACAGAGAGTCTCACCCTCACCATAGCCACCGACCTCTCCATCTAGATGGCTAGCGTGGTCATCGACGCCAAGACGGTGCCCGTTGATGACCTAAAGATCCTAGCGCTAGAGCCCCCTCGCGCCTCCGACAAGTCCAAGGAAACAAAGGAGGTCGGCCTCGGCCTCGATGACCCCTCTAAGACCGTCAAGATTAGGGCTCACCTTGACCCTAAATAGGAAAGCACGCTTGTCTCCTTCCTACGTGCCAACACCGACATGTTTGCCTAGAAACCTAAAGACATGCTAGGGGTACCATGGGAGAAGATCGAGCACTCCTTGAATGTCTTGCCGACCGCCAAACCGATCAAGCAGAAACTCCGACGATTCATGCCAGACAAGAAGGAGGCTATTAGGGTAGAAATAAAACGGCTCCTAGCTACTGGATTTATTAAAGAAGTGTATCATCCTGAGTGGTTAGCAAACCCTGTTCTTGTTCAAAAAAAGAATAAAGAATGGAGAATGTGCGTTGATTACACTGATCTCAACAAACACTGCCCTAAAGACCCCTTCGGTCTGCCTCGGATAGATGAGGTTGTAGACTCCACCGCCGGCTACGAATTGCTCTCCTTCCTCGACTGTTACTCCAGCTATCACCAGATATCCCTCAAAGAAGATGACTAGATCAAGACATCGTTCATCATGTCTTTCGGTGTGTATTGCTATACCACCATGTTCTTCGGACTCAAGAATGATGGGGTGACCTACCAAAGAGCCATCTAGATGTGCCTTGACCAACAGATAGGCCACAACATCAAAGCTTACATCAACGATGTGGTCGTCAAATCCAAAACCGTCGATAATCTTATCGCCGACCACAAAGAAATGTTCGCCAACTTGAAAAGATATAGATGGAAGTTGAACCCTACAAAGTGCATCTTTGGAGTTCCATCCGGCATACTCCTGGGCTACATCGTCAACGCCTGTGGCATCGAACCCAACACCGACAAGGTCTCCGCCATCACCAACATGAAATGGCCAACCTACATAAAGGACATATAGAAGCTTATAGGTTGCATGGTTGCTCTTAGCCACTTTATATCGCACCTCAGTGAAAAGGGACTATCGTTCTTCAAACTCCTCAAGGCATCCGAGCGTTTCTCCTGGTCGAAGGAGGCAGATATAGCTTTCGAGCAGCTCAAGTTGTTTCTAACAAAGCCTTCGATCATGATGGCGCCTCGACCAGACAAAACCCTATTGATCTACATTGCTGCCACTTCTCGTGTCGTTAGCACAGCTATCGTCGTCGAGCGCGAGAAAGCCAGACACGCCTATAAGGTGCAATGTCCGATCTATTTCATCAGCGAGGTTCTTAATGAGTCCAAAACTCGTTACCCTCAGGTTCAGAAGCTGTTGTATACCATTTTGATCACGTCACGCAAGCTCCACCATTACTTCGAGTACTACAAGATCATTGTGGTCACCGAGTTCCCTCTGAGGATATCATCCGCAACAAAGAGGCCAATGGCCACATCATCAAGTGGGTTGTCGAGCTTGGCACTTACTCCATCGAATTTAGAAGCAGGCCTACCATCAAGTCACAGGCGCTCGTTGACTTCGTTGCTGAGTGGACTGAGATCCAAGAGCCCATCCCCGCTACTTGCCTCGAGCACTGGGTGATGTACTTCGACAGCACCCTTAACATCAATGGTGTTGATGCTAGCATTTTATTCAATACGCCGACCAAGGACAAGCTCCAATACGTTCTCCGAATTCATTTTCTAGCCTCCAACAACACCGCCGAATATGAAGCATGTCTCCACGGACTCCGTATAGCCGTCAAGCTCGGCATCAAACGCCTCATGGTATACGGAGACTTCGTGCTAGTCATCAACCAGCTCAACAAAGACTGGTCCTATTCCAGTGAGAAGATGGACGCATATTGCGCCGAAATCAAGAAACTCGAGGGGAAGTTCTACGGTATCGAGTACCACCACGTGGTACGAAATCAAAATCAGCTCGCCGACCACCTACTAAGATAGGATCTTCTCATACCGTGATTCCACCTAGGGTCTTCGTTCAAGACCTCTTTACACCGTCTATTAAGGAAGAGAAAGAAGTTCAAGAAATCCCCCTCCCCCGCCGAGTAGCTAGTACTTACGGTACCTTCGCTGACCGCCAATTGGAGGGAACAATTCATCAAGTACCTCACCAGCGCCGATGTACCCACCGACAAGACCGAAACTAAATGCCTAATCCATCACAGCAAGCATTATATGCTGGTAGACAGAAACTTGATGAAGAAAAGTGCCAAGGAAGGGATACTACAGAAATGCATCACCCAAGAAGAGGGAGTGAAACTACTACTTGAAATTCACTCTGGTTCCTATGGCAATCACGCGGCCTCGAGAAACCTGGTCGACAAAGCTTTTCGAGCTAGTTTTTATTGGCCCACGGCCATCGCCGACGTAGAAGACCTCGTTCGATGTTGTGAAGGATGTCAAATTTTCACCAAGTAGATACATGTGCTGGTGTAGGAATTGCAGACCATCCTAGCTTCTTGGCCTTTCGTATGCTGGGGACTGGACATGATCGGGCCTTTCAAGCTAGTGCCAGGTGGTTTCCAGTATGTGTACATCGCCATTGACAAGTTCTCCAAGTGGATCGAATACAAACCGCTTGTTTCGGCTACTACAAAGAAGGCAGTCAAGCTCTTCAAAGATATCATACACAGATTCGGTCTTCCGAACAGCATTATCACCAACCTCGGAACTACATTCACTGGTCATTATTTTTGGGACTTCTGTGAAGACCGATGCATCTCCATCAACTACGTCTCTGTTGCCCATCCTAGAGCCAACGGCCAGGATGCCGGGTCAAACGGGCGAATGACATGATCCTCGATGCCCTCAAAAAGAGGCTATATCAGAAAGAGGAAAAGCATCTGGGCAGATGGCTCAAAGAGCTCCCAGCTGTGGTATGGGGACTGCGCACTCAAGCTAGTCGCAGCACCGATGTGTCTCCATACTTCTTGGTCTACGGCTCAGAAGCCATACTTCTAGCGGACATTGCCTTCTGAGCACCTAGGGTGGAATATTGCAATGACGAGCAAGCCACAGCTGTTCGGACAGAGGACGTCGATAGGGCCGAAGAAGAACACCTGATTACTTGCATCCGCATAGCCAAATACCTAGAAGGCTTGCGAAGATACTACAATCGCAACAACAAAGGTTGTTTATTTGTTGTCGGCGACCTCATTCTCCATAGAAAATAGAAAACAGAAGGGATACACAAGCTCTCCTCCTTCTAGGAAGGGCATTACATGGTCAAAGAAGTTACCCGACCAGGGTCTTACCGGCTATGCGACCTGGACGGAATCGATGTCCCCAACTCATGGCACATCGAGCATCTTATACGTTTCTATCCTTAAAACGCTCTAGATATGTACTCTCCACTCCATAATGAATGAAGTTTTTGTCGCCATAATTTGTCTCCATTATTTCTCCACTAAGGTTTAATCTCCATTTGCGGTCGCCAGCTCTAAGCTACTCCCTAACAAACTCTGGTTTAAAACTCCAATACGTGATCTCCATAAAAGCTTCGCCATGTTTCTCCATACTAAAATATCTCTAAGATATCTCCATACTAAAATATCTCTAAGATATCTCTAAGATATTTCGCACATGTTCCGCTCTGTGTTCTTTGGAGAAAACCCAGTCTTCGATATCTCCCTACACGTGCTACGGGCTCTGCGCTCTGCGTTATGGGTGGTCGGCTGTGGTTCCTCGGTCACGTCTGTTCCTCCTACACGTGCATGGGCTCTGTGCTCGACGTTATGGAATATGGGCTAGCCAAGGCCAAGAGCTCAGTAATGAACTAACTACTCGGAAGCTACATATACCACGTATAATTGCTTTAGGGTTAACACTACATCGATTTTTCGCCAAAAGTGCTGGCAAACTGCATAAACAAGCATATGTCACTTTACAACATTTATACACATACATAAATGTTTGTCTACGCCCTAGCTCATTTTACTATCCTCTCTAGATGTTCTATACAGGATACTTTCCGAACAAGTCATTGCGTTTGGCCCTCTCCGTCCACCTCGCCGAACAGATCGACGTCACTGGCTAGCTTCTTCGCCACATCCTCCACCTCATCCTCCAGTTGCTGCTGCTTCATCGCACCCGTCCCTCTGGCAAATCTGGCCCCTATCGCTTGAAGATCGATGGCAGGGTAATGAGACCAGACTATCGCTAGGGCATGGGTCATGGCGGAGACAGTGGCATCTCAGTTGAAGCTCTTGAAGTTCTCCCACGCCGCCTTGCATCTATCGATGATGGTGTTCGGACACAGCGGCCTATCGTCGAGCTGAGGAGCTTCCTCCATGTCGACGCGGTCGAGCACATGCTTGACCTCGGCAACCACGGCATCAAGTTTCCCCCTCAGGGTTCTAGCCTCTAGCTCCAGCACATTGAACTACGCCCTGGTCCATTGGCGGTATTCTGCAAGCACCGAGAAGACCCGACAAGCGAAGAAGTCTCTTCAGCAACAACTCTGACCACGAACTACTCACCTTTTAGCTCCTCGGCCAGTTTCTTCGCTCACCTAGATGCCTTCTTCTCCTCCTCTTGAAGTTGATCGACAACTTGACGCAACTGATCGAGCTCCGCGTCTTGCTCTACAAACATAACGGTCGTCAGCAACAATAAGACTGTTCGGCAATGCAAAGCAAATTTGCCGATCCGCCATACCTTCCTCTGCTCGGAGACATTTCTCAGCTGCTTAGAAACACTCATCAGCTGCTCAGAGACGGTGGCCAGCTGCTCGGATAGGATGCCCTTCTGGAACTCTAGATCCTTGGCGTTAGACTCAGCAAGATCCTGCTTGCACTGAGCCCTCTGGATGTTCTTCTCCATCAGCTCATCACTTCACCACCTCCTTAGTTTCGTGTTCTCCTCGGCAAGGGGCTCCATCCTCTTAATCAGCTACTGCCGGTGTACGGTAGTTCACGCTATGCCCTACAAAAGCACCAAGACCATGACGAACTCCAATCTTCAACATCAAAGACGGACATTGCCGACGCAATACTAACCTTGATCTACTTCATGATTGTGGAAAGGGTGGACTCAAGCCTCCTGACCTCCCTGGTGGTGTCCTCCTCTTCCACGACCACCACTTCATTCCCCTGCTTGCGGAGGATCCGGATGGCTTGAGGTCATGATTCCTCATGCTCAATCTCCTCCATCTTGTCCTCTTCCTCCGCAGCTGGTGGCACCACCTAGGGGCTCGGTGGCCGCACAGCGCGTCCAACCACGCCCTTCGACATCTCAGGGAGTGTCGCTTGCTCTTCCGGCACCACCCCCCTGCCCCAGACTCCAGCGCGACGTTGGCAGCTCCCACTTTCGAAGATTCGGCGGCTCTCGCTGTCGCTCCTAGTGTCTCCATCGCATCGGCCGCCGTCGTCGTCAACCGTTCTTCACCACCAACTCCATCAGCAGCGGCAGTCGACTCCTCCGCAGGTCACCAAGCGCCCGGTGACTCTGGGATAGAGTCTGTCGAAATTGCCTCCGCGCTAGGACCAGCCCTCGACTGCTCGCTAGTCTGGACGGATGGATTTAGATCCTCCGTACGCTTTGCTCTGCATCATATTAGCTCATCAATCGCCGCAACTATAAGGATCCAACAGCAAAATGAATCCAACGCAAGGATACTTACATGTTGGCCTCCTGGTACATAGTTCTGAACCGACGCTGCCTCCCTAAGCACCCAGGCACAGCTCTAGGGTCAACCCACGTGCCCTGGGCGGGAGGTCTTGTGGCCCCCGCCATCGGCCTCTCCTCCGCCCATTGCTCGAGGACTCCCGCCCCTCCTTTCGACTGCACCTCTGCGCGCGTGTTGCGCTGTGGCGCCTTAGTGCTCGGAGGAGGAGCTGCTGGAGCCCCATCGCCGTCCGACCACTCGGACATCGCTGCACTCTACGTTCGAGTGGTCTGACCGCCGCCAAGGGAGATGTTGCATGGCTTACGGGGAGCTACACTCGCTATCGTCCTCTTCTTGTGGGCCAGCTCATCGATCGCCGCCCTTTTCCCCCAAACCTTCTCAGACACCCGGGGGGGACTCACCTTTCGACCAGCACCTTCGCCTTTGGACTTCGACGAGGCGCTGATGGAATCTTCCTCCAGCTGAGTGGTTGGCCGGGCGTCCACTGCCTTTGGCCAATCGCTGCTCAGCACGCCTAAGAAGTAAGCAGCTCATTCCTACAAATGGATCTTTTCACAAGTGAATCAGTTTACTGCTCAGCACCAGTACAGGATAAAAAGCATCAGGAACAACAGTTGAGATTTTTACCTGAGGAGGTGGGTTCATGCAGTTGAAGGCTCTCGTCTGCCCTGGCATGCTAAACGGCGCGTTTGGAGCGAATAGTTCGGCTACTTGGCGTACCACAGCCTCCTTCGATAGCCTCTCCATCCTCTCCCAGGTGCCGTCAGTGTCTCCCTTGAAGTCAAAACCCACATGGGCCCTCTCCTTGCAGGGCTGGACGCGGCGCACTATGAACCTCACCGCCACTAGTGCACCGTTCATCTTTACCCCTTTATCAGGTCGAGGAGCTCCCAAACCTGATCCATATCAGCACTGCTCGGTTTCTCCAACAAGCTCCTCTGGTTCTCTGGAATGTGGTCGACGTCACAGCGGATGGTAGGATGACTCTGCTTCATGTAGAACCACCTAGCGTTCCACCCCGTCAGCGAGGTGTTCAGTGGCACAGTGATGTACTCGCCAGCCATCCCGTCGCGGAGATGCAGATACACGCCGTCGACTACTCTAGAACCGCCATCACCTTTCTTCTTCAGCCAGAACAGGTGTCGGAAGAGGTTGAAGTGGGGAAGAATTTTGAGATATGCCTCATAGAAATGGATAAAAATGGAGATGTGCAAGATGGTGTTGGGATGCAGATTGCATAGATTCACTCCCTAGAACTCCAACAGATCCTACAAGAAAGGATGAACAGGAAATCCTAATCCGCGCTAGAAATAATCTTCAAATACTACGACTTCGTCGGTATGCGGCATCGGATAGGGCTCACTGTTGGCTAGACGCCATCCGGCGGTGACACGGTCAGGGAGAACACTCGCCTCCACCATCCCATTGAGCTCCGCCTCCGCCATGAGTGACAGCACTCATTCCTTGTCACGACTTGATCCGGCGTCCGCCTTCTTCAGGTTACCTACTCCCCTCTTCGGCGCCATCTATCATATCTGCTTTGGGATTGGTGGGGGAGGCGCGTGTGAATGTGAATCGGGAAGCGCGAGGGCTGAGGAGGAAGACAAAGTGGCGAAGTGGTAAAGGTGGGAGCGTGAGGTGCGGCGACGCAGTTATAAAGAACCCTCCCCATTTTTCGCATTCTAGGATTTTTGGGAAACCGCTCCATGATTTGCGCTTCTCCGAATTCTCCAAAGCGGCATGGTGGGCCGTTACCTGGGCTTCTGCGCAACTATAGCCCATATCACTCATTTTTCGCCGCAACTTGTTACTGCACACTGAATATTCGCCGACTTCTCCGCAATATCATTAAGGCTCAGTAACTCCTACTATACAGCCATTACTCCAGATTTTTCTCCACGATTTGATTTCTCCAAGGTTTTCACTAGTGGCTCGGGGACTGCGTCAATCACTACGACTTGGTTCCTCACCACACTGGGGACTTTCTTCTATTTACTGTTGTTTCTGACCTTGGCACCACGTGACCACGTCACCTACTGTCAGACTCGGGGGACTAAGTGGGCACACTTCACCTTACGGTGAATGTGCTTTTCTCATGTCGGGGCTCCGCCCGAGGACTGGCTGCCTGCTCGGCTGGTTTTCTACTTTTCTTCTACTTTGGACCCTGTCACCACGTGGCTGTGTCACCTACTATCAGGCTCATGGACTAAGTGGACACACTTCACATTGCGGTGAGTGTGTTTGCTTTAATCTGGAAGACTCCACACCTCCTGAAGTTGAAGAAGACTATCTCCCTTTCTCGTGGTCGGACTCTAAGTGGGCACACTTGATCCACTGCGAGGAAATTTTTGATTTTGAACTTGAGCTCCTTACATCCTTATGGCAAACCTTACTTTGGATGCACTGCTCAGCGACGGTTCACAACTGCTCGGCGACTCAGTATAGTGGTCGGACTATGAGTCCGACTACTCGGCTTTGTTCGCACCTGCTCAAACAAGCTCAAGATGGCGTTGCACAACAGATACAAGGCGCTCGGGGACTAGCTGTGGGGGTACGACCCCGGATACCCATGACAGACTACATGGGCTGTGCCCCCAGGGGTGGCCCAACCCACAAGACGAAGCCTTGCGAAGCACGGCGCTGCTCGGCGTGCCCCGCAAGATACCGGGAAGATATCCTGAAGATACTACGAGATCTGTTAGGATACGTATGATCCCATGATTCCTGTAATCTGTTATTACTTTTCGGTTATCTCCTAAATCTAACTGACTTGTAACCCTGCCCCCCAGACTATATAAGGCGGGCAGGGACCCCCTCAAAATACACGCAATATCATACGAAGCCAATACAATCCAACAGACCACAGGAGTAGGGTATTACGCCGCGCTGACGACCCGAACTTGTCTAACTCTTGTGTCTTTGTTGCCTTCTTGTTTTTGATTATGCGCACCTCTGCCGATCAATCTAACTTCGTGGAATACCCCTCGGAAGACTGCCGACAATATTCTGTTGACATGATGTGAATGGCTTGTATATCAAGATAGATTGGGATACTCGAGCCAACACTAAGCAAACAAAGTGAATTGTCGAAGGTAATAAAATAGACTCTATTTCTTTAACAGATGATTAATCTATTAGGCTTGTGTACAGGACGTCTTCTCTATGTTACATCAACCCCAATTCTTTAGTGCTATGAAATCCTATCTATCTATATTTTTTATAAAGATAAATCCCACTATCAATTTATCTTGCCATGCAAAGTGTCCACATCAACATCCACTAGAACATCCCACTAGCACATTCAACTATCTCGCCATGCAAAATGTCCACATCAGCATTCACTAACATATGACATTATGTCTTCATTCAAGCTATTAACATCAGCAAACTACATATATCTCTTATAAAGATAAACCCCACTAGCAATTTATCTTGCCATGCAAAGTGTCCACATCAGCATCCACTAAAACATCTCCTAACACATTCAACTATCTTGCCATGCAAAATGTCCACATCATCATCCACTAACACATCCAACTAACACATAACATTCAAACTATTCACATTAGCAAACAACATCATTTACTAACATTTATTTAGTTTATCCACATCATCAGGATACTATAATATTTATTTAATTATATTAGTAAATATAAGTAGTATAATTTTACCCATGATTCCATCAGCAACGCACGAGGCAATGCTCTGGTTTATAACACGTGCACCCAACAAAAGAGAACTAGTTAATGCATTGCTGACTGACTGTTTGAATGATCCTAACAAAAGAGAACTAGTTAATGCATTGCTGACTGACTGTTTGAATGATCCTAGTTACTTCCCTCCGTTTGTATTTACTTGTCAGTAACTTTTTACTGTAGCAAATTTGACCATCTGTTTTTTTTTTAATCTTAGATACTTCAATGTATATAACACTAATGAAGTATGTTCAATAAAAATCATATACATGAAAACTTGATGTATCTAAAAACCGTTTGTAGAAAAAAAAAACGTAGGGTCAAAATTGCTACAGTAAAAATTCGGTGACAACTAAACAAAAACAGAGGTGGTACTAGTAAGTGGCTACTAAAGTCAGAGTAGCTTCTTGCCGGTGCAATCCTTCCTTTTTCTTTCATTTCAAAAGTGCATAAAAATTATATTGCCAATTCCATTTTAATTATATTCTTTTTTCTTAATGTTAATAAAAAAAAGAAGAAAATTCTGGTTTTTTCTTTCCAAAATTCGATATAGGCTGAGAGACAATCAGATCGATTTTCTCTTCAGCGGGCAGTTCCATATAGAATTTGTTAGAATAAAACAAGCGGGTCCCCCCCCCCCCAAGCAAAGCACAGACTCTACGGAGAAATCATCGAAATGTCCTCGTCCCCAGTACAAATGGGCATTTTTTCGGTCAAGCAGCAGACAAGTGTCCACAAGTTATTATACCATCAAATACAAGTCTGACGTCTGCCACACATAAACACTTGGGGGTACGTTTTTACTGGTTACAACTCAGGCATGTTAACCTTCACATGGAATCGTAAGTACTACACATTTACATTCTTTGGCTTCGATCACATATCAGCATCTCCAATACAGATTCAAAAAAGGTGAGAGAATCTGAGAATCAGCAAGTCAACAATGTTACCTGCATGTAGTAGTGTGAAGTAGAGAAGTGCCAAACCTTCTTGGTGGGAAAATTTCAAGCCTTTCTGCAAAGGCTGTCATCATATCGTACTTCCGTTTTGTAGTTTTCCAGATGGGCAGGCGTCTTGAGCTTCCAGGAAGCACACCAAGCCATCATCAGATCTATACATCCTATATCTTCCTTCGAGCATCTAATGCTACCAATTCTTTGTTTTTCTGTATGCATATTCTAAACCTAAAAGAATATCACAACCTATTTCATTGATACTGGAAATGCAGATCCATATCTCCTGTGTTGTCATCATCGTCATCGTCAAGGTAATCCACAGGCACATTTGCAGGCCGCCGTTTCAACCTTTGGAATATGTCATCAAGAGATTCAGGTGAAGAGACATTTGAATTCAGAACAAATCCTGGATCTTGGTGCAAAGGAAGAAACTTCTTCGAACCCATATTTGCTTTGAAATTTTGAAAACCAATCTTCATTGAGGCCCATGTTGCAGACACACCAGTTGGTGGTACACCCACATTGGACCGCTGCTCGGAATTTCTTTCTTCAAGCAAAGATACAGAGTTCGGTGAAATTTCCTTTCTCGCTGCCTTCCCTGACTGCCGGTTCTGTTCTCTAATAGAAGTGTATTTGCTGGCGATAGTCTCCCTGTTGTTTGCATATTTCAACTGACCGGCTCTCCCGTCATTTCTGGAAGAGGTTGCCCCTACTTTCATCTCCATCGTGTTTTCAACCTGCAACACAGTAGCCAAATGGAAACAGAAACCAGTAGGTACTAAGTAACAAAAATAAGCTAAAATTCAGCTGGAAATGACCGAAGGCTAAAGAAGATATCAATCCATCTCACCCACTAAACTATCCCTAGACTAAAACATACTGATAGTTGAATCTCCTATGTAAACGAAGGAACGATTCTACGCACCAACGGCACATTTTGTGATTCAATATCTGTGTTCACGCCATTGAAATTCCTTGCCAATGGAATAACTTGCTCGCCCACTTTGCACCCTTGATCAAGCCAAGATCTCTCTGGACAAAAAGAAAGAAAAAAGCATTCAATTATTAAAGCAAATCATGCTTTCAGAAGAACTAAATGCCAGTCTTTGCAGCAACAATTCAACAGTAGTTACACAAATATTCATTCCCAGTAAAAGCTAGGAAAATCATCGATAATCATAGTTCAGGATCCTGATTTGCCTTTCACTAACAAAGGAAAATAATGGAAGTATGAAACTGAAGTCCTTCAGGAAACTTAAGAAATAAAAGAACTCCACTTCTCCACATGCAACATCTGTGGAGCCCTTACCTTTTTGTAGAATAATCATTCCAGAGGGATCTAAACCATCTATATTCTCTTCTTCACGTTGGAACTTGAACATTTTCCAGCTTCCCAAAAAGTCAATCACACGGCCAAAGAAATTACTAGCAACCAATAGCGTATAAACAACCATAATCAGTGGGTAGATCCTGTTGAAGCCTCTGCCAAAGAAAGGGACTGCATCATCAATGTTCCCCATTCTCTGAAACAGATAATTTGTCAGCGATTAGGAATGAATTTTCTATTTGGTAAACAGAAAACATAATACATAAATGTTAGAGAGAAGCCAAAAACCATTCCCTTCCAGGTGACAAGTAATAAGGCATGCTCATGTACAGAATTGATATAGATATACCACAAACAATGAAGAGCAGCAAAAAAAACACAACTATTACCTTCTCAAATGTAGTTTTAGCATTGCCACCAAGGCGGATGAGATTCAGAAAGTTATAAGAAATAGGAGGTGCATATCTTGCAACCATTCTGCAAAACAAAATTTGGTGAATAACTAAAATGACCCGAGTGGTTTTGGAATAGAAACACATCAAGCATAAAAATTAAGGATTGAGACTTACGAACAGATCATAAGCAAGCTGACAGAGCTGGTTTGTCTTGGAGTCAGAGAATAGAACATCAACATACCAATCTTGAATAATGAATAATATGTGCAAATGCACATATACATCAAAGGGACAAAAGCAGCAACCTGTGAACAAACCTAAAGTTCATAAAGATGACCTCTTGTCTAAAAAAAAGTTCATAAAGATGACCAAAAAACTGAAAATTATGAAGTTATAACAGAGTTAAACAAAAGAGTGACTTTTCCCCAATGGCAATAGTGAAAAGGAGTTAAAGGATGTCACTCATTTCATATGCTCCAATTGTCGCCTAGTAACTATACTCACATATATAAAGCGTACATGTGTTTGTTTGAAATTTAACTAATCAGTTGGTGACAGATGAACATGATTGTTGTGTCCTATGCAAATAAATTATCTAATGTCATCACTAAGACAAGATAGTAAGTATTGCAAAGAGACAAGATAGTATTGCAGAGGGTAGTCAGCCTCACAATTAACAAAATTTTTTGGTAAACTGGGGAGGTAGAAAATCACTTGTAAGTTTTTAAATAAAGTGTTCAGTTCCTTACCTGAACTAAAACCTCTTGCTTTCCTACAGCTTTTATAAGAATAGAAAAGAGAGATAGATCAACACCACTTGGAAGTAAAGTAGCTTCAGCCAACAGTATAGCAGCTGACATACAGCAAAGGATAACAGCAAATGCTTTTTGAAGCTGCTTTCTCAGTATACAGCGCCAAATGAACTCTGGAAATGCAACAAAGTATCCTTGAGTCAGCTCCATCAAATGTTAACCACATGTAATAAATTTACCAAGAAAGTAAGAATATAACCTAACTGAGATGCTTGTTGTAACGAATTATGAAAAGCAAAAAAAACTGCAGTGAAGGTAAGAAGAATACCAATAGTGTCCAAAATTGATCCAATTTTGCCCGAACGACTCTCTCTAAAACTTGATACATATTTCCTGTTAAAAAAAAGGTAGATCAATACTAATATTGGTTCATCTATCAGACAATCCTGGATAAGCACAACTTGTTTGCAGTACATATTGCTTAGAGTTTTCCAAGCAGTTACTAAGAATAGAATTGATGTCTGTGAAGTTCCTCAGGTTGACAAGCACAAGCATCAATAGCAATTGGACAATTCGCCAACATTCAAGTATTCTTGGTTAGCAGTATTGCTTGCAGTATAAAACTTTTGTAGAATGTAGAACTGTTAAGAGTACAGGCAGCACACAATTTGCTCTTTTTTTTTTGTAATTTACTAATTTACACATTAAGTCTTCCCTCATGATGATCATATATCACTTGGCATAATTTATTTGACAGATGCAGCACTAAGATACAAAAGGAAAAAAAACAAACTCCCAAAAGGTATCATCATGCAAATGGGACAAAATAATATTCCTATAAGATTGAAATGCTACTTGCAAACAATATTTTTAAGGCAACGAGATTACACTGCAAACATAAGATCAATAAACTCACCATCCATTAGCATCACGGCATTCATAATTTTTTATCGTGTCTTCTAGCTTGAGGGCTTCCATGACACAAGTCATATACTCACTGCACAATGACAGCACCCAAACTTAGTGGTTAAATAGGGCAGCACCAGTTACACTTTTAATGTTATTATCTGTTCTATACTCTAGTATTTACTGCTTACTAGCTTTTCACAAACCTGCATGTGTCATATTTGACAGTCCACAACCCCATATTACTACTAAACGAAATATATACAATGGCTTATTCTATAATACCTTTTGCACCTATAGTACTCCTCATGAGCCCTCCTGAGTTGCCGCCGAAGTGTGGCCATCGATTTATCATCAGTATCATAGTCCATATCATTTTCACCTAATCTACCACCAGAAGGTTTAAAGGATGGATCCTCCCGCAGCTGCGAGAGACAAAAATAATAAGATATTTTGCATATATAATAAGCAATATTTAAATTACACACTAGCAGATTGCAGTACCATTTGAGACATCATGTTATCAATAATATCCATGTAAGGCCTCAAAATGTCACGTTTTGACATTTGATTTGATGTAGCTTGAGCAACCTGAAAATTGACCGACACTTCAGAAACATGAAGAAACTGCATGTTACGTATTGCTTAAAAATTTATGAAATATACATACAACAATTGCATTTGAATATTCTTGATGGCCATTATCAAGCTTTACAGCCATCTTGGCAACTCTATGAGAAAGTACTTTTTGGCGGTGAGACCAGTCTGCGTTTTTCCAAATGTTTCTTGGAATTTCGCTTAACCCAAACCCAAGAAGAAAAGCACCAGTCACCAATCCAAAGGTATTTGAGCATGCCATTGCAAATCCCACAATACCACCATCCCTGTCAAGAAAAGTTATTTTAGGTCAAACGCCCTACTAGATACATGTATAAAGGACAGCTAGTTTCAGAAGAAATATACTCATTGGGGATGAAAGCAAAGCATCATTCTTTGGGAATGAAAGCAGTGCTTTGGTAGTACCACTGATTATATTTTATTCATCTCAAGAACCAAAAGTGACTGTGCAACACTAATCTAGGCACTAAACAATTTTTTTCTGGAACACGCAAGAGATTGTGCATCATTTCATTAAGAGAGAAAAGAGGAACTGTACAAAGGAGGGAGAAGAACCCTGCCCAGACCAGAGCAACTAGCCTTCCACAGCTAACATGACCCGTGACTATGAGAATGAGACACAACACAAGGCCAAAGAAACTAGTCGAGTAGGCTAGGAGACAAAAAGCACTCAACAGAAAACTTAGGGAAAATTAACCCACAACATCTAGGCACTAAACATAATGTTTTGAACTGCTTTTTTATCAAAACCTATATAGATGTTTCAGTAAACAGTTCGCCATTAGCTTGGCAGCATCAATACCATGAAAATGACAAAAGCATAATGGTGAACAATATTAAAGTGACACTACAAGGTTATGTTCAGATATCAGATTGTAGTGTGAAATGTTGCTCAAGTAAAGATTGAACATACCAAGCTCTATGCATGATTAAGAGTAGTATGAGACCAATAAGGCCAATGGCTCCCACAATTGAATAAAAAAGCAGGTTCATATGAATGCTAGTTTTCAGCCTTTCTTTAACAGTGAAGTCTCCTGCGTCTTCATAGCCCTGGATAGTAGGAACTACAGCCCTGTTTGAAGAATAAAAACAAGCCTTGTTTAGAAATATCAACACCAACGCAAATGTTCAGACTTCAGAAGAAACACTAGTGCATCCAGCCATTCAATAAAATTTGCGACTGAAGATCCAAGCAAACCATAACTATGATTGTACAAGAGAATTAAGTTCACACTGAGCTGCCCTACTAGAAAATGAGTAAGCTACAACGATACATTCAGCATAAGATTAGATACCCTCAAAATCTAGCAGTTAATATTGGTTGTATTATATGAACAGGGAGAGAAATTTTCCAGCATTTTTTCCTTCTACAGACCATATAATGTATAGCCAATGTTTTCCCAAGTACCAACCTAGTTTGGATAAAGCCAAAAGAGTTGCTTTGATGCCCAAATGATGGAGCAGCATAGAAGGCAGAGATTGGACATTTTGAAAATAGTACTAAAATCGTGGTTATAACTGGAAATGGATGTGCCAAGTCATCAAATAGATGTTTTTTCTTTGTTTTTTTTATGACACTAAGAATCAGGGAAATTCAACCATCGGGAGAAACTTATGCAAGACATGTTCATAGCATACCATGTTAGGATAAATGTGCTCCAATAGGACCAGCTCCAAAAGAATCCAATGCCGCCCTTCGCACTGCCAGTTAATGTCTGCAATAGAAATGATCGAAGGGTTTGAACCAAAGGAGTATAAAAAGGGAATTTTCCAGTCAGTAGATAATAAAATTTGTCATTTCATTACCGCTAATAAATTATCGATATGATTTAATGGATACATGTATCTTTTTTTGAAAGGGAAGGGAGGTTGGCTTTGAAAGATTAAAAAGAACATCACAATTGACTTGTGATCAAATCGGTATTACTAAAACACCGACACAAGATAAATGGCAAGGACATAACATTAAGGTAGGCCAAGTTTGCTGCTAGGGTTTCTCAGTAGCCAAACAATTCTGAATTGACAGAATACTGGGTTAACCCCATAACTATAACAAACAAAAGAAGATGTTTTGAAGAGGTGGCATCAGGACTATAGACTATAGAGGGTGGAACCGCAATCAGTTATTCAGTTATGAAGACTTGAATAGTGTAGAAACAGAGTTCTCTCAACGTAAATTTGCCTCAGGGACAAGGCTTACACTGCATTTGTAAGAGGCTAAGAGCTATGCAAACGAACTGGTGGCCACTTAAATGGACAGCAGGGGTGAAGCCAGTCTCCCAGTCATTCGTAGCAATACCATCAATTCAAAGCGTGCTCCAGCCGTAACACGAAGTTTGTGATTCAATTCGTACATACACTCAAAAATTGCAACGCAACTAGAACACAAAACGAGCTCCACCCGGTGGATCTAACAGCACCGACAGCCAAACCGGCGGAGCCCGGGGCCGACGATGGCCGGAACCCGGGGCGGTGGATGAAGAAGTGGGGGAGGGACGCGGCAAGGGATCTGACCTGCCAGATGTCGGCGGGGACGAGTATGATGATGGAGAGGGAGCAGAACCATGCGTATCCGACGGTGACGACAACGTAGCGCGGCACGGCGGGGCCGGCGAAGTAGCGGAGCGTGACGACGACCATGCCCAGCGTCAGGGGCAGCGATATCAGGTAGAACACCCACATCTCGCCGCCCCGACGCTCTCCGCTAATCCGCTTGGACGCCGCGGCGGCCGGAGGGAAAGGAAGAGTCGGTGGAGCCGGGCCGGCTGGGAACCGGAAGCTTCTCCGTGTCGCAGGGGCGCGGGCGGGGAGGTGGGGCCCGGGAGATCGCGGGGCTCTTTTGTCTCCGGGGAAGTGGAGAAGCGCGCACGGCTGGGGGAAGGAGGAGGAAGGTGGAGGTGGGCCGAACGATCTCGTTCGGCGGAGTTTGGAAATGTCGGTCCGAGGGTAGTACTGACACGCACGCAAAGATTGTCAAGTGTACTGGACGAAAGAATTTCGACTTCGGTGGATCGTTTAAGTCCCTGTTTAGTTTTAAAAAAAATTTACTCCTACAATAAAAGAGCATGTTTGGACATATGCATGGAGTACTAAATATAGACGAAAAAAAACTAATTACACAGTTCTCGACAAAATCGCGAGACAAATTTTTTAAGCCTAATTAGTTCATGAAAAGCCTTAAGTGCTACAGTAACTCACATGTGCTAATGCCCGATTATTTAGTATCATTAGATTCGTCTCGCATTTTCCTGATGGGTTCTATAATTTGTTTTTTATTAGTATCCAAAAACTCCTCCCGACATCCTTTCGACACATCCGATGTGACACCCAAAAACTTTCACCTCCCCAACTAAACACACCCTAAACTTTCCTCCAAGGTCTTGTTTGTTCGTGGATTTGAAAATCATTCTATGAATCACATTCCATTTTATATTTCAAAAATATTTGAAATGGCTAAAAAGTTATTTAAATCCATTCCAAATTTGTGGTGTGGCTAACCATAAACGACCCGTTCGGCTTACCTCATATTCGACTTGTTCGGCTTCTTTTTTCAGCCGAAACAGTGTTTTTCTCTCACAACAATTCAGCCAGAACAGTGTTTTCAGTCAGTTTCAGCCAAGTTTCAGACCAGCGAACGAGGCCAAAATATGTTCGGTAGAAACAAATTTAAAATAGTTAATTGGCAATGCAAAGAATCACACGTCAGCTCAAAGAGCTCTCTAGCTGATCTCTCTCCGCAAAGAACATCGTCCACATCTCTCCTTCCCCATCCCTCCTACTGTCCTACAGTCCACAAAAAAGAAACCCCTTATTTTCATACATTGCCATCATAATTTAATATCAGCATCTATCCTAAATTATAGGTTGTTTTGACTTTTTTAAGATAACTTTATCTGGGTTTTGCTATGCATCTAGATATACGATATGTCTAGATACATAGTAAAAATTATATATATATATATATATATATATATATATATATATATATATATATATATATATATATATATATATATATATATCCAGCTACAATATTTGATAGCTACCCACCCCGGTGTGTTAAATACCCGCCTGGATCACAGGTACTCAAAATGGAAAATAGTCTCAAAAGAGCTGACAACTTTGCTTTACTAGGCTCACAAGGACGTCCACTCGTTTCTATGCGATGCTCTCTTATTTTGTTTCGTAGGTAGCGGTCTCCTTGTATGCACTATCGTCTGCTCAAAGCCGTCTGAACCATTGCTTGAAATAGAACAGTCTGACATAGCAACTACATGTGTACTATGATGCCAGATCAAGAGCAAACAGTCGGTCGTCCGATCCCACAACCCCAACACGTGTCAAGCATCTATCATAGGGGTAGTCACCTTATATATATATATATATATATATAGGCTAAAACGATCTATAAATTAGACGGAGGGAGTAAATATAAACTAAAGCATAATTGATAATACAGAACGTGAAAAAAAAAGAACATGAAATTATCTCTAGGCATTCAGAACAATCCAACTATTCAAGGGTGGAGCCTGCACATTTTTATGCAATCACCGTAACAGCAATGATGTTTTGTGTTTTTCTTTGCAAAATAGTGTTTATAAATGAAGATTCGTCATGGTTTAATGAAGGTGGTAAGTGGTATCAATAACTTTTGAACCTGGATCTACCCCAGCAACTATTATCTTTCAAAATATCATAGGTTCAACAATATTTGCTAACCATTGTTGCAGTAAAAATAGAAATCATTATCTCCCAAGTCTTAGCAAGCATTTGTATTAGGAGTTGCCGCCCTGGAAACGTCGTGCCAGATCAAGAGCAAACAGCCAGCCATCCGATCCCACAACCCCAACACGTGTCAAGCATTTATCATAGGGGTAGTCACCACACCCGGGTTGGTAGCTACCACCCGTTGTAGAAAATCCACACTCATATATATATATATATATATATATATATATATATATATATATATATATATATATATATATATATATAGGCCGAAACGATCTATAAATTAGACGGAGGGAGTAAATATAAACTAAAGCATTATTGATAATACATAACGTGAAAAAAAAGAACATGAAATTATCTCTAGGCATTCGGAACAATCCAACTATCCAAGGGTGGAGCCTGCACATTTTTATGCTATCACCATAACAGCAATGATGTTTTGTGTTTTTCTTTGCAAAATAGTGTTTATAAATGAAGATTCGTCATGGTTTTAATGAAGTAGGTAAGTGGTATCAATAACTTTTGAACCTGGATCTACCCCTGCAACTATTATCTTTCAAAATATCATAGGTTCAACAATATTTGCTAACCATTGTTGCGGTAAAAATATAAATCATTATCTCCCAAGTCTTAGCAAGCATTTGTATTAGGAGTCGCCGCCCTGGAAACGTCACCACCACCACAGTCTCCATCTAGGCCCCTCTCCTTCCTCTTTGCTAAGTGAGGGGAGGTGGCAAGAAGGGGAGAGGACAAATCTCTCTTTTACACCAATTTTTTAATATAGTTTGCTTAAAGTTTACTCAAAATAAATCTACTCATGAAATCAAATGATTTTCAGTTCAAAACTTGTTAGTTGTGATGACCACAAGATTACCGTTGTGGGCGTCGATTTCATCAGTAGGAGGGCAATTTGTGGTCTGCAAGCGAAGGGGTGCTCCTGGGCACGCCCATACAGGCAGTAAATCCAGCTACCGTGGATTCGTAACCACGACTAGTGATTAGTGGTCGATGTGTGGGACTTAGATGGTTAACACTCAAGACACAAGAAGATTCATCTGGGTTCGAGCACGAAGCCCTACGTTTAGCAAAGAATTCTTCTCGTGAGAATGCTAGGGCGAGTTCCTACACTACAAGAAAGCCCCTCTCTACCTACGCTTCATTTGTAGGTTAGATACTTTCATTTCATCTCTACTGAAGTATAGACACGCTTTACTAAAGTGTGTCTGGAGCGTCTCCTTTACAATCGAAAGAGGAAGTAAGAGAGCGTATCTCGAGTTCTGATCTAGGGTTTTGGAAATGAGTTTGATCCCCCACTAAGGGTTCCCTCGATTGTCCTTATTCCGCCTATCCGAAGGGCAAGGGCGTGCAAAGTTTGGGGTTCTCTCAGCTACCTTGATCTCTAAGGGAGCACTAAAGGTTCATTGTCCACCCCTCCAAACCTCATCGCAAGTCGGTAGCCCTCAAGACAGTGGCCAAGCTCCATCTTGCCGTTGTACTTGTCGACATGCCTCGGCGGTTGGAACTAGTTAGGATAGTGTCAGAGGAATGTGTGGCGCACAAACCCACAAATCCATAAAATTGTGGTGTCCGATGGCCTAAATCAAGAAGTCGAATGTGCGGCGCACGAGACCAACTTTTCTTGATGCCATGGGGACGAATTTATCTCTTTGTTGCGCGTTGAAGGATCCACTACGAGTAATTAGAACATACAAGTATACATGATCCAGCCACCAAGGTTCACAATTCTCGTTGTTACATGCCATTTTAAATGGAAAACAAATATTTCAGACAACGTGTTACAGCAAGAAAGCAGATATTGAAACTAGCTAAAAGTTGAAACCACTTCTTATAAAGCCCTTGATTGAATTGATCTTGTTACAAAGCCAGGCTGGTCAGCAGTCAGCACGATGTCAGTTTGCTGCCAACGGCGGAGTGAGATGCTTATGGTCCTTGATCAATCCCAACGGTAACCAGATCAGGACCGCAGGGGTTCTTGCAGTCAGTCTCTATGGAGCAACGTGCAAGTGCCGATCATGTGCTCCATGAATTTGCTGAAGTTCCCGGTTGGCGACGCACGCGGCTCACGGCTGTCGTCGCCGCTGCTCGTTCGCCTCGTTGGTCTCACGCGCCATCTCGTGCTCTAAACGCACCCTCCCCTGGGCGAGCTCCTGCAGTCTCTGGGCAGCGCGGGCGGGATCCTGCCGCCTCCTTGCTTCGTCGACGGCCTCCGCATCTTTCGTCCTCAGCCTATCCACGATGGCCTCCAAAGCGAAGGCAGTGTGATCGCCGCCGTGCTCCAGCAACTGTCGCATATGATTCCATCTGATGTGATACATCTTGGCGAGGTATCCTCGGATCTCGGGCCTCGGGAAGAGCTCATCCAGGGAAGCCCTGGCACCGTTCAGGCGTTCGCGTTCATCCTTCACCTCCTCCGCGCGCTTCAACGTAGCATCCAGCAACGAGTAGCCGGTCTCGAACTCCCAGGCCTCCCTGAACCTCTTCACCTCTCTGACGATGGCGTCAGGTGCCGTCGCCGGCGCCGCGGCCACACGGACAGAGCCTCCCGCCGCGCCGCCTATAAGAGCGTGCCGGCTCATGCTGTCGTCCGCACGAGGTTTCTTGACCCTGCTCGGCCTACTGCTCTTACCGTCGTGCGCGACTGAAACGGCGCACAAGGCGGGCTTGCGTTCCGGCAACGAGCCGTCGTACTCGTACTCGTACATGCGAGGTATCTTGGCCCTGTTCGGCCTGCTGCTCTTGCCGTCGTCCGCGACTGAAACGGCGCACGCGGCGGGCTTGCGTTCCGGCCACGAGCCGTCGTGCTCGTGCTCGTACATGCGAGGTCTCCTCGCCCTGCTCGGCCTGCTGCTCCCGGCTGCGCCCGTGTCAGCGAAACAGGCGGGCGCGGGCGTCGGGCCGACGTCGACGACGCGGGGTTTCTTGGCCCGGCTCGGCCGGCTGCTCTCGGGTGCATCTGCGCCAGCGTAAGAGGGGTGCTTGCGTTCCGGCCTCGGCCGATGCTCTTCCCGCTCCGCCTTTGCGCTCGCGCGAGATGGCGGCGGCGGGCCGTATTTCGTTGGCAGGAAGCCGGCTAAACCCCGGAGCAGGTCGTCGTGCTTCTTGCCGAGGAGTTCTTTGAACTCTTGGTAAACTCGGTGAGCGTCGAGGCTTTGTTCCAAGTCGACGCTGTACAGCTTTGCGATAAACAGATCGTAGTTCGCCGGGCCCAACGCCTTTTCTGCCCGTTTTAAGAGATGCAAACCTTGACGCACCGGGTCGACCAAGGCATAGAACCGGGCAACGAGATGAGGATGGCCCCGGAGGAGATGCACCGCTCGGGCCGAGACGTGCTCGTCGTCGATGATCTCGGGCTTGCCGAAGTCCGCGAAGAGGGCGAATAACGCATCTCTGTTGCCAGGATCATACGCCAAATGGTCATGGATCTCTTGCAAGAAGTCGATGAGATCGTCCGTGATCCCCTGCGGTGGGAACGTCTCCGGCGGCTGCGCCATGGCTGCTTCCTCTGTTCTGCAGCTCTGCTCTGCCAGCGGCGCCGGAACCGGAACAAGGAGGTCGTTTCTCTACGGTGCGTGGCGTGTTGCTCCCGGTATCTATCTATCCTACCTTATATTATTATGTTATTATAGAGAAGACGAAATAAAACAAAAGCGAACGTGTCCGATTACAAGAGGTATAGGAAGTAAAATAAACAACAGACCGTGTGCATTAGAGAGTCCACCGGACTTGACATGAAAAAAAAAGCTAACTCTCAACCGAGTGATTTTGATCCATCCCTCAACCGAATTCTGGCCTGTTGGATCTTACACGTGTCGGCATCTGCTCGGGCTCCTTCGCCGCTCCTTTGCCACCGCCCGAAGGCCGCTCCTCTGCTCGGGCGGGCGCGCACTCCTTTGTCGCTCCTTTGCCGCCGCCCCAGGCTGCCGCCGTCGCCCCGACACGGACGTCCCCGTCGGGTAGGCCGCCGCCGCTGCCCCTGTGCGGACGCGGGTGGAGCGTCCTCGGTGGGCGTCCCCAGCGCGGGTGTCCCCGGTGCGAGCGCCGCCGTCCTCTACTTTCTGTCCCTTTTTCTGCTGCGGGAAGACGAGATGTGCTCTCGGGTGTCTGTTCTTCTTTGCTCTCTCTCTTTTTCTATTTGTAAATTTGTGAACAATTTGACGATATTTGTGAATAATTTGACATATATTTCTCTGGTATCTCGAATCCATAGAAAAAAATTGTTTTTTTTAAATTTGGCTTATATTTGTCTGAGATCTTAGGTTATTCTCAAATTACACCACTCTGTCCTGTATATTACACCGGAGAAATCAGTGTAAATATAGCTAGATGATAGTGTAAGTGCATGAAAAAATTCAGTTAACAGGGTGAGCCAAATCAACTGAATGTCACAGATCCCAGCAAAATCGCCAGAGTACGTTTGCTTATTTCACAAGACGATGGAAAGAGAAGTATGAGTTCAGATAAAAAAAAAAGAGAAAATCTAGTTTGGCAGCCTCATGCTGGCACTTTGACTTCTATTTGGAAATATCTACTCGACGTTGACTTGGAACACGTCCTTGCGCTGCTCCTCCTTCACCTTGGGCACGACCACCTTGAGCACGCCATTTTTCATCTCCGCCTTGATCTTGTCCATCCTGTAAACCTCTGGCGCGAGCTCGATGCGACCGCTGTATCTCGGAGGCGGTACGTCCTCGTCGTCGCCGGACTCCTTCTCGCCCTCGCCCTTGATCACCAGGCTGTTCTGCTCCGCCCACACCTTGACGTGTTCCTTCCCCAGGCCCGGCATGTCCACCCTCAGGTGCAGCGCCTCCTCGTCCTCCTTCGCGTTCCAGCCACGGCGCACCGCACCGGCACGGCCTGGCGCCGCCACCGCGAAATCGTCCATCAGGCTCAGCAGGCGGCCGAGGCTCTGCGGCGCACTGAATGGATCACGGAAAATATCTGGATAGGGATGAAGTCAGCACAGCCATTTCAAATATACGGAGTTCCATCATCTCATTTGAGAGAACGAAGCAAAGCAAATGAGTCTGGCATGGCACGAAGATGACGACTACCTGAGAACAGGCTGGGCACGGCGTAGTCCCGGCCGCCGCGCCGGCTCTCGTACTCGCGGACGCTGTCGTCTTCCGACTCGCCCCCCTCGTAACGTCGGAGCTGAGCACCGGTGTTGTACCCGCGGAGGCCGCCGGCGACTGCCACCGGCCTGAGGGCGGAGCCAGCCCCGGGCGCTGATGACGCGGCAAGGAGCTTCTCCAGCGCGCGGACTAGCGGGACGGCCCTCCTGGAAGCGACAGTGGAAGCCATGACACTCCCCCCCTCTTGGCCTCTTCCTCCCTGGGTGGCTGGGTTGATCTGCTTTCTCCCTCGCTGATGTTCGTGGATTCTTGTGGTGCGAATGCCGTAGGAAAGTGGACGAAGGTTTATACAGCGGCGTGGCTTGGGGAAGAATTCAGAAGGTTCAGGAAGGACCTGCGGTGGCCGAACAATCCAGAAGCCACGCGAGTCGCGAGAGAATGTCGATGCTGCTCCGCTCGTCAGAATGGGCCCACCTGATACTGGATAAACGGCAAAGATCAACAGGCCACTATCATCATCATCATTCATCAATCATCATTGAAATCCCATAAGGCCCATCAAACTTTCAGCCCATTAGAGGCCCACAACCTCTCTCCGTCCGATCCCTTGGCGGCGGTTCCTTTCCTCACCAAGACAGCAAACCCGCACCTGCCGCAAGCCCGCAACTGAATCGGGTCAGATCGGTCCATCGTGGAGGCGAGGGAGCTCACGCGGCGCGATGGACGAGGAGGAGCACGAGGTTTACGGCCAGGAGATCCCGGAGGACGGCGACATGGCCGCCGCCGACGTCGATATGGCCGCCGCCGGGGACGACGCGGCGAAGGTACCACCTCTGGATCCATGTGTCTAACGCTATACCCTAGCCCTAGGTCCTTGCGGGTTGTTGAGTCCCTTGGGTTGCGTGCAGCTGCAGGAGCTCGACGAGATGAAGCGCAGGCTGAAGGAGATGGAGGAGGAGGCCGCCGCCCTCCGCGATATGCAGGCCAAGGTCGCCAAGGAGATGCAAGGTTGTCTTCCTATGTGCTCGCTCACCTTGCCTTTTCGATACTTGGTACCTTTTTGTGGTGCGTTTAGGCTTCATTAGAGCGGTTCGATATATTATATACCTGTGACGATCTGTGTGTACAAGAAGCTTTAAGACTGTTCGAGCGAGCTAAGGTCAGCGTCTGTGACTACGGCCGAATTTGTTATTTGGTTAGCTTGGTAAAATTGCGAGATTGTGACAAATCCTACGTCTGTTCACTTCCTTAATTTTTAACCTGTTCAGCGTTTGTTTAGTATGTGATCATGCCATACATATTTTCTACACACCTTGAATTCTTGATTTAATTTGCTTACATGCTGTACATGTAACTTAGATTTTTTGTTTTCTGATCACAGAGCAGTTAGATTCGAATTTGGGATTTTAGATGTCCTTTCATATTCTGTTGCTGAGGCTCTTTCCTTATGCAAGACCAGGAACTCGCTAAGAAGCTTTTGTGATAAAATTTATATTTCTCATGTATGCCTACCCCTTGTTGTCATACTCGTCCTTAGGCCTCCTATATTTTCTATCCTATTTTTGGTGTTTCTGTCTTATTGGTAGTCCACTTGTATCATTCATATCTTTATTCACTGATCCCCACTATGGCAAATCGACAATCCCTCTGCTATTGCTTACTACATAGTACATACTCCAGATAATAACACTAACCATGGATTCATCATTCATGTACATTCAATGGAACTAGTTCTTTTACTAAAATGTTGATTTCATTCTTCTGAGTAGTTGCGTACTTTGTTCCGTGGGTTGATTTTATTATGTCTTGGGTACTGTTTGGTGGTTTTAAATGAAAAGTTCTTCCGTGCAGAGTATGGACATCTTGTGTATGTAGGGATTTCCTTCTGGTGATCTATATTTATGTTGATCAAATTGATACTCGCTTAAAAATACATGTCATTTTTTGGACATGACATGCTCGACCATTATTTTCTGCCATACTATGAAATTAGTAAAGTTTTTAAGACTAATCTACATTTTTTATATTCATGCTTCTGAACTAAATTTTATAAATAATGATTGTCAAAATTTCAAATGTTTGGCCAAGTATTTGTGATCAGAGGGACTAGTACCTCTTATGTGTGCATGTATCCCATGTTTCAACATAGTGTATATCCGAAAGGAGAATTCAAATATGATGAGGCTTCCAGATTTTGTTTTATGCCTTACTTCATTTGTGTCTTCTGGTGGATATGCTGGTCCAACATGATTTGATTTGGTCAACGGTTTACTTTAATTTTAGATTGCTTGTTTAGTTCAAGATGCAATGTTTCTTGACATAATCGCTCTTCTGTTTTGCAGGAGGTGACCCTAGTGCATCTACAGCTGAGGCGAAGGAGCAGGTGGATGCCCGCTCTGTCTATGTTGGAAATGTAAGAATTTAAAATCTCTCTTATCTCCCTCTCTTTATTGTGAGTATATGCATCCAATGCGTATTAGCATGAATATGTTATGTCACTGTTAAATTTCTATATAACACATATTTTTGTTATTCAACGTGTATGAAGCACGGAGTATTAAACATGGATATATCTATTATGTAATGGCACATACATTGTCTAGTAGCTAATGGATATCTCATTGGCACTTGCTTAGTTATGAATTATTTCTCTCAAAAAGCCAACTACCTTGCTACTTTCCTTCTGAAATTCTATGGTTGGTGCTACTGAAGAATGTTTTAGTGCTGGATGTCTTTACTGGCAGACAGGATTATCAAAGCTTGTTCCTAATCTTCATGTTGCCTCCTTGCCCCCATTCTCGATGTCGCTCCTCAGAATGCATCGCGCTGCTATTATAAAATGCTTTATGTGTGCTTATCATCATCCTTTGCTATCAAAACTACTTTGATCAGTATTTATGGTGTTTCATTTTATTGTTTTCATGCTTTAATTAAGTAATGGTGATGGTCGCAGGGCTAGTGTGCTTGAGCAAGCCTTTCAAATTGACTAATGGGCACCTGTGTCATGTTTTAGAGTTAGCATAGAATGAAAAGAAAAAAAAGAAAAAGGATAGAAGTATCTCTGAAAAAATATTAAAAAAGTGCATGAAAAAAGAAAAGAAAAAAAAGGAAAGAGTAAAAAGGTATAAGATAGATATTATAGGTTAGATGACCTCCCTGGCGAAGCAAAAGAAGGATGGCACTTTTTGACTGGAGCCGCCAGCCGGCATGGTGGGATATGATGTGGTTCGCAGCTGCTGGTCCACTGATATCACCGGAGTGGTGCATAAGCATGACATGTAAGTGTAACAGTAGGAAACCTTAATCTTGACTCTATTCTTTGCTGTTTCTGAACTTGTGCTCTGGCTATCTTCCTACCTTTGTCTTTTTATTCTATGTTTCACCTAACAGTTGTTTTTTTATTGGATAATATAGTGATGACTTCTTTCTCTTACTAACATGAGAATAAATGCTGCCTGGTATTTTGGTGCATACGAGTGAATGCAGATTCACTAAAAAAATAGCAATGGTGTTATGAAAATTGTTTTGCACATCCTTGATGGTGTTAATAAACGCCGCCTGATATTTTGGTGCATGCTAGTGACATGCAGATTTACTGTAGAAATTAGCTGAAATATGAACAGTTCTGGATGCTAAAACGAAAAAAAGGACTATGATGGATCCTTGTTCCCATGGCATTCTTGCATTAGTCTGAAATTGCAAAAAGTCCAGTGCAAAGTTTTAGGCTCCTGGTATGATACTCCCTCTGGTCACAAGATACATTTGACTTTGCACGGTCTTCAATGTGTATCTTTGACCACTGATTACTTCTAGAATATATTCTTGAAGTTTTTCAAATATAAGAGATTTTGAAAGTATTTTGAACACAAATCGACACACATAACTGAACAGTTGTGTTTGGGAACTAGGGAAGTATCGGAATCTGCTTGGTTTGGGAGAAGGCATTCTGCTTCTCTCACTTGTTTTATTCTCCTTTTCTTAATGAAATGACTCGCAGCTCTGCTGCACAGTTTTTGAGAAAAAAAATTGATACATATAACTGACATGCTTCCGAACTAATGTATGTAGTTATTAATGTTTGTATTTTTTATTGTTTCATCAAATCTTGTCCTAAACGTCAAGATTTTGTGACCTGAATTATTGAGTATTGGTTTTTTTTGTATTTACTGTTGACTCGTATCTCCAACATACCCCTTTCTATGTTGTTTGTTTAGGCCCCGTTCGCTGGTCTGAAACTTGGCTGAAACTGGCTGGTTTTGTGAGAGAGAAATACTGTAGCGGCTGGTTGATGAATAGTATTTGCTGAGGGGGATCAGCCGGCTGGTCTGGATGGACCAGACCAGCGAACACGCCCTATATATTAGTCAACTTGGCCTGCCAGTTCTCTCCAATATCCCTTTGTGGTGACATTTGCCTTGTATAGTACATATTGACCTGCAAAAATTGGTACTCGATTTCCCTCTAAATGGCACCTAGACCTAAGCTTCAATACCATTTCAATGCACATTGTTTCTTACTTAAACAGATTCTCCTATTTTGCCGTACATATGCAACAACAACAACAACATAGCCTTTCAGTCCAAGCAAGTTGGGGTAGGCCAGAGTTGAAAACCCACCAAGAGCCCCAAGTCACGATTCAGGCACTTCAATAGCTGATTTTCAAGAACTCCTATTCAAACATAGATCTCTAGGTATATCCCAAGCTTTCAAATATCTTTTTATTGCCTCCTCCCATGTCAATTTCGGTCTTCCTCTACCTCTCCTCATATTATTAGCTTGACTTAGGACTCCACAATAAACTGGTGCCTTTGGAGGTCTCCTTTGGACATGGCCAAACCACCTCAACCGATGTTGGACAAGCTTTTCTTCAATTGGTGCTACCCCTAGGCGACCACGTATATCATCGTTCCGAACTCGGTCCATTCTTGTGTGACCACAAATCCATCGCAACATACGCATTTCTGCAACACTCAGTTGTTGAACATGTCGAATCTTTGTAGGCCAACATTCTGCTCCATACAACATAACTAGTCTAATCGCCGTTCTATAAAACTTGCCTTTTAGCTTTTGTGGCACCCTCTTGTCACAGAGAATGCCAGAAGCTTGTCGCCACTTGATCCACCCTACTTTGATTCTATAGCTAACGTCCGCATCAATATCTCCATCCCTATGTAGCATCGATCCCAGATACCAAAAGGCATCCTTCTTAGGCACTACTTGACCTTCCAAACTTACATCTCCCTCCTCCTGTGCAGCTCCGCCAAAATCGCATCTCATGTATTCGGTTTTAGTTCTGCTCAATCTAAAACCTTTAGACTCAAGGGTCTGCCGTCATAACTCTAGTTTCCTATTTACTCCCGCCTGACTTTCGTCCACTAACACTACATCATCAGCGAACAACATACATCAAGGGATATCCCTGTGTATGTTCCTGGTAACCTCATCCATTACCAAGGCAAAGAGATACGAGCTTAAGGCTGACCCTTGATGAAGTACAATTTTAATCAGAAAGTAATCTGTGTTACCATCGTTTGTTCGAACACTAGTCACTGATGGATATGTCTCTGTGGTCTTTGTGGTTTTTGTTTTGTGGTTTTTGCTGCCATCAAGGACAGCATCCTTGACTGGGACAGAGGACAGCAGCAGCAGCATCCTTGACTGGGACAGCAGCAGCAACATCCTTGACTCGGACAGCAGCAGCAGCATCCTTGACTGGGACAGCAGCAACAACATCCTTGACTGGCATCTTAGCATCTAGGACTAGCATCTAGGACAGCATCTAGGCATATGCTTGGCTGGCTAGCAGCCTATAAATATGTATCCCCAACCCCTCAGGTTGGCATAACATTGAGAAATAAACTAGAAAATTGTCCCAACTCCTAGTGTCATCCTCTCTCGATGAGAGTAAGAATTCTGCTACTTCCAAGAGTGAGAATTCAGCGACTAACAGTCACAACGTTGTTGTACATGTCCTTGATGAGGGTCACGTGCTTTGATGGGACTTTATGTTTGTCTAAAGCCCACCACATAACATTTCTTAGTATCTTGTCATAAGCCTTCTCCAAGTCAATGAAAAACCATGTGGAGATCCTTCTTCTGCTCTCTAAACCGCTCCATAACGTGTCTTATTAAGAAGATTGCTTCTGTGGTTGACCTTTCGGGCATGAAACCAAATTGGTTTGTTGATATCTGTGTCGTTCCTCGCAGGCGCTGCTCGATGACTCTCCCATAGCTTCGTAGTGTGGCTCATCAACTTAATTAGTACAACTTTGGATATCTCCCTTGTGCTTGTAGATTAGTACCAATATGCTTCTTGTCCACTCCTCAGGCATCTTGTTCGATCGAAAGATATTGTTGAACATCTTGGTTAGCCATACTATAGCTACATCCCCGAGACATCTCCACACCTTGATTGTGATACCATCAGGGCTCATCGCTTTGTCCTCTTTCATCCCTTTTAAGGCTTCTCTGACCTCCGATTCTTGAATCCTCCGCACAAATCACCTATTAGTGTCATCAAACGAGTCGTCCAGCTGAACGGTGGTGTTCTCATTCTCACCATTGAACAATTTATCAAAACACTCTTGCCATCTATGTTTGATCTCATCCTCCATCACCAAGAGCTGCTCCCTCTCATCCTTTATGCACTTAACTTGGTTGAAGTCCCTTGTCTTCCTATTGCGAGCCCTACCATCCTATAAATGTCTTTCTCTCCTTCGTACTCAAACGTTGGTAAAGGTCCTCATAGGCCCGCCCCTTTGCCTCACTCACCGCTCGTTTTGCCGTCTTCTTTGCCACCTTGTACTTCTCTATGTTGTCTGCACACCTGTCATGATACAAGCGTTTATAGCACTCATTTTCCTTAATAGCCTTTTTCACATCTTCATTCCACCACCAAGTGTCTTTCGAGTCGCATCTGTTCCCTTTGGTCACTCCAAGCACCTCTGAAACAACCTTCCGAACGCATGTTGCCATCTTCTCCCACATGTTGTTTGCATCGCCTTCATCCTTCCAAGGGCCCTCTTCAATGATCTTTTCCTTAAAGACCTTTGATGCCTCCCCTTCTAATTTTCACCACTTCGTTCTAGCAACCCTAGCTTGTTTGTTCGCACGAGCTTGCACCAGAAAGCGGAAGTCAGTCACCACCAGCTTGTGTTGAGCGACCACACATTCTCCAGGTATCATCTTACAGTCTACGCATGTTCGTTCATCCCTCCTTGTAAGGACAAAGTCGATTTAACTAGAGTACTAGCCGCTACTAAAGGTCACTAAATGAGACTATCTCTTACGAAAGAAAGTGTTAGCTATCATCACATCAAAAGCTATAGCGAAGTCTAAGACTTCCTCTCCCTCCTAGTTCCTACTACCATATCCGAAACCCCCATGAATCACCTCGAAACCTACACTTGATGTACCTACATGGCCATTAAGATCACCTTCTATAAAGAGCTTCTCGCTACTAGGAACAGCTCTAACCAAGCGATCTAAGTCTTCTCAGAAAAGCCGCTTAACACTCTCATCATGGCCTACTTGGGGGGCATACGCACTAATTACGTTTAAGACCATATTAATAATGACAAGTTTAACTAAGATGATCCTATCCTCTTGCCTTCTCACCTCCACCACACCCCTTCAAAAGAAAGTCTATTAGAGAGAACCTTCAAAATGAATAACCTTCTAGGACTGCACCAAGTTTATTTTCAAAAGGAATATTTGTCTTTTAAGAGTTATTAAGTCTTATAAGCATTTCAAAGTTCAGCATCAACTAAATTGCCCCTATACTGTGGTCACTGCTTAAGTGATGGTTTTCTTGATGTATACAAGACTGGCATCAACTATCAATTACTCCACTCAGTTGCATTTTGTGTTGTAGACCTTTTTCACCTGGGTGCTTAGTTTACCTAGTGTGTTGGTTTAATGGTATAACACTTGGTTTATGGCCTTACATTTCTGTTCTCCATTTGGCAGTCCGCACTAAGTTAACATCATTTTAACTGATATACAATCGTATACTGCAGGTTGATTATGCTTGCACCCCAGAAGAAGTGCAGCAGCATTTCCAAGCATGTGGAACTGTCAACAGGGTGACAATCTCGACTGACAAGTTTGGGCAGCCAAAAGGTTTTGCTTATGTTGAATTTCTGGAACAAGAAGCTGTCCAGGAAGCTCTTAACTTGAATGAATCTGAATTGCATGGTCGCCAGATTAAGGTGCAGAAAGTTTTGGCAGAGGCTCAATGTGATCTCATGATATTAAAAAAAAACGTTTCTCAACTGCTTCACCTTTTTTGCTATGTGCTTGACAGGTTGCGCCGAAGAGGACTAATGTTCCTGGGATGAAGCAGCGTCCACCACGTGGGTATAATCCCTACCATGGCTACCCCTATAGATCATACGGAGCACCGTACTTCCCCCCATATGGTTATGGGTAAGTCTTGTGGTGTGCTATTACAATGTGGATTTCCAGTTTTCTTTTCTAACATTACCTTTTATGGTTTTGCAGGAGGGCTCCCAGATTCCGCCGCCCTATGCGCTACAGACCTTACTTCTGAAGTTTGTGGTAGTGAAGTTCAATGCAAAACCAGCCATTGTCACTGCTCAGTCCCGGGAATAATTAAACCTGCTGCTGTATCGTTTGCACTATTTGATAATAGACATTGTTGGCTCAACGCTCCTGTATCAGTTGCCTTTCCTGACCTCTGTATTAAGTGCCGTCATAAGCGACATGTGGTATTGGCTTGTAATACAGGACGTAGTAACAACGCAATATATCCCCGTGCTTTCCCAGTGTTACCATTGTTTGCATTTTCTATCGTTCTTGATTATGACGGTCCTATACAGCTCTTACCGAATGAGATGCAGTGACAGTGACAACTGACAAGCTCTGCGTCGATCTGTTAGGCATGGTTTTTGAGTGGGATTTGTTATATGAAGGGAAAGCATCCCATGCAGTGACAGTTCGGTTACAGTGGATTTTCTCGCAGTTACAGCCGTAATAGCATCAGCGTCCACAATCATTAATGTGTCTGTTGAAGTGTTGAACATATTCTGGTGTCGGATTCCGAGTTCCAAGCACATCCTTCGGTGATGCGTCAAGGCCTCAGGCCTTAACTAATCAGTCCACTTGTTATACCAGAATGGCAGACTAAGAGCAACTCCAACAGAGTTGGTAAAAATAGATGGCTAAACTCATAATTTAGTCCATCTTTAAAATAGAAACCTAGCAAAAAAAAAAACAGAAAACTTCAACAACGTTTTTCATTTGGGTGAGGCGAATGGCTAGCGGCATATGCAAACTATATCTAGCATACGAGAATTCCGGGATAGATGACTTCTATTTTAGAAAGCGAGATATAATAGCTATTGGACTCCCCTCCCCCCCCCCTCCCCCCAAAATACTCAAATATAGATTACACAGCATGGATAGCTCTTCTGTTGGAGTTGCTCTAAGCTTACAAATGCAAATCAAAAGCCAAAATAATAACCAATCTCCCTTTACCAGACTGTTTTACCGCGGGCAAAGCTGATCCATTGTTACCACTGTTTTACCGTGGGCAAAGCTGATCCATTGTTACCGCAGGGCCGACATACTCCCTCTCTCTCTCTAAATATCTGTCGTTTTCGTTTTCCGAAAAATAACTTTGACTATTTATACATTAAAAAATATTAATTTTTATGATACATAATTAGTATCATTGAAAAGATCTTTGAATCTAATTTTTTAATAAATTTATTTGAAGATATAAATATTGTACACATCATATTATATACTCTTATAAAGCTAAACCATACTAGATTTCTCTCAACATGAAAGCTATCCATATCCAATAGAACTTGCAATTATAGCCAACTAGCACATATAATTATGATGGTTATCTCTTCATCCACTAACATGCATTTAGCTGTCCACATCGATGTGTCAAACAATTCATCAAAATTAATTTAAGATAGTTTCATTCGTATAACTATAACTATAAATAGTCTAATTTCTTTTTAAATTATCTGGAAAATCCTCACAGCAATGCGCGGGGTATTCTCCTAGTTTTTTTACAAATCAAAGTCAAACTCACGGCACGTACACTAACGACGACACTTATTTAGGGACGAAGGGAGTAAGGCCCTATTTGTTCACCCCTCTAAACTTTAGGCCCTGTTTGGCATGGCTCCAACTCTAGGTGGAGCTGCTCCACTCCAGAACTCTAGGTGGAGCCAGCTTTGGGTAGAGTTGGAGCTGTCTGATGTAGGTGTTTGGCTGGGAGGATGTCCGCAGCTCCACAAAAGAGGAGTTTGAGGGTAGATTGCCATTCTTACTTCTGGTTTGAATAAATACACTTTAAGCCAAGTCATCCCAAGTCATTGAACATCGATTAATGAAAATACATGCAGACATTTCAAGATACATGCAGTACGGTGGAGATGATTAATGAAAATACATGCAGTAAACCATGGATGTCTTCCAGAGCAGTAACCGGAGATGCAATGAAGCATCAACCATTGAGAGTTCATTGCTGGAGGACTGCTTAAACAGTTTGGGATTCCTAAACATCAAGAAAATTAAAAGGAACCTGCAAACTAATCTTAGCACCTAAAAGCTGCATCACCTCAATTTGTGCAAATATAGATTGGCCCAGTACGCGTCGGTAGAAGCCGTGGAGGACGACGGCGGAGACCGCAGCGAGGATCACGGCGGAGGGTCTGTACGGACGACGGGGGGTAAAGGAAGGGTTTTTTTATCCTGGGATCTGTTCTCATATGCAGTGGATCGACATGAACTCACCAGATTTGGGCGTTGTGGATGGGGATGAACATCAGTAGCTTGTCAGGTCCACCCGACGGCGCTGCTCCGGGGCCATGCCGCGGTGATGGTGCCGCGGGGCTGCACCGCCGAGCCCTGCAAGCGAGATGGCCAGGGGCGCCTCCGCGCGGTTGCCCGGACCCAGTAGCGGCGGCGCTACTGCAGGGTGATGCGGCCACGGCGCGCGGCGGGCGGATGTACGCGCCGCTGCCGTGGGGGTACTACAGCATCGTCGTCCACTTCACCCATGTGCGCGCCGACCTCGACGCCGGGCTGCCCGTCGTCGCGGCGGCGCTGGACTGTGGCAGAACCACCCGGAATAGCGTACTTACGGAGGCGCTCGTCTTCCACCAGACACTAAGCACCCCGAAAGCCACTACCACGAGCGGTATCCGTCGGACACACCCCGAGGGAGAGCCCGAAAGATCCACATTTTTTCTCAAGGATCCAATAATGAAAACGAGTTACAACACAAGTCCATTTCATACATTAGAGTTTCTGAAAAGTACATTATTACAATACCAAATACAGAGTTCGGAAGGATAAACAGCGGAATATAAAAAGATAACATCTAGCGATAAGATAACGAGGATTTCGTCTGAGCCCACCAAATGGATCCTCCACTCAAGAAACTCCTCAAGCGTCACCTGCAACATGGGTAAATAAACCCTGAGTACACAATGTACTCGCAAGACTTATCCGATAGTGGGAATACTTTCCCGACTCCCAGGAAGATGCTAGGCTTTATGGTTGCTGGTTCTCTTTTAGCCAAAAGCAGTACTAATAGTGAGTCCTTATTGATATATTATTATCATCAGTCGTATTAAGTTTTTATCTAGTCAATCTATATAAGCACCTGTGCTACTTTCAAGCAAGAGTTGAGCAATCGATATTGTTCCTTCTCCTTTTCCACTTCCAGTTCTTACTACGGTGCTAAACCGCAGACAAGCCATACCGGATAACCCGGCGATTCGCGAATCAATGTGCCCAGCTGGGTGCCCCGAAGACACACGCCCCGCTTGTACCCCAGGCACAAGCAGGACTAACCCACCACTCTCCTGTTCGTGATCTACATGAAATGACAATGCAATGATTAACACTATGGCAACAACAATTCTAAATGCAAAAGTACTTCTGTTAAATTACTAAGTGAGGTCTACCCACTAAAGTCTAAGCTACATACCAGTACTACTAACAAGTATGACCGTGTCCTACATTCATACGATGACTACGGATATTCATACTCCTAATGCCAGTTTACGATAAAGCACGGATAATAACTACGTCATTAAATGACTCATTCTATGGTTACCATTTTTACAGCAAGTATATAAATGTCTAAGGAACCTACGGTAACGATTTCAAAGCTAAAGTTATCGTCGGTTTACCATAACAAATCATGCAATTAAAGATCGATATACCGCTAAGCTCTCTACTTCAAGCTTATGAGCCTACCATCCTAACAGCTAATGGTGAACTAACTGTACTAACAGGTAGACGACATTTTTGCGAACCCAACAAACTTAGTTTCGCTATTTTTGGACAACCATGCAATTTACTACGATTTATCGAAGTTGAATTCATAACCGGAAATAAATAAGCATTTCAAATTCCAGGAATTAATGAAAACCGAAACCTCCTTGGCCGTCCCACAACGCACGGCCCGATCCAACACGTCACCCCGCCCGCGCGCGACGGAAAGCCAGCGCGCGGCCCACGCGGAGGCGCGGCCCAGCCGGCCAGCGGCCCACGACGGTGACGGCCAACGCGCGGAGGCGATTATGCACGGGCACCCCCGAACTACAACGAAATCACAGCAAACCCTAAGCCACTATTAAATCAGTCAGCGCCTTTACAACAGCACCCTCCGAATACTGCGTCTTCACCGCGGTGAAGTCCCTGACCATCCAGAGCACGCACCGGCGCGACGCCGCGGCACTGGACGTCTACGTCGGCCACCCCGGCCCTCTCCTTACTAAAATAAAGAGCCGATACTCACCTACGTGCGAACGCAAACCACAGGGCGGAGACACACGCGCCGAGACATCGCAGCGAGCTCGGACCACAACGGTGGGCAATCTGCAAGAACGGCGATGTCGTTCCGGTGAACATCAGCACTGCCGGGACAAAACAAGGAGTGGACGAGTACCAGCGACTCACCACGGAACTGGAAGACGTGAAGAAACGATCGGAGATGGCTCAGGCCAAGCCGGCCACGTGCGCGCGATGAGTGCAGCGGAGCACGGCAATGGCACGGCCGTGCCACGGGATGCACTACGGCGGTAGGGTCTAGGATATGGCGAGCATGGTGACAACCGACGAAAGGGGAGGCTAGTGGCGCGAGGAATTTGACCGAGCTGCTTTGGTGGCGATGAAAGCCAACGGCGCCGGCACTCCGGGTCTTAATGGCCCGAGAGCTCGACCCTTCAAAATTGGCGCACAGGACTGAGCTACAGGCGGCTATGAGGGGCAGGAAGGGCTACCGGCTACCCAACGGAGCTGCGGGCAAGACCAATTGGAACGGGGTGCACCCACTACGGCGAATTGGAAGGAAACGCTACGGCGGCAAGGGGACAGCGGAGCCAGAGGAGCTCACGGCGCGGCATGGCTCGTCTGTGGGCGTCAACGTAAGGTATCGCCGTGCTTGGCCATGGGGAACCCCAGGGCGTGCTCCTGACAGCCGTTCGCACGGCCGCTGCAGCAAACAACGAGACTTGGCATGGCACGTCTGCGGACAGCGCCAGGGAACGACACGGCGGACGCGACGCCGAGGTGACTGTGAAGCAGGCAGCCTTCTAACGCTCAAGCGGCCAAAGGAGTCAATGGAGCGGTGCCGAGCGCAGCCGCTAGCGACGCGGACGTGGGACCCCGCCCGACCACGGCCACAGCGGGGCAGGGCAAGGTGCAGGCAGAGCACGGCCGGCGGTCAGGGCGCCACGCGTCGGGTGGCGAGGCGAGCAGCAGCGAGGCAGAGCCCGCAGGCGGGCAGCAGCGAGCAGGTGGTCAGGACGCGCGGGTCATGTGCGTGAACGGCGTCGTGAGCGCAGCCGGGCGCGGCAGTGGCTCTGGCCCGCGCGGCAGAGCGCGCTGGCAAGCCAACCGGGGTGGTGACCACGCCCAGAGCTCAGCCAGGTGGCGTGCACGATTATTAAAGCAGCTAGAAATTGCGTACGCCATGTTCCAAACGCTAATCTAATTTCTCGATGCGAATAGGGGTACACCTAGCCATCACCAGCAGTCGCGACATTGCTCTACTTCTTAAGCCAATTGTTCTACAACTAATGCCAAAGATGGCCTCGTCGACCACTTCAAAGACTTACGCGGAGGACGTCGATCCGAATGGTTTCGCGATGAAATCCAAACCCGACCCCCGGGACGTACTCGCTAGCCCTCCATGTCTTTGACCGCACCTTTTTATCGCCGTTCGCAAAACGTTTTATAACATTTTGTTTTAACAAGAATCCGATTAAGATAATAAACGCGTTATGTGACATGAAACATAACCTTTTTCTTTCCCGTTTCGTAAAAATGTTTCAATGCCAAACATTGATTAAAGAGCCTATCATACACAAATGCACATAAATCAGATGCTTACGAAATGTTTCAGCAAAACATTACAATGTAACACCAGGGTGTTACACTGGACCGCCACGTTGCCGGCGTGCCAGAGGACGAGCTGTGGCGCGCCGTGGAGTGGCTCCACACCCGCCAGCAGCAGGAGGGCGGCGGCGTTCGGCGGGGCTCGACGAACAGGCGGGGCTCGGGCAGCCGGCGACGGGGATGGATGCCGGCCGCCGGTGTGGGTGGCGGTGGGCAAACCCTAGCGGCGGCGGGGGTCGGGCGCCAGAACAGAGCAGTCGCGGATTGGAGGAGGCGCAGGAGGGAGATGTGGCGCGGGGGGGTCTCGGAAGGAAAAGAACGAACCGTTTTTCTGTGTAACCAGTGGCATTGGTGGGTAATTACCCACCAACTCTACGAGGAGGTTCATATTGGGTGGTTTTGGAGCTGCAAAAGAGGTGCTCCAAAACTCCACCTCCATTTGCACTACAGCTGCATGGAGTTGGCAGCTCCATGGAGTTTTAGAGCTGGGGTGTTTGGCTGGAAAATTGGCTGGAGTTGCTGGAGTTCAGCTCCAGAGTCATGCCAAACGGGCCCTTAGTCACTTTTATTCACTAAAATATCAAACACCCCACTAAAATTTAGGGGTTTTTAGTCACCAAGGGGTAGCTAAAAGTGACTAAAGTGTATATGGGACAGCTGCTTTAGTGATTCTTAGTCACTGTAACCAAATATAACTAAACTTTGGAGGTGGAACCATAGTGTCTGAAATAAACTAGTACTACGTACGGAGTACGTACCAATTACCCCCACACGCCCTTTTGCCCATCATTCCAACACACAAAGAATATTGCAGACGGCCTCTGATTGCTCTCATGATGCTGCTGATGCCAATGAGAGTTACAGTAGCAGAGCACAGCGATGGTTACAGGGGCAGCAACAGCTTGATAAGGCTGAGCCGGCAGCCCTACTCCTACGTGCTATTGTCAACCACAAGTCCCAACAGAGAATCTTGCAAAGTTAATAAAGCTAGGGGACAAACAAAGGCGTGGCAGGTGAGGTAAGGACACATGGAAAACACAAAAACGAAAGTGAAAAGAGGCTTGGAATGGCAAGAGTACAGACATCCTATTCAGAAATCCTCATTAACAATCCTGATGCCGGTGTCGATTGCGGATTTCCAAAAAGTTTATGCTTTCCTATCGTTTTGAGACCGCACTAATCAAGAAAGATCTCGGGCACTGGCCCACACAGCCACAGCAAAGTGTAGTGCTGTACAAGTAGGAGTATTTGGCTATTTGCCAAAAACGTGTATGTACTGTAGTACAGTACAGTATCCCCACAGCCGTCTTTTCTATTCAGATCAAAGTCCTTGTCTTTTTGGTTTTCACTGCGCCTCTAGCTCTTCGACTCGAGCATTAAAATGAAAGAGGAAAGAAAATGATCAACTCAAGTTTATTATAGATAGATGTTCATTTACGAATATAGAGGTTCATATACATGGCCCCCTTTCTTCATTTGTTTGTGTGGATCTATGAGCAGTGCAACCCGCTGCAAAAGAACCATTCCTGATACACAGGTTCCTACGTACACCAGCCGCGTGATGTCAAGTAGGCAAATCCTGGCCAAGCGATCTCTGTAGATTAGTGCTGGTACAGAGGCATCCATCCATTTCCATTCAGACCTGACCATACCTCGAGGTAGATTAAAAAATAGGCTGCACCTTGCCCCTGCCCGCATGGGAATTGGGAAAAAAAAACCCGTCAGAATCTAGCGTGCAGCAGCAGCAGCGCCAAGGCTCTCGCAGAGCTGCAGCGCAGGCAGGCAGCGAGAGGGCGGGGCTAACTTGTCTTGCAAGAGACAACCGGCTTGGCAGATGCCAGTGCCATTGCCAGCCACGGACGGACGCCACCCAGGCTAGTAGGCCTACTAGGCACCCATCGATTCCCATTCCCAACCGATTCTGAGGCCTGGTTTAGATCAGCTTCAAATTCCAAGTTTTTTCACTCTCTCTCCATCACATTAATTTCTAGACATATGCATGAAGCATTAAATGTAGGTAAAAAAAATAACTAATTGCACAGTTTGGTTGTAAATCACGAGACGAATCTTTTAAGCCTAGTTAATCCATGATCAGACAAAGTTTGTCAAATACAAACGAAACGTGCTACAGTGTCCAGATTGCAAAAATTTGCAATCTAAGGCCTGAGAAAAGATCCCGCTTTGCCCTTGTTTAGTTCCACCCCAACTTTCAAAAAGTTGCTACAATACCTGTCACATCGAATGTTTACGGCCTGTGCATGGAGCATTAAATGTAGACGAAAAGAAAAACTAATTGCACAGTTTGGTGGAAAATTGCGAGACGAACGTTTTGAGCCTAATTAGTCCATGTTTAAACACTATTTACCAAATAAAAACGAACGTGCTACAGTAACCCCAAAATCCAAATTTCTCCGACTAAACGAGGATCAGCCAGCCAGACGCCGTGGTCCGGTCCGGTCCAAAAGCGGGGTAGCTTTCCTTAGCTGTTTGCGTTGCGTGTGCCCGGGGTCTGCCCTGGCCTGCAGCTCCTCCGCTGGCCGCTGCATTGACATGTGCTGGATGCCTGAGTGATGTGCATCTCAAAGCGAGCGGGGCAGGGAGCAGGGTACTCTTCTCCGCTGCGGTGTCCAGTGTCCCTCGCTTGCGCCTGCGGCGCTGCACGTCGATCCTGTCCAGTACAGTACTCCTATCCTACGTGAGGCCTCAGGCCACGCCGTGCCATCTTTTGCACTGCATTGATATTGTCGATACGATACAACTCATCAGGATACCCTTGCGCTGCCATGTTTGCCTGACATTGATGAACTCATCAGTAGACACGATACAAATATCAGCGTGCGTGTGTAGTTTCTTTCTCTAGGACTAGGCGAGTAGCCGACTAGGATGGGGATGGCATCGGTGAAATCTCACCGGTGCAGCATGCTGATTTCCTTCATGTAAACACCGGAGTTTACATCTAGATTGTTCAATTAGGCCCCGTTCGCGTGCCCTTGAACCCGGCTTGATCCGCTTATTTTTGCATCCGGAACAGTATTTCTCTCTCACAAATTCCTCCAGCATTCCTCCAAACCATCCAGATTCCTCAAGAATTCAGCAGTTCACTTCACATATCTGCAAGCTGAGGAAGATGGAGTGATGTCGCAGGCACAGTACTAGAGCAGCACAGCACACATCTGCAAGCAAAGCTTGGGAACAACACACAAAGACTCACGCACGCACACAGTAGAAGCAAGAACTGCAAATGGTCAACGCAAGCGCATCAGCTCTCACGGCGACGGTGGCCAGTCGAAGCCGGCGAAGCTCTCGCTGAAGCCGCCGCCGTAGAACCTCACCTCGAGGTTCTCCAGTCCCTGCCCGTCGTCCCAGATGGCCTCGTCGTCGCTGCCGACGGCGTAGTAGTCGTCGTCGACGTCGTCCATGAACTCCCACGAGTAGATGGAGGAGTCGTCCGAGTAGTCGGAGCACTCCTCCCAGTAGCTGTTCTCGTAGCAGTCGTCGACGCGCGGGCCCAGGACGCGCAGCCCCGGGTGGCGCTCCCGCAGGAACTTGTCGTCCACGGTCCAGCAGCCGCGCAGGTCCAGGAACTTGAGGTCGCGGCACTGCCCCAGGATCTCCAGCACCGCCTCCGTCGCGATCAGCATGTACCCCATCTCCAGGTGCCGGAGCTTGGGCATGCTGCACGCGATGGCGTGCGCCTCGTCGTGCTGGCACACCTTGTCCACCAGGTCGATCGGGTGCATCACCCGCCGGAGCCCCACCAGGGACTTGCAGTGCTTGCCGAACGCCTCCAGGGCACGGGCTCCGATCTTGGTGCAGCTGCTGATGTCTAGGAAAGTGACGTTTGATAGCCGCGGCGCCACGGTTTCCACGATCGAGTCGCTGATCTCACTCCTGGGAATCTCCAAGGTCCGGAGGGCTCGTGCACTAGTAGATGATCGGCGAACACATGAACAAAATGCAGCAGGATCAGTCAGTGCAAAATCTGAAATGAATGACAGCTACTACAACAATATGCGGACCAACTGATGACTGAACCCACGCTTATGACCTGATCTGACCTGCCAATAGGCAATGGGACGTGGTTTAATTGTGAGAGTCTGATGAGTGTATGACTGTGTGCATGTGCGTGCCAGTACTTGTGTGTTGTGCGTGTACTTGCAAATCCAATAATTTGTAGGAGTATTGCGCATGGGCAGAGAATATATTAGCTCAATTCGGAAATAAATGTCTAATCCTAGTTAATCATGCAAACAATTCAGAACGGTATATATCAACTGATCAACTTCTTTAGTGAATCCATATCCTACGAGTGAGATTAAGACTAAGAGGTGTTTGGTTGTCCTTCCTAAATTTTAGTCGTTGTCCCATCGAATGTTTGGAGTCATGCATGCAGTATTAAATATAGACTAATTATGAAACTAATTACATAATTTATGACTAATTTGCGAGACGGATCTTTTGAACCTAATTAGCCCATGATTTGACAATGTTTGCTATAGTAAATATGTGCTGATGACAGATTACTTAGGCTTAAAAAATTCGTCTCGTGGTGTAATAACGGATTATGTAATTTATTTTTTTATTAGTATCCGAACACCCAATACAACATCCTCCCGACACTCCTAAATTTCAGTAGCGGGATCCAAACACATCATGCTGCAAGCTCTATGGCCCGTTCGGTTTGTTTTTTCAGCGAAAACAGTATTTTTCTCTCGCAACAATTCAGCCAGAACAGTGTTTTTCAGTCCGTTTCTACCATTTTCCTTCTGACATAACATTCTGAGAAAACGGCAGTTTGAATTCATACTCTCTGAGAGAGCTGGTTTTATTTGCTCCGGCCGTCCAGCCCCAAATCTCAAAGTTTGACTAGGCCCACTTCTAGCCTCCTAATCAATCAGAATGATCTCTAAGCCAGCCTGGACAAATCAATGGACCTGAATTTGCACTTCAGAAATTCAAAATAGACAGACTTGTTCTCAGTAAATCTTCAAGCAAACACCCTATCACAGCTCGCACCGCTGAGATAACCGACAGCCTGAAACGGAACCTGATGGAGAGGCTTAGAATGAACGTAGAATTCTAACTACTGATCTACACAAATGAGCGTAGAATTCTTATCTACGCAAATAAATATCACAAGAATTTTGCAGAAATGTTCACTTCGCACAGGAATGGTGACAAAATCAACGGAAACACAAAAATAGAGAGAGCATTGTCAGATTTCACGCTTACTTGTCTCCGATGAACGAGAAGAGCGGATCGCAGGGCAGCCCGGAGACACTGATCCGGCGGCACGAGCCACCGCTGCGGCCGGCGAGTAGCTCGACCATGCGGCCGATCTGCCCCGGCTTGCTCTGCTGCTGGCTCCACTCCTCGATGTCGATCTCCTGCCAGCAGTAGGGGCCGGCGACCACCCGCCCCCAGGACTTGCACACCCGCGGCACGACGGTGAGCACCTCCTGCAGCGGCAGGTTGCGGAAGATGAGGCCCAGCGCGTCCGGCAACAGCTCCTCCCAGCACCTGTACTCCTTGCCGTCCTCGCACTCCCCCATCACTTCCCTTTCTTTTCTTGCAGCAGGCAAAGGACCGGCCTTACGAGCTATCCCATCATCCATTACGACTGAAGAAATGAATGCTTCAACTACCAAGATGAACTGCCGCAGTCCAGGCTAAAATGGGAGTCGGGAATAGAGCTACTGCTACTTCATTTCGTATGCCAATCTTCTCTCATTTCATCAAAGCAAACTGAGAAGAACAAGTCAACTGAATACAGATCTTGCAAGCGGACTGAGGCAAGCAAAACCAGAGAGAAGCGAACAATTTGAAAGATCAGAGAAAAGGAAAGACGATTCTTATCAAGCAACCTCATAAAATTTCTAATCAAAACTTCAGAAATCACGGGGGGATGCGGAGTGGTTAATTCCTTGCTCCACCAACCGAGAACCAAAACATTTTTGTTTATTTCCGTTTCTTCCAAGGGAGTTGGGGGCTGCATACCTTGGAGATCACTCAAGAGCCAGAGATGCTAAAAGTGGCAGCCTCCCAGCAGTAAAATGGCTTTGTGTGCGCTGCGAGCAAACCCAAAGAAGGCAACCTATCCAAGAAGCACGCGAACTGATAAGATGTAAGCATCATCCAAAAGTTGGCAAAGAAAAGGAGCTTCATTAAACACTAATCCTGACTCCAATCACAGGGTACCAGGAAGAGGAAGAAGGCACAACACAGATCTAAAAAGAAGGCCTCTTGCAGCTGCAGGGATGGAAAGCGCAGCGTGCCAATTGGTGGGCATCCCCGCATACTATTTATTTCAACCCATGGCCATACCAAACAAAAGCTACGGCGGCTCCAGATATTTGTGGGGAAGAACGCAAAAGCTTCGGCCTTTTGGGCTCAAAGCTACCAAAGGGGAAGAATATCATCTTTCCCAGCATAATAATTTGCGCGCGAGCGAGAGAGAACAGCGCAAGAAACTCTGAAGCAGCTAGGAGGGAGTTATTGCCCGCGTATTTACCGGATTGGTGGCGTGGAGACGAAGGCTCAAATTCCAATTCGGATCTGCGGGAGGCAACGCCTGATAGAGGAGGGGGGAAGGGGACTGCTGCTGCGGCTGGAGCTGGACTCTCAGAGAATCGAGAGGGCGACTCTGCGAGTGAGGGTGCTCGGGGCAAGAAAAGACTGAAAGCTGTAAGTAGCTTCTTCCGTGTGTGCGTGTGTTCTCGTCGTCGAGAAGGAGAACAGATCGAGGGGCGCGCGGCGCGCTGTGGATGCAGCTGCCCCCCGGGCGCCGATATTGCTGACGGCACGTTGGGATTTTTGTTGGTATAATAAAAGGTAGGCTGTTTTTCTCTTTCCACATAAATTACTTGCCGATATAATAAGACGGTAAAAATGTGAAGGGTAGTAGTAGTATTTTTAGTTAAGAGTAAGGGGGTGTTTGGTCCTGCAGGAAAATTTTAGTCCCTGTCTCATCGGATGTTCGGACACATGCATGAAGTATTAAATATAGACGAAAAAAATAACTAATTGCACATATTGTGGCTAATTTGCGAGACAAATTTTTTAAGCCTAATTAGTCCACGATTTGATAATGTGGTGCTACAGTAAATATGTGCTAATGGCGGATTAATTAGGCTTAATAAATTCGTCTGGTAAATTAGTCTCCATCTGTGTAATTAATTTTATAATTAACTCATATTTAGTTCTCCTAAATAATATCCGAACGTCCGACGTGACATGGACTAAAATTTAGTCCGGGAACAAACATCCCCTAAAATGTAGCCGAAAGAGGGGGTTTCGGTTCAAGATTAAAAAATTATCGGCGGAGTCGTTAGGGTTAGGTAGATTTGATTGATAGTAAAAACTGGCTCGTCGACGCTGCTGGACGTTAGTAATGGATGGATGGATGATGGATCTGTGAGAGCATGCGAGTAAATAAATAATAACAAAATAACCCTACCATTACTTGTTTAATTTGGCTACTAAAATTTAGGAAGTGTTAGGAGGATGTTGCATGGGGTGTTTAGATATTAATAAAAAAACAAATTACATAATCCGTTAGTACTTCACGGGATGATTTTTTAAGCCTAATTAATCCATCATCACCACATGTTTACTGTAGCAAAATATTGTCAAATCATGAGTTAATTATGCTCAAAAGATTCGTCTAGTAAATTAGTCATAAACTATATAATTAGTTTCATAATTAACCTATATTTAATATTCACGTATCAAACATCACCCGAGACCGGCAGCGCACAAGGTCACGTCTGTGTGCAATGGACCAATGCTTTGGCATCCGCCGGTTTGCTGCTGCTGCCATTTCAGCCGTTAGTTGCGTGACGAGCACTGTGTCGCCACAGTCACTGCGTGTCTGCGTCTGTCTGTTTATAAACGCAGAGGAGTTGCGCTACCCGGCGACGCGCCGCCGCCGATGCAACGTGCAGCCAATGCTCATGGTCTCTTCTTCTCTTCCTTTATAAACGCAGTCTCGCTGTCAAGTAAACGCAGCTGCAAGACTGCAACGTCAAACTACACTCATCTACTGTACTTACATAACATGGAGTCTGAACACCTGAAAATCGCAGCTGCAACGTAATTTGCACTGCTTTGTTCAGAACTTTCTGGGTATTGCTCCATTTTAACATCTAGGGCGTGTTTGTAAGGGTTGCCCGTCGGTCCAGCTGCGCCCCCGACGTGCAACTTCATCTGTTTGGGGTACCTCAGGCCCACTAGCGAGCCAGGCTCAAACCGTGCAAATCACCCTCTCTCTCATGGCTCCCATATTATTAGGAAATTAGACTCTGTTCAAAGTAGTGATCTGCTTGGTGAAAATGGAACAAAAAAAACGAGAAATGGAGGTTTATACTTTTTTCTTTGAAAAGTAAAAGGAGGTTTAACCTCTGTCTTCTCGAGAAAAAACGGGACGAGAATTGCGACCAGTGTATGGTCGAATCAGGTGAGAGGGCGAATCAGGTGAGAGGAGAAAAAAGGTGAGCGTCTGCTCCCGTCGTCTTTATATGCTCAATAATGGAGACGCGCCAAGGATGGTGCATTTATGGTAGATTCTACCGGCTCTGGGCTCTGCCCAAGCCCAGCCATGCCTCTCCGATTATTGAGCATATAAAGACGACGGGACTAAGGCCCCGTTTAGTTCTCAAAAAATTTTATACAGTAACTGTCACATCAAATCTTACGGCACATGCATGGAGTACTAAATGTAGACGAAAAAAAAACTAATTACACAGTTGGTCAAGAAATCACGAGACGAAACTTTTGAACCTAATTAGTCCATAATTAAACACTAATTACCAAATACAAACGAAATGCTACAGTGAGCCAAAATCCAAAAATTTTTGGATCTAAACGCACCCTAAATAGGCACAATATTATTAGGCATGGTGACTAGTCGGGCCGTTGTGCCCAACTCTTGTTCCTACAGGCTCTCAGTCGTGTCATGCCGATGAACACAACAGCCTACCTGGCCCGTGCCGGTCCGAGTCGATTCGCACTGTCGCCGTAGTTATGGAGATTCCTCCACTGATTAATGTTGAACACTTATATGATATTTAGTCAATGTTAGAAGGATTGGAACAGAAATATTTTATTATTGATGGGGATATAGGTTGTTTGCTGGGTTATTTGGCTCATAAGAAACAACTCTATGTTTAAGAATTGACAATCAAAACTTTTTTTCATGTTCAGGGTACACATTGACTCCATTCTAGGCTAAATTACGACGCACTGTGAAACTCATGGATCGCCTTGTTCACTCTTGCATGTTATTAGAGTTAAGGTCATTGAAGTTCTTCACCTCTCATAGACATCCTTTTATTTTTTACGGTACATATTGATGTTTGGGTTAGGGCGGCGAATGTATAGCTTGATTTCTTTCGTTAGCATGAGGTCATGGCGTAAAAGGAAGACAAGAGTTCTAGGATTTTGCATGGGCTGAAGATGATAGAGCCACACGACATAACATAACCAAGGAAATATTGGCGTATGTTTTTGGGGAGGTCGCTGAGGTCATTTTATTTTAGAGTTCCACTGTTCTAGAGACAAACTATCTCCGGCAGGTATGCATTGCAACAGGACCTTTCGGTTCATAGCATTACAACGTATAAATCTGTCTTAACAGATAAGTCACCAATTGACAGTAAAACCTTGATCATGTCATTTTAGCCTCATATAACAACCATGTCAACTCTAGTCTATACGATTTCCGTAGGTCACCTCTTGCTAGTACTTATTAACTGTGCGGTTGCAAGATTTATTAGCCTCATTTTCTCGTAAAACTAGGCATATTCGTATATGAATTGCCAGAGCCTCAATCTAGTTCGGAAAGGCATTTGTCAGAACGCTGACCCTGTTTGTTTCGTTGAAATTTGGCTTATGCTGATGTTTATACTGATTTATTATGAGAGAAAAACAATGTTCGTTCGCTGAAATAAGAGTGGAGTGTGCTGATCAATTGACTCCTTCAAAAGCACACTCTGAATGTATCAATATATTATTCAGAGTTTCAGTCATACTCTCATAGGGCAACTTTACCGAATTTTCAGCCACTCATACATTGCATTCAAGCGGTGTCATTCAATCTCATACTTAACAAACTTTCAATTTGAAGCTACTATGTTCTAAATTGTAGGTCACTTTAGATTTGTTTTAAGGTAAACTTTTTAATTTCCTCGACAAAAAGTTATACTTTTAAAATTTAAACTAATTTTTAAAGATATATTAACATATAAAAGTTTAAATAAATGCATAGGCATGTTTCATGAGTATTTAAAGAAACTAATTTTATGTTATAGATGTTAGTATATTTTTCTGTCATCTTAGTCAAAGTTTTGAAAAAATGACCTAAAACGCAAACTAAAACTACCATACACACGAGCGACGAAAGAGAAGGACCATTCTATCGAGGGTAGCTTGCACTGAGTTGAGAGATAAAATACAAAGGACAAGGGAATAATGCCTCAATCTTGGACGAAGGTGGCAGGGACGGTGCTGCTAATCATTGTCCTTCCCAGCGAATCAAATCAAAGCAACTACTGAGAGGAAGGCAACAGTCACGATTTCTTTCTTTTTATTTACTTTCTTCTAATTTTGCTCTGAATTAACCAAATAAAGATACATGCATGCATGGTATTGCACTGTCGTCGCAGGTTTGCAACCGTCTCTGTTGTCTCGTGAAAAAAAAAATAGTGCCTTCATGCATCATGCCTCGCCTGCCACATGGAAATGCAGCTAGGCTTTTGCTCATTTTTAATACTGTCCTGCTTGATGCATCCTTTGGGTCCCAGCTCCCAACCAACCAAAAAAACTTTGGTAACCGCTCACAATAATTATCAGTTTAGCGTGCACGTAGAAGCATGCCTGCTACGCCAGTACCCGATCTCATGCAAGCATCGCTAGAGTGGTGCCTGTCCAGTGTCCACTTGTCCAGCTCCAGCAGACGTCCAGCACTCGTTGCGAAGCTGACAACCAGTATCATGTTTTCGGCTCGTATTTTTAGCTGGAATAGTGTTTTCTCTCATAATAAATTAGCCGGAACAGTGTTCCATCTTGTTTTTTCAGCGAAGCGAACGGAGCTGTAAGCTGTTCATCGCCTTGCAGTGTTTCAGCATGTCATTCCATGTAATAGCTTTAGCTGTTCACCGCCTCGCAGTAATCATTTGCAGCTTACCAAATGCAGTTTCACAATTCACTACCGCGCGATCGAACAAACCATTAATTTTTATCCGTCATTGGCTCACTGCACCAGGGGGGGGTGAACAGGAACGACACAGGAGAGGCAGAGAACACATCAGCAACAGTTCATCCTCATCATCCATTCATCCTACTTCAGGTGTGGTAGGTGATTACAGGAGCACCTGCTGATTACCTGAAACGAGAGGACAGCAGGTACCTGCCTGCCATCACCGGTTACTATTCCGTAATCTGTAAGTTAACGTACGCTGCATGCCCGGCGCTACCATTTAATTGCCCGCGATCGATTTACTGTTTTACTGCCTCCTCGAACCCGATCTATCGGTCTGCAGGCAGCAAGTAGCTTCGTGGATCGAGTTCTGCCTCCGCCTGCTTGGAGAGGAGGACGTACGGCCGAGATGCATGATCGTTCAGTGCATGCGCACACGGAGAGAGGAGGTGGAGATGCCTGTAGCCTCTCTCGTTTATGGTTGCGTCGGCGTCTCTCGCCGTTGCTGCAGCGCAGCGCAGCGCAGTGCAGCAGTGCAGGTGCAGGCCCCGCCCTCTCTCCCTTCTCATCCTCTCTCTCTCTCTCTCTAGCCATCATCCTTCTCATGAAGTGCAGTGCAGCGAAACGCTACGCCTTGCATTGCATCCGAGATTGGGACACTCGCTGAACGCTCATGCAGTAAATGCGCATTCATCCACTCGCCAACCCAGCAGGCAGGCAGCAGGGCCACAGGCAGGCCGCGCGCGATCACCACATGCGTGCATTGGCATGGCGTGCGAGAGGTGAGACCCGGGTGAGGCCTTTCAATTCAAGCTGAATATATTCCCTCGGCGTTCCACTTCTCGGCCAGCTTCCAGTTCTTAGTTTCCACTCTGAAGAAAAAACGAGGCCACTGAGCTCCAGCTGCTTCAGCCTTCTTGGTTGCTTTCTGAATCTAGCATTTCTGGACTTTTTTGAAGTCAAGCAAAGCAGTAAGTAGCTGGTGAGTGGTGACCCACAGGCCACAGGCACAGCAACAGCGAGGAAACAAAGCACAGCTAGCCCTAACTGCTTTTCTGCTTTGCGTTGCAGACTTGCAATCCTGTGTGAAACGCGTCATGTTTGACAGGTTTCTCCTGCCACAATGGAAATGGAGCAGAGCAACGCTGCTAGTTTTTTGGAAAGAATGGACGAACTGGTGGGATCACGCCAAGAACAGGAAGGATTACAGGAAGTCAGGAACCAGGTGGACAGTGCAATGCAAGATGGAGCAAAGACTCGCAGATGACACTGTAAAACACGCGTAGCTGTTGCGCTTTAGGGCCTTTCGGTGACCGAATCTCGTAAGCGGCAGCGAGATCAGCTCAGCTCACATGCGGAAGGGAATCCTGTCGGAGGGCCCCCCTTGTTTTGCAGATGAGACAAGCGGACGCCCTGTTAAGCAATGTGGCTTTACACTGTGCGATCACGCGGCAAAGCATTGGACGGGCAGGCAGATCGATCGGCACGGCAAAGTCATCAGGTGGACCGCCGGAGGAGTAAAGAAATGGCGCATGGCGACCGCGAGGAGTGTTCATCGCAGCGGTCGCAAGACTTTTCCAAGAGACAAACATCTGTAGCTGGTATGCAAAGTTTATAGTAAACTATTCAAAAGCTGCTACAAGTAGGACATGCAAATATGATCGAGGACCATAGCTTTTGCTCTCGGTGTGGTGACAGGATATGAGTGAAGAGGTGAGTTTAGCATGGATCATTGTTTCCGCCATAAGTTAACAGTGAAGTTTATCCACTGTTATTCTGTCCGGAGCTCAGAGCCTCAGACTGTATAATGCATGACACTGAAGCTCTGCAAATCGCATCAGATGCAAAGATACTGCGAGCAGTGTTGTTTTTAGAAGCCTGGACTGTTGCCGACTTGCCGTGGAGCACGCGACCTGCAGAACAGATTCGCGGCGACGATCTGCTCATGCTGTCTGGCGCCATCAGCCGTGGAGGGGAAGTGGGGAACTCCAGGATTCTCTCACGGCAGTTTCACAAAGAGTCCACATTCAGTGAGCGGATACTTTTGCAAAATCATACAAAATTCCTAGTAAAGAAAAAAAAATTCAACCTCCCAGCCCCAGATTCCTGCACCAATAATACCGTGATAATTGTTTTTTCATTGCCTATATTTTTCAAAATGGCATTAGGCAAATAGTTTCAAGTAAGATGGCCACTTGACAGTCATTGTTACAAACTCCCAAATAAACAAATAGGGCCAACGTGAAACATACTCCACTTAACAGTCATTGTTCATGTCGTTGTTTGGTGAATCATTAAGAACTTCCCAATTGGATCCGAGAAAATTGGAAGAGGACGAAAGAATATGGCATCGCCCTGTTCGCTTGGGCTTGTTTGACTTATAAGCCGTACTTTTTCAGTCAACAAACAGTATTTTTTTTCTCATACAAAATCAGTCAATAGTACTTTCAGCTATAGCCAAACAGAGCAAACAGGGCGATGATACTGCCTCACGTCACATCTTTAGAATGGCCAACGCTATCCCTGTCATCTGCACAGCTTTGTTCTATGAGGAATGAATACACACTTTCATGAACATATCAACTCTAGCAGTTCTGATCAATTATTAGTACTTCGGTGTGATACTTGACGCAAGTTCCAAAAGAGGTGATGACTTGTTATTAAAAAGAACAAATATATGGAACCGGTTGTGGTGAAAAAAAAAGTCCGACCTGCCGGATTCGAACCAGCGACCTAAGGATTTAACCTGCTCATACTACAGTCCTCCGCTCTACCAACTGAGCTAAGGTCGGATTTTGTTCTGGTGGCATACAAAGTTATATATATATGTGCCTCCCTGCGAAGGCTAACAAAGATGTCAATGCCATTGGGCTGTGAGTTTTTTTTTTCTCGGATACGTAAAAAGTTTGCGCATCTTTGTATTAAGATCAAGATATAGTGAAAGTTACAACGACGTGCCACGAACATGGCACGCTAGAGTGGGGGTGTTAGTGTTATACAATCGGCTCTGCCCTCCCTACTATAAGAAGATTATGGGTTATTACTCGCTAATCATACCACACAACCATCATCGGCGATCAGACGCACTGACATGTTAGTTATCGTGTTGTTCTTTGAGACAGAAGCTGAGAGCTTCCGGTTCAGATAGCATGGCGTTATGCCTAATAAGGATGCTACTCTATTATTGTCTCTATCTTAAAAAGAATGCGCATCTAGTTTTCCAAGAACTCAACCAATTTCAGTTTTAACTAAACATGTTAGTTTAATGTATTAACATTTATGGTATCGTTAGATTGGTCATGCACTATATTTTATATTTTTTTATAGTAAATCTATTTAGAAACTGGTCTAAATCTATTTTTATAGTAAATATTGATACTATTCATTGACTTTTTGAAAGCGAGATGTGCACCATTTCTGGGACACAAAGGAGTTTTTTTTACTGGTTTTTACTAGTTGTTCTGTTGTGGTCCCAAAAGATCATATTTGCTAAGGCCATTCTCATTTAAGAGTTTCATAGTATTGTTTTTAAGAATGACACATTAAATGAAATACAATAAAATGTGGATGAAACAACCACCCTTAAGGTATAGTTCTATTATATTGTTTTATATACATTTAATTTCATGACTGATCTAGAGTTGAAAACTAAGCCAGAGAATTTCATCTTCATAAAACTCAATTCTTCTCCCTTCCCAAAAATATTGTCATGTCATTCGAAATGTTTGTATGAAAACCTATTAAATACTGATTAAACTCAAATGAAACTCACAGACACTCTGGTCTAATGGTGCTAACCGTCGGCAAAAGAATGTGAAATACTGAGATAGACAGATCGGAGCTTTTTCGTTGGATTGGAAGGCCCAGTCTGGTTAAACCTTCAGCATGCTTTTCTGGGCCGTTGGAACTGTGTCACATTCTGGCCCGACGCAACTCTGGGGGCCCATAAAGTGTACGTATTTTCACTTTGCCCGGCCTCGGTGTCGGCTGTTTCCCAATTCCCCTGCCCTTTTGACCTTTGCAACTGCAACTGGTTTTACAGCACAGCTCGACGGCGTAACATCGAAGCAGGTATCTTTCGATGTACTCGCTGCTCGGCGCTCGCACATGACTTGACGGAACATGCTCGCGGATTTCGCAATTCCCATGGCCGGATAGCATTATTTTTCTGACCAAGTCTTATTGTTTATGTCTTTTTTGCTATCTTTCTTCCCTTGGTACAACGAACATTTACCATCTGCACGAACAGGTGCAGAATAGCACATGATTTCACGCCATACATTCATGCATTTTGCTCATGTTCAAAGATGGCAAAATCTTTGCGGTACCGAGTAAAATTGTGGGCAAAATCGACAAGCATACGAACAGGATGTGCGTGAAAATATTTCTTTTTCATTGAACAAATGAAAGAATCCACCATGGTCACCACTACAAAGTACAAAATTTTAGCCGCGTGGAACACTCTCCACAGCACCACCCACCGCCTCATCACATCAGTCATCACAATCACAAATGCTAATTACGATCCGCGAAATCTACCCCAAGGTGGCGCACGACGACGTGTCCGGGTCCACGAGCGCCGGGACCAGGTACTTCCTCCCGTGGGCCCCGTTGGCATTGAAGCTGGCCCCGCTGGCCTGGTCCAGCAGCAGCGAGCCCGCGTAGCCGGGGTACGCGCCCTTGCCGTACACGCCGGCGCACGCCGTGGCGGCCTCCAGCGGCGCGTCGGCCGAGCCCTCCTGGTAGAACCCGTTGCCGAATGGGTTGGTGACCGTGCCGACGATCATAGACGCGAGCGAGATCACCATGCCGTCGACCCCGACGTCGCCGTTGGGCGGAGTGAGCGGCGCCGGCTGCGGGCCGTACACGGGCTGGTGGAACGGCCACGCGCACTGCCCGGGGCACTGCGACGCCGGGTTGCCCACCCACACGTACGCGAACCGGCCGGAGCGGGACCGCGGGGACGCGCCGTGCGTGCCGCACCGGGACATGCAGAACCCGTCCACGGCCACGTCCGCGGCCGTGAGCACCAGGTTGATGGCGCGGCTCGGGCCACCCTTGGCGGCGAGCCTGAGGAGGTCCCTCTCCGTGAGCCGCTTGCCGAGTGTGCAGTTCTGGTCGACGACGTGGGAACCGAGGCGCAGCGCCGGGAACCGCACCTTGGAGCTGGCGTAGTACTTGCGCGGCGTCTTGAACCACGTGGCCACGGACGGCTCCGGCTGCGCCGCCGCCGGGGCCGCGGACAGCGACGAGACGAAGTCGGTGATCACCGCGCGCTGCGGCGCCGAGAAGTCGCCGTACCAGATGAAGTTGACGGCGATGGGGCCCGAAAGGAGCGCGCCCTTGTGGTACTTCATGGTGATGGCCGGCTCCTGCACGAGCGCGGTGAGCCTCCTCCCCGCGAGGCAGGCCTGGAACATCAGCGCGAACGTCAGCAGCGTCGCCGCTAAAGATGCAATGGAACAAGCCATTGGTAGAGGCTCTCCAAGACGAAATTTCTACTTGGGGTCGTGGCGGTGTATTGGACTAGTGGAGCGATTTCAGCTTGTTCTTCTTCCTTGCGGATTTGCGATGGATGGGTGGGGATGAGCGGGGGCCGGGTTTTATAGAGGCCACGAGCCGGCGAAGTGTGTGAGATACAGACAGTGGAGTGCGGAGGGCTGAGGGCTGGGGCCTGGGACGCTGCGCGTGACGTATGACGGGAGGGCACTTTCTGGGCCAAAGTAAAGAGGCGTCCTTGGCCGGGCTGCCCGAACGGTCACTGACAGCTGGCTTTGCGTGGCCCCTGCCAGCTCCCAGCTGTAGTTGGGTGAGCACTTTACTATTTTGCCCCGGCAATTGGTGCCCCGGAAACCGCTGCTTGCCCGGGCGGAAAGCAGGGGCAAGTTGGGGATTGCGGGGGGACTGGCAAAGTGGAGACTGCTGGAGTGGGGAAAAGCAGGTTGGCTTCTCGAGGCGCTTGAAATTTTTAGGCAGCGGGATACGAACGTTGGGAGGGCTTGGTGGGCCGGGCCCGGTGTGTGGATTCCGAACGTTGGTTCACTGGCTTATGGGCCCCGTTCCCAGTTATTACAAGCTGTGAACAGAGCAGCAGCAGTACGCAGGTACTCCAACAGCTGGTGCGCACTGTTCACTTTGTCAGTACGATCCACTAATCCAGTCACAGGCCTCGCCGGTAGCATCAGGGTTAGGCCATTCCTCATCCACGTAACTTGCCAGCCGGGCTGGTGCTGGCCTGCATTGCATGCATGGTATTGAGATCCTGCAGTGGCTGACAGATTGGCCCACCTACCGGTCCTTGCTTGCAGTCCCTCCTGTAGCCTCTGCATTATTACAAAAACGAGAGGGCGAAAGAAACCAAGCGCGGAGATGGCAGGGGAAATGAGCGAGAAGCCCATCGATGGATCCTGCCATGTTATTTCCCATCGCACGGCAAAACCTGGGACGGGACCCCGTCGATCCCAAATCTCCATACCCAAGCCAATGCACCGTCGGATCGTACTACCATCGCAGACATGATCCCAGCAGGCGAGTACCAACTGCATCGTCTTTGTACCGTACATAACTGACGAGTGACCAAACGCGTGTTTAGTTCCAACCCAAAATCCAAAAAAGTGCTACAATACCTATCACATCGAATGTTTGCGGCCTGTGCATGGAGCATTAAATGTAGACGAAAAAAAAACTAATTGTACAGTTCGATGGGAAATTGCGAGACGAACGTTTTGAGCCTAATTAGTCCATGTTTAAACACTAATTGCCAAATAAAAACGAAAGTGCTACATTAACCCAAAATTCCAACTTCCTGTCACTAAACACAGCCCAAGGATCCCAGCATGCAAGGCCGTGAGCTGACAGATGGTCACTGTGGGTTAGACAAACCCGTCACCAATCGGGGAAGACGCACTCGCATGATCGGATCGGATGAAATGAGATGGAGATCTCTGACGTGGCCCATCAGCGTACGGCGGCCAGCGTAAAGCGAGCGAAGGTGCAGGGCCCGCGTGTCAGCGGACCACACGTACACATCCACCCCAGAGGCCGTACGCGCGCGCCGGCCCCGCACCCGCACCCGCACCCGCACCCCAGCGCTTTCCTGCTCGCCGGGCCGGATGCCCGGACCCCCGGTGTGGGCTCGCATAAAGATCCGCGTACGGCCGGCCGCCAGCTGGTGGTGAAGAGGCTAGGCGCATCGCGCTGCGGCCGCCTGCGGGCAGGCGGCCCTACCGCCTTCACGACGCGCTCGTGAACGGCCTCTCGCTTATTGCTCGCGTGCCTACCACCACTAGCTAGCCGCTGTCTGGCTGGCTCGCGGCCGCGGTCGCCAGCCGTGGTCCGTGGACACGCGTATACCCACACGTACGCGGACGAGACGAGGCGACGCATGCAGAGGCTGGCGGCTGGCCTGGCCTTATCCGCGCGCGAAGGCGGGCAGGGAGGAGGTGACCGGGCCGGCGACCCGGTCGGGATGGTGACGTTGGCCCCGTTCGTTTGGTGCTTCGAGCCGTACTATTTTAACGAATAATTTTTTTTTCTCTCGTAACAAATCAGCGAATAATATTTGTAACTATGACTTTTCAGCAAAGCGAACATGGCCGTTGAAGGACAGTGAGAAAAAAAACAGCATTGTTTCACGTGTGTTGGAGTGAAATGAAATAGAATGAGAAGGATGGGAAAAAAAGGAGAGGACTTAGTTTTATTCCACTCTAATCCACCTCAACTTACGCGGATTGAATCAAATACATGCACATATGAACAAGGGCCTAAATGGGACCAGCAAGCAAGGTTGGTCGTGCCATTCATGAGGTTTTGATGCGTGCATGGACGTAGAGCTATCACGCCAGTACAGTACCGATGCTCTCGTCTTTTCTGGCGTGTCCTGCTGCGCCCCTTTCCTTGAACGTTTCATGGAGGTCTGAAGGCCAGCTAGCAGCCAGCTCTTGCAAGCCGAAAACGGAATAATGCGAATGCATGTTCAGTTGGCAAATGCACGGTGCTTCGAAAGCTTCTGCAATGTCTGCATTCAGTTGGATGAAATGCGCGTAGTTCATTTTGCACGGGAGTTACATGTTCTGGCGCGAGTAACTTCACGTTATCTCTACTGTACGGTGGTTGTTAGTCCAACGGCTAAAACACGCGTTTATGGTGATTAATTGTTTTCGATCCGGGGAGAGGACGAAGCTTATATCAAGCCTGTCGCTGGAGTAGATCGCCGTTCGCGATTGCCTGCGTCCTGGTAAATTTTGCAAGGAGGTCACGGTAGATTCGGGTTGTAGCCAATCGGGAGCCCTGCCCCTTGCGGTTGCGGCCCGCATATATTGCAGGGCAGGCCTGCACACGGAACGGTTACTTGGGAAACGGGCACGGTAAATATAGCCCAACTAGGCCCGTAATGATGCACCTCCGAAGATAAAAGAAAAAAGAAAATATTAGGGAAGTCATCCAAGGCTAACATTTTCGTTGTGAAACAGTACAGGGAACACACAACAGAGCAAATGTCAAAAAGTTACGGCGAGTACTGGAGTACGTCTTGATTCATGGCGATCATGAATCGAGCAGTATAGCTACTAGTACGGCTCTACCTTAACAGCCATGACTACGGACGCCGTACTGGCATTTTACAGTCAGTACAGAGTAGCTAGCTCTCACTCGAAGCTTACATGTAGTAATAAAAGTACTAGTACTGTTTATCCCGCCAAAATTTACCGTAAGGATACATACTGGTATTAAAGGCGACTGAAGCTGTTTTATCGTTATAGAAAAATACTATAGATTCTAGTTGATAAGCCGGCTGATAAGTTCAAGCGAATATGCCCAGTTGTGCTGTTTTATGCTGATAAGTGCAAATGAAGGTACCAGTACAGGTACCGTCAGGTAAGCAGCCTCCTCAGCAGAGAGTAATTAGCCTCCAGCTCTAGTTCTCCAGTAACTTCAGTAATTCTACCATGAATACCCAACCGCAGTCCGCAGCGCATCCATTCATATGAAATCACCAGGTGGTACTTGTCGAACAAAGTAATGGTACGCGTAATCACGCGTAGAGCGATGTGATGATGCACAAGTGCGGCAAGTCTACGGCGGCTGGTCTTAAGCATGGGCACAGTACAGTTCTCCGCGGGCCGCGGGACAGAGGATTTGGTGAGCAGACACAGGCAGGCAGGGCAGGCTGTCATCTTGCAGGACGCTCCTAGGGCTCATAAACCCGTCTGCGCCGTGTCTCGCGCGTGTCCCCCCTGTGTTCTCCGGACGGCCTTATCACCTCAGCCATCGGCACCATCTCGAACGTGATCGACGACTTGTTCGGGCGTCCGCAGCGTCATGCACTCATGCATGTTGATGTTGATTAAGAAATGGTTAGCCGCTGACTGTCAGTGCTAATGCTACTCTAGTAGCTAGTGGTACTACTACTAGCACTAGTAGGTTGTTGGGTTGTCAAGGGACCGGCTGGACGGATAACCATGGGGAGGATGGAGGAGGAAGAGAACGAGACAATTCAGGCCGGGATGTAGTAGGCATGGAGTAGCGCTCTGGATGCCACGTGAGCAGAGCTCGTGTCGCGCTCTCCCTTCCTCGAGGCACAGACCACATAGGAAGGAAATCATCTCGGATTCTCGATCGGTCGTCGCCGTATGCCCGCCGTATCGCCCTGCTCGTTTATGTGACAGAACCGCCCAATTTATACAAGATCAAGTACGGTTGTCCCCGCTAACACGTTGACACACCCATACTTTCACTCATATAAACCCGGTAGTCCGCCGAGTGTCCCGAAAGACCTCGGTAAATCAACATCACAACCAAGATCGCGTGATTAAGCAAATACACATCACATACATCGGGTTGCAGCGGAAATAATATTACAAAGGGGTTAACAAATAATAGTACAAGTTTGGGTTTCAAAACCGCTTAGTGAAAACAACATAGCTTTCAAATGATTACATTAATATAAGTTCCAAATATATTGCTAGCATAGTGACATCATCCGACAAAAGCATATAGATGAGAAGTAAGTATAGAATCACCGAGCCCACCGGTGGTTAGCCACCATCATCAACAGGTCGAGAACATCACCTGCAACAAGGTGGGATAAACCCTGAGTACTCGAATGTACTCAGCCAGACTTACCCGTCGAAAACCAAAACAAATAACACCAAGGATCATGCAAGGCTTTCTTTAGTGGTCTAGCTGACTTATTTGCGAAAAGCATAAGCTATCATGAAGAAACCATTTTAAGTACTTTGCATCATCTTTATTATGACCTATCCATCTAGGTAAGCACCTGTACTATAGCAATCACTTGATTAACCAATAACATCCAGTTACCAATTTAGATTTAGCATATCCCATACCATCCAGATAACCATCATTGTTCCATAATAGTTACTACGATGAAGTAACTCGAGTCAAGTGCTCACTATCCAGGAGCGATGGCGATTCGAATCGATTCCTAACCAGCTGGTGATTTATTCCTTACACAAACCTCACTCACCCGCTAAAGTGAGATATTGATCACCGAGTCAACTTTCCAGGAAATCTCGAGTTTGCCAGGAACCACATGTACCCGGGGGCCGACCGACTGCACTTTGGCCTTATCATCCCGCCCCCGTGTCCTACCACACCTGCTCCGGCACAGTGCGTTGCGGGCAATCTGCTCGGCCCGAAAAATCTCCCAGCTTCGCGGTCGGAAGGTACTTTATCCGGCCAGCTAAATGTAAGGCATGCGTTCAACATGACTCGAGGCCCAACAACGGTCGGTCCTTAATCGACACAGACGGAAACTAACAGCACCCCAGAACCCTGTCTGGTTGCCTCCAACTTTTTCCGTCCGGTCTCCAATTATCCATCACACATGGTTAATTCCAGGATATCATTCTTTCCATAGCTAAATTCTTCCAGTAACCACCTATAATGTAGGTGACCGGATATCACCGATCGCTACCGGTCTAAGCAAGGCTAAGCAGTTATTCGATCCTGACCTAACAGGGTAACATGGTAGTAAGGTAGGCAAGGATAGTAATAAATGCATCAACGGTTTCAATCAACTCCTACAACTTAATGCAACAATATATATAAACTCATATATATAGAAAGAATTGCTTTTATAAAGTAGGAGACTTATAATGCTCCGGGGCTTGCCTGGGATCCGACACAAGTCAGTTCAGTTAGCTTGCACCATCCTGGTGACATCTCAGATCCTAGCACTCGCTTAGTCCTTCCATCTTCGGGACAGATACTCCATACATCGTCTTCGGATTTGGCTCCAACATCACGTCCTTCACGTGGTTCATCTAGCGTACCTAGATGAGATGCAAGATGCAAGTGCATGAATATGAAGAATAGTACCATGAGACGCATCACAAATAGCAAGCAAGACAAGCATCGTTTACACTAAACACACTTAAGTACTTTGCGAGGCTTAACTTAACATCACACAATCTATCATACTAAGATAACAAAGAATATTATACATGGCACATAAGTCTCACAAGATCTCAGGTGTATTTAACTTAATTACCAAGGACGTGAACCACACTTAGCAACATGCAAAGCAAGTCAAGGTGAAGCAACAACTATAACCGGAATATGCCAATTTCTGGACTTGCAAACAGCAGCTTCATAAATCAATCATATCTGGAGTTTTATAAATCCAAATGATATGAAACAAGACATTCTGGAAAGCTTAGGAAATTATCTACATTTCATCTTTAATCATCTCAGCATGATTCTCAAGTTAACTAAGTCAAATATACCCATTTACAGAAACTGGTCTACAATTGACAGAAAGCAGCCATTTCTGAAACCCAACTTTAAACAGCTATAACTCTCAAACTACTTGGCCAAATGACACCAAATTTTAATAGAAGCTAGATACATGAATTATCTACAACTTTTGTATAAACAAGTTTCACAACAAAGTACATTATCATGAAGAACTTTGCTAAGTTCTCAGATCTGTCCATAAACCACATCGGCAAGAAAATAATTATTAACTTATGTTGCAAATACATAATTGGGCAAAACCAACTTTACCAACATGTCACACATGACTAAAGAACACCAGAAAACCTAGTGTTCATGACCAAATAAATTATTTTAATGCATTTCTTAATTTATTTTAGATAATAAGGTGACTTAATGAACATATACCAAAAGTGCACAATAACTTCTACAAAAATTACAGTGGCTCACATATCCTCTTAATAGTCTACTGTATAAATTTCACTCCATTTGGATATGTATAGCAACCTCTACGAAAAAGACAAGTTGCTAAAGCAAGAATTCATGTGAGAGCAAGATAAACCAATAACTCACTCATACTTCATCCAATACTCATGAAATTTTTATCACACATCAACTATCATATGAGTAGCATGCCACAAAAATTTCACTCCATTTGGAGCCCTAGATCTACAGTTATGAAAAATAACAGATTCAACTAGCATTACAACCTTCCTGCACAAATCTATTTTTACCGCAAAATATTTAAACTAAAACATGCCATATTATAGATCCACTGCATAGACAATTTCACAAGGATTCCAAAAAGTCTTCATTTACTATTTTACGAATTTTATACGATTTACTATGAATTTCCAAAGTTCCTGCAAAATAATTACAAACCAGTCCTATGGCACTATTCACCTGAGTCTATGACAATGCAGATAGGACCCTGAACTTCGTCGAATTGTCGTATGACGTCCCTGGCGGGATTTCCAGCAGGGGAGGTCGTCGGAGCTCGTGGAATCCGGCCGGCGAAGGCACGTCGTCGGCGGCTGAGGGGCGGGGGAGCACTAGGGGGCCCTTGCGCACCCGCGGGGCTGCTCGGCTCGACCCTAGGTGGCCCATGGCGGCTTGGCCACGCGCGGGCAGCGGCTACAGCGGCGGCGACCGGAGCTTCCACGGCCACGGTGGCGGTTTGCGACGGCGAGCACGAGCGCGACGTGAAGGAGATGGCGGCGAAGCTTAGGGCGGTGCTTGTGGGGAGTGAGGAGACTGGGAGCGGCGGGAACGGCAGCGGCCAAACTCGAGCTCGCGGCGGCAACCATGGCGGCCGCGTTCCGGAGCGCGCGCAGCACCAGAGAGCGAGGGAAGGAGAGTGGGGAGGCGAGTGAGTGCTCGGGCAGCTCGGGCGTTCGCATTTGGAGGCGCAGGGGCAGGGCAGCGCGTGGCGTGGAGGCGGGACGCGCGGCGGCAATGGAGTGCGCGCTCTGTTGCATGGCTGCCACGGAGACAAAACAACGAACACGTGGCGTGCGTCTCTGTGCCCGACTTGGGGTCCGTTTTTGGGCCAGCTCTGCTCCGAACTGGGCTATGGGCCTTGAAGCAAAATTCTTCATCTTCTGATGCTCTACAAACTTGATTAAGGGTGCTCGGCCATTAGGCTGTTGGATTAGCAGATAATTAGTACTAAACTTGATAGTGTCAGTGATTTGACAGCGACAAGCAAACATCCAAAATTGATGGTCGAAATGAAATGCAACTGGTGCCATCTTCTTGTATGTTCTTCCCCATCGTGTAAGCTCCAACTTTTATTTTGGGGTCAAGTCAAGTTACTTAACGAAATTTGGAGAACGCGAGACGTCAATGCCGATGTCGATGAATTTCAGACTTAGAATATTTCTAAGTGCTGAAATCAGCAGCAGGTTCCAACTTCGAGCCCCTGTTTGACTTATTTCCAAGTTGATCTAGCTCTTGGTCCAAAAACAAAGTTTGTTCTACATGATATGGACTACAACTTTCATTTAAGGTCCAACCTCAAAACTGGTATAGAATCTGCTGTTCTTCTTTGACCAAAGTAGGATCACGATGAAGCTTAAATCATCCTTTTTGATCCATTGGAGCATTTTCTTGGCATTTGCCCAACATGAACCTTTCATGACTTTTGTTGTAGAGTTAATCTAGAGTCATTTGGGCAAGGTTGCAAGATTTGGTTGATGATCGAGAATTCCCTTCACTTTATAAAATAATTCAAGCAACGACATAACTCGTCATTTCATGTGACTTCTTGATTCCAAACTTCACGAAACTTTTCCATGGATCAATATAGATGGTTATTGATGTGAGACACACGAAGATATTCCAATAACACCACCCAAGCATATATCTTGAAAAGGGGTCTATAGGCGAGCACAGGTGCAATATCCAAGTTTAGGTTGGGGCTCGTTTCTATAGGTTTGACCTTGACATCTTCATCATCACTTAATATACCATGTTTTAGCTCAAACCCATTGCTTAACTGGTGGCAAACACCTGGGGTGTTACAGCCCTCCCCCCTTAAAAGAATCGCGTCCCGAGATTCAGGACGAAAGACTTTTGTGGAAGAGAGACATGCTACCAGTTTCCAATATCAGCCAGAGCTTTAGGCTACATAGCTTCAAGCATAAGAGAGGCTAATTTGGTCAAGACACTTTCTGATACTTGTCCTTTGTAGTAAGTTTTGTCTGAAGAATTTCCTTCGTTGGCCTTCATGATGTATTGTTACTTTGGGAGGAATCCAAGATAGCAATGTCCAACGTACTTCGTCCTTGATGTACGAAGAGCGATACAAACGTAGACTAAATACTTGCAGCATCTACTTCCCAAGTGGATATAGCACAGACCTTATGGACTTTGCACTAGATGATAATCTTCTGAAGGGTACTCGTTGCAATGGTTCCATGTGTGCAGTTCTCTTTCTCTGATAACAATATTGTATGGTCTGAGTCTGCTGAGTGAGTGGTAAACATAGTAGCTGACTCTGTCGGCTCAACGTTCTCGATGATCATTCCTTAGGGAGCCTTTGGATCCAGGTTGCAACAATGATCTGGGTGGAATCTGATGCAACCTCTTGGGTAAAAACACATATAAGGTACCAAAGGCATGTCAGCATTGGAGAACCATTGACGCAGAAGGATGTTAGCAAGGCTTGGAGGACAACACAAGTTGCAAGTAATTCACAAAACTAGGGACTAGTTCACTACCAAGCAGGTTGAGTACAATTTGCCTTCGTGGTGCAGTTGCACAGCAAGTTGGGTTGACTTGCATCATAGTAAAACCAGCTTTCCTAAACTATATTTGACATCGAGGCTTCCATTCTAAGGCCAATCAATATCTTAAAAACCATAATCCGAAAATCTGCGGTTTGACACCTTTCCAATTGCTTTCGAATTGCAAGGGCACAATTTGACTTGTAGAACATCTTGACTGCTCAACTATTATCGATACGAGAGGACAAAGGTACGGCACAAACATGGGTGCAAGGAGTCTTCTCTAGGGCATATAAAGGATTATCTAATGGCAAGACAATGATCGTTTTGCCAATTTTGGCATCAATTGTAAACACAACTTTCTCAGGTGAAGGATGATCGTAGTCGCCGTGAAATTGCAGATTCTGTACCCTTTTGTTTTCTATTCATATCTCACAAACTACTGCTCCAATATGCACAAATTTTGGTGGGCATGTAGATCCATGGGTCTTCTAACTACTCACCAAAATTCAACTCAAATGGGCACCGTTTGACCATCCAAACAATTCATCTACCAAAACTGCTGTGTTTGAAAATGGCAGCAAACCAAGCCGACAAGATATCTCTTTAATCCGATGTTTTACTCAACCAATACTCAAACCAACTTAAGACATTGGAGGGTCCTAAGCAAGGAATGAGATCACCAAGTTTGGGGTCAATCCAACTTCGTTTGAGTCACTAATCGCCGGCTTGAAGATAACCGGTTTAGTGCCACAAAATCTGGACAGATTTTGTGTTCTCCCTTTTCTTTGCTTCACACGTTGAGGTGTGTGTTTTGCACTCTCTACTTTTCTCATAGTAGCAGCAGCCTTTCCCTAGCTAAGGATGGAGGCTAGAGTTTTCCTTACATGCTTCTCTGGTAACGCTTCAACCATCGTTCTAGACACCAACTTGACTATGCACAAGCATTGGACTTGTGGCTGTTTTCTCATGGCACAAAACATTATTCCACATGTAGGGCATTTCTATATTGACAAGGAACCATTCCTATATATCCTTCGGCACTTTATCCAATAGAGTCCGGACACATGTGTTAGTGGCACCTTGGGGCACAAAGATGCTGACTAAAAACTAGGGACGTGCTTTCACTAGCTCCTACCTAGCCGACACAACGTCTTGTACTATATACGTGATTGTCAAAGATAGAATTGACTTGATAGCACACTTGGAGAAGAAGTAGCACTTGCATTGTAGGGCTAGGTTTGCTGTTTCCTTGATCAACTTTGTTCTGTGAGATCTGGCCTTCATAGTTACCACATAGTCGTTACCTAACTGAAGACTAACTTTCCTACTGGTAACAAATCAGTTGTCCCTCAACACTAAAAGGTTCCAAATCTTTACTCTTGACAATAAAAATTTTAGTCGAAGCCTACAGATGGTCGCCATTGAAGTCAGCAGAAAGGGGTCACACCAAAGGAGGTCGGTTTGTCTACGTCATCCTTATGCACCTAAAGATTGAGAACTTGGACAGGAATCTCATATATACCAGGTGACCTATTACAGCACATAATCTCCTAGTCCATTTATCATCCGACTGATAACTTGTTCAACCTTAAGTGTGGTGCACCTTTCTGATCCAATGAAAATGACATAAGTTGCTCACTAGATGATCGACATCATTACAGGGACAGTCACGTCGAGTAGAGTCACTTGTCTACCCTCTTGCAGTCTGTTTAGGTTCCTATTAGTGACCTGCTCTTCAAAGGTTAACCGTTGGACGACTTCACAAGGGAGTCCTATTGCATCTAGTTCGACATATAGATCTCTTGACATGATAAGGAGAGATAACCAAGGAGGAGCTCAAGTGAGAATATCATATCGGTGTAGTTCTATAATGGATCATGACTAGAAACCTCGATACCAGCACGTGCCAAGCAGCACAGCCTTGTGTGTGCACCCACAGGAGGCTCTCGGTTTCGTCGCGGCACCATAGATCGCTAATCGTGGCACCATTACTGAACATATAACCTACAAGAAATCTCACATGGCACAAATTGGGTTGCATAGGAGCAAGCACTATGCGAAGGAGGGATAGCAAACAAAGGTAGTCACAAGGTTAGGAGTCAACAAGCAGGGGATCCGAAAATCAAAACACAATGCAAGAGAGCATAGCTTAATTGCCAAAGACAACTGAGCAGGGGACTTCTTGCCAAATTTCCATATCCGTCTTGTGTCCACCAAGTGATTACCAAAACTTGGACGTGGTTCTAGGATAGCGCTCTTCAACACTCGTATGCTTACCGAGGACAAAAGGGGTGATAACTATGGCACTAATTAGATAACAAGCATACATATCCACCACTTGGCTAAACTAGAGGACATTAAGCATGTAACCACAATTATTTCTAGCAAGGCTAAGCACACACTTTTCTCAAGCACTTCCTATTCAAACAACATGGAACACGGCATTCTTGTTTAACTCCACACAAGGAAGATAGTGCAATACATCGACCACAAGTTACTTAGTACTTAGAACAAAGGAAGGGAAGCATATTTATGCACAAGCACAATCGTGATGCATGCTCGTCCTATTCGTCCTCACGAAATTGCCAGCCTAAGGTGGCAATCACGTTCTATGTCGGTGGCATAACACGTACTCTCTCGGTATATAGCTAGTCGTCAGCTACATTCAATCTACGCATTCGTGGTTAGCGTACCTGCAGGCAAATTCATTGCAGCCCATCCCCACAAGAGATAAATAAGCGCACAATGAAAACAGTAAACTAAGATACTCTCCATATATACATCCCCAGATGTATATACTTCGATATCCATAGCTACCCGACAGATCTACCCACAATTAAGTACCTTCATATATACATGTGTGTAACATGTAAATATTCCAGTAACCACAGCTAACTCTCCCCTAGACCGACAGTTGGACGGTCATACTCTCACAACTCACACTTACCTGGGCGTAGAGGCAATTGATCCATACATTACCATTCAAACGAATGGCATCCATACAATAGCACGCCGTATGGACGACGAAAGTAAAAATTTCGATAAAGTACATCCCCCAAAGTTAGTACTTAGATAGCCACCTAATAGTCCTTAACTGGGCATAAAGGAAGATGTCGCTAGCATAGTTTTGCAAATAAGTTTTGACAAATTTGCCTGTAGCTAAAGTTTTAGTTAAATTAGACCTTTTAAAACCAAAACTTAGCTTTTAAAACTATGTACCTGACAGTATTATGCTTAATCTCGCTCTGATACCAGCTGTGACAGAACCGCCCAATTTATACAAGATCAAGTACGGTTGTCCCCGCTAACACGTTGACACACCCATACTTTCACTCATATAAACCCGGTAGTCCGCCGAGTGTCCCGAAAGACCTCGGTAAATCAACATCACAACCAAGATCGCGTGATTAAGCAAATACACATCACATACATCGGGTTGCAGCGGAAATAATATTACAAAGGGTTAACAAATAATAGTACAAGTTTGGGTTTCAAAACCGCTTAGTGAAAACAACATAGCTTTCAAATGATTAACATTAATATAAGTTCCAAATATATTGCTAGCATAGTGACATCATCCGACAAAAGCATATAGATGAGAAGTAAGTATAGAATCACCGAGCCCACCGGTGGTTAGCCACCATCATCAACAGGTCGAGAACATCACCTGCAACAAGGTGGGATAAAACCCTGAGTACTCGAATGTACTCAGCCAGACTTACCCCGTCGAAAACCAAAACAAATAACACCAAGGATCATGCAAGGCTTTCTTTAGTGGTCTAGCTGACTTATTTGCGAAAAGCCATAAGCTATCATGAAGAAACCATTTTAAGTACTTTGCATCATCTTTATTATGACCTATCCATCTAGGTAAGCACCTGTACTATAGCAATCACTTGATTAACCAATAACATCCAGTTACCAATTTAGATTTAGCATATCCCATAAGGTTGGTCGTGCCATTCATGAGGTTTTGATGCGTGCATGGACGTAGAGCTATCACGCCAGTACAGTACCGATGCTCTCGTCTTTTCTGGCGTGTCCTGCTGCGCCCCTTTCCTTGAACGTTTCATGGAGGTCTGAAGGCCAGCTAGCAGCCAGCTCTTGCAAGCCGAAAACGGAATAATGCGAATGCATGTTCAGTTGGCAAATGCACGGTGCTTCGAAAGCTTCTGCAATGTCTGCATTCAGTTGGATGAAATGCGCGTAGTTCATTTTGCACGGGAGTTACATGTTCTGGCGCGAGTAACTTCACGTTATCTCTACTGTACGGTGGTTGTTAGTCCAACGGCTAAAACACGCGTTTATGGTGATTAATTGTTTTCGATCCGGGGAGAGGACGAAGCTTATATCAAGCCTGTCGCTGGAGTAGATCGCCGTTCGCGATTGCCTGCGTCCTGGTAAATTTTGCAAGGAGGTCACGGTAGATTCGGGTTGTAGCCAATCGGGAGCCCTGCCCCTTGCGGTTGCGGCCCGCATATATTGCAGGGCAGGCCTGCACACGGAACGGTTACTTGGGAAACGGGCACGGTAAATATAGCCCAACTAGGCCCGTAATGATGCACCTCCGAAGATAAAAGAAAAAAGAAAATATTAGGGAAGTCATCCAAGGCTAACATTTTCGTTGTGAAACAGTACAGGGAACACACAACAGAGCAAATGTCAAAAAGTTACGGCGAGTACTGGAGTACGTCTTGATTCATGGCGATCATGAATCGAGCAGTATAGCTACTAGTACGGCTCTACCTTAACAGCCATGACTACGGACGCCGTACTGGCATTTTACAGTCAGTACAGAGTAGCTAGCTCTCACTCGAAGCTTACATGTAGTAATAAAAGTACTAGTACTGTTTATCCCGCCAAAATTTACCGTAAGGATACATACTGGTATTAAAGGCGACTGAAGCTGTTTTATCGTTATAGAAAAATACTATAGATTCTAGTTGATAAGCCGGCTGATAAGTTCAAGCGAATATGCCCAGTTGTGCTGTTTTATGCTGATAAGTGCAAATGAAGGTACCAGTACAGGTACCGTCAGGTAAGCAGCCTCCTCAGCAGAGAGTAATTAGCCTCCAGCTCTAGTTCTCCAGTAACTTCAGTAATTCTACCATGAATACCCAACCGCAGTCCGCAGCGCATCCATTCATATGAAATCACCAGGTGGTACTTGTCGAACAAAGTAATGGTACGCGTAATCACGCGTAGAGCGATGTGATGATGCACAAGTGCGGCAAGTCTACGGCGGCTGGTCTTAAGCATGGGCACAGTACAGTTCTCCGCGGGCCGCGGGACAGAGGATTTGGTGAGCAGACACAGGCAGGCAGGGCAGGCTGTCATCTTGCAGGACGCTCCTAGGGCTCATAAACCCGTCTGCGCCGTGTCTCGCGCGTGTCCCCCCTGTGTTCTCCGGACGGCCTTATCACCTCAGCCATCGGCACCATCTCGAACGTGATCGACGACTTGTTCGGGCGTCCGCAGCGTCATGCACTCATGCATGTTGATGTTGATTAAGAAATGGTTAGCCGCTGACTGTCAGTGCTAATGCTACTCTAGTAGCTAGTGGTACTACTACTAGCACTAGTAGGTTGTTGGGTTGTCAAGGGACCGGCTGGACGGATAACCATGGGGAGGATGGAGGAGGAAGAGAACGAGACAATTCAGGCCGGGATGTAGTAGGCATGGAGTAGCGCTCTGGATGCCACGTGAGCAGAGCTCGTGTCGCGCTCTCCCTTCCTCGAGGCACAGACCACATAGGAAGGAAATCATCTCGGATTCTCGATCGGTCGTCGCCGTATGCCCGCCGTATCGCCCTGCTCGTTTATGTGACAGAACCGCCCAATTTATACAAGATCAAGTACGGTTGTCCCCGCTAACACGTTGACACACCCATACTTTCACTCATATAAACCCGGTAGTCCGCCGAGTGTCCCGAAAGACCTCGGTAAATCAACATCACAACCAAGATCGCGTGATTAAGCAAATACACATCACATACATCGGGTTGCAGCGGAAATAATATTACAAAGGGGTTAACAAATAATAGTACAAGTTTGGGTTTCAAAACCGCTTAGTGAAAACAACATAGCTTTCAAATGATTACATTAATATAAGTTCCAAATATATTGCTAGCATAGTGACATCATCCGACAAAAGCATATAGATGAGAAGTAAGTATAGAATCACCGAGCCCACCGGTGGTTAGCCACCATCATCAACAGGTCGAGAACATCACCTGCAACAAGGTGGGATAAACCCTGAGTACTCGAATGTACTCAGCCAGACTTACCCGTCGAAAACCAAAACAAATAACACCAAGGATCATGCAAGGCTTTCTTTAGTGGTCTAGCTGACTTATTTGCGAAAAGCATAAGCTATCATGAAGAAACCATTTTAAGTACTTTGCATCATCTTTATTATGACCTATCCATCTAGGTAAGCACCTGTACTATAGCAATCACTTGATTAACCAATAACATCCAGTTACCAATTTAGATTTAGCATATCCCATACCATCCAGATAACCATCATTGTTCCATAATAGTTACTACGATGAAGTAACTCGAGTCAAGTGCTCACTATCCAGGAGCGATGGCGATTCGAATCGATTCCTAACCAGCTGGTGATTTATTCCTTACACAAACCTCACTCACCCGCTAAAGTGAGATATTGATCACCGAGTCAACTTTCCAGGAAATCTCGAGTTTGCCAGGAACCACATGTACCCGGGGGCCGACCGACTGCACTTTGGCCTTATCATCCCGCCCCCGTGTCCTACCACACCTGCTCCGGCACAGTGCGTTGCGGGCAATCTGCTCGGCCCGAAAAATCTCCCAGCTTCGCGGTCGGAAGGTACTTTATCCGGCCAGCTAAATGTAAGGCATGCGTTCAACATGACTCGAGGCCCAACAACGGTCGGTCCTTAATCGACACAGACGGAAACTAACAGCACCCCAGAACCCTGTCTGGTTGCCTCCAACTTTTTCCGTCCGGTCTCCAATTATCCATCACACATGGTTAATTCCAGGATATCATTCTTTCCATAGCTAAATTCTTCCAGTAACCACCTATAATGTAGGTGACCGGATATCACCGATCGCTACCGGTCTAAGCAAGGCTAAGCAGTTATTCGATCCTGACCTAACAGGGTAACATGGTAGTAAGGTAGGCAAGGATAGTAATAAATGCATCAACGGTTTCAATCAACTCCTACAACTTAATGCAACAATATATATAAACTCATATATATAGAAAGAATTGCTTTTATAAAGTAGGAGACTTATAATGCTCCGGGGCTTGCCTGGGATCCGACACAAGTCAGTTCAGTTAGCTTGCACCATCCTGGTGACATCTCAGATCCTAGCACTCGCTTAGTCCTTCCATCTTCGGGACAGATACTCCATACATCGTCTTCGGATTTGGCTCCAACATCACGTCCTTCACGTGGTTCATCTAGCGTACCTAGATGAGATGCAAGATGCAAGTGCATGAATATGAAGAATAGTACCATGAGACGCATCACAAATAGCAAGCAAGACAAGCATCGTTTACACTAAACACACTTAAGTACTTTGCGAGGCTTAACTTAACATCACACAATCTATCATACTAAGATAACAAAGAATATTATACATGGCACATAAGTCTCACAAGATCTCAGGTGTATTTAACTTAATTACCAAGGACGTGAACCACACTTAGCAACATGCAAAGCAAGTCAAGGTGAAGCAACAACTATAACCGGAATATGCCAATTTCTGGACTTGCAAACAGCAGCTTCATAAATCAATCATATCTGGAGTTTTATAAATCCAAATGATATGAAACAAGACATTCTGGAAAGCTTAGGAAATTATCTACATTTCATCTTTAATCATCTCAGCATGATTCTCAAGTTAACTAAGTCAAATATACCCATTTACAGAAACTGGTCTACAATTGACAGAAAGCAGCCATTTCTGAAACCCAACTTTAAACAGCTATAACTCTCAAACTACTTGGCCAAATGACACCAAATTTTAATAGAAGCTAGATACATGAATTATCTACAACTTTTGTATAAACAAGTTTCACAACAAAGTACATTATCATGAAGAACTTTGCTAAGTTCTCAGATCTGTCCATAAACCACATCGGCAAGAAAATAATTATTAACTTATGTTGCAAATACATAATTGGGCAAAACCAACTTTACCAACATGTCACACATGACTAAAGAACACCAGAAAACCTAGTGTTCATGACCAAATAAATTATTTTAATGCATTTCTTAATTTATTTTAGATAATAAGGTGACTTAATGAACATATACCAAAAGTGCACAATAACTTCTACAAAAATTACAGTGGCTCACATATCCTCTTAATAGTCTACTGTATAAATTTCACTCCATTTGGATATGTATAGCAACCTCTACGAAAAAGACAAGTTGCTAAAGCAAGAATTCATGTGAGAGCAAGATAAACCAATAACTCACTCATACTTCATCCAATACTCATGAAATTTTTATCACACATCAACTATCATATGAGTAGCATGCCACAAAAATTTCACTCCATTTGGAGCCCTAGATCTACAGTTATGAAAAATAACAGATTCAACTAGCATTACAACCTTCCTGCACAAATCTATTTTTACCGCAAAATATTTAAACTAAAACATGCCATATTATAGATCCACTGCATAGACAATTTCACAAGGATTCCAAAAAGTCTTCATTTACTATTTTACGAATTTTATACGATTTACTATGAATTTCCAAAGTTCCTGCAAAATAATTACAAACCAGTCCTATGGCACTATTCACCTGAGTCTATGACAATGCAGATAGGACCCTGAACTTCGTCGAATTGTCGTATGACGTCCCTGGCGGGATTTCCAGCAGGGGAGGTCGTCGGAGCTCGTGGAATCCGGCCGGCGAAGGCACGTCGTCGGCGGCTGAGGGGCGGGGGAGCACTAGGGGGCCCTTGCGCACCCGCGGGGCTGCTCGGCTCGACCCTAGGTGGCCCATGGCGGCTTGGCCACGCGCGGGCAGCGGCTACAGCGGCGGCGACCGGAGCTTCCACGGCCACGGTGGCGGTTTGCGACGGCGAGCACGAGCGCGACGTGAAGGAGATGGCGGCGAAGCTTAGGGCGGTGCTTGTGGGGAGTGAGGAGACTGGGAGCGGCGGGAACGGCAGCGGCCAAACTCGAGCTCGCGGCGGCAACCATGGCGGCCGCGTTCCGGAGCGCGCGCAGCACCAGAGAGCGAGGGAAGGAGAGTGGGGAGGCGAGTGAGTGCTCGGGCAGCTCGGGCGTTCGCATTTGGAGGCGCAGGGGCAGGGCAGCGCGTGGCGTGGAGGCGGGACGCGCGGCGGCAATGGAGTGCGCGCTCTGTTGCATGGCTGCCACGGAGACAAAACAACGAACACGTGGCGTGCGTCTCTGTGCCCGACTTGGGGTCCGTTTTTGGGCCAGCTCTGCTCCGAACTGGGCTATGGGCCTTGAAGCAAAATTCTTCATCTTCTGATGCTCTACAAACTTGATTAAGGGTGCTCGGCCATTAGGCTGTTGGATTAGCAGATAATTAGTACTAAACTTGATAGTGTCAGTGATTTGACAGCGACAAGCAAACATCCAAAATTGATGGTCGAAATGAAATGCAACTGGTGCCATCTTCTTGTATGTTCTTCCCCATCGTGTAAGCTCCAACTTTTATTTTGGGGTCAAGTCAAGTTACTTAACGAAATTTGGAGAACGCGAGACGTCAATGCCGATGTCGATGAATTTCAGACTTAGAATATTTCTAAGTGCTGAAATCAGCAGCAGGTTCCAACTTCGAGCCCCTGTTTGACTTATTTCCAAGTTGATCTAGCTCTTGGTCCAAAAACAAAGTTTGTTCTACATGATATGGACTACAACTTTCATTTAAGGTCCAACCTCAAAACTGGTATAGAATCTGCTGTTCTTCTTTGACCAAAGTAGGATCACGATGAAGCTTAAATCATCCTTTTTGATCCATTGGAGCATTTTCTTGGCATTTGCCCAACATGAACCTTTCATGACTTTTGTTGTAGAGTTAATCTAGAGTCATTTGGGCAAGGTTGCAAGATTTGGTTGATGATCGAGAATTCCCTTCACTTTATAAAATAATTCAAGCAACGACATAACTCGTCATTTCATGTGACTTCTTGATTCCAAACTTCACGAAACTTTTCCATGGATCAATATAGATGGTTATTGATGTGAGACACACGAAGATATTCCAATAACACCACCCAAGCATATATCTTGAAAAGGGGTCTATAGGCGAGCACAGGTGCAATATCCAAGTTTAGGTTGGGGCTCGTTTCTATAGGTTTGACCTTGACATCTTCATCATCACTTAATATACCATGTTTTAGCTCAAACCCATTGCTTAACTGGTGGCAAACACCTGGGGTGTTACAGCCCTCCCCCCTTAAAAGAATCGCGTCCCGAGATTCAGGACGAAAGACTTTTGTGGAAGAGAGACATGCTACCAGTTTCCAATATCAGCCAGAGCTTTAGGCTACATAGCTTCAAGCATAAGAGAGGCTAATTTGGTCAAGACACTTTCTGATACTTGTCCTTTGTAGTAAGTTTTGTCTGAAGAATTTCCTTCGTTGGCCTTCATGATGTATTGTTACTTTGGGAGGAATCCAAGATAGCAATGTCCAACGTACTTCGTCCTTGATGTACGAAGAGCGATACAAACGTAGACTAAATACTTGCAGCATCTACTTCCCAAGTGGATATAGCACAGACCTTATGGACTTTGCACTAGATGATAATCTTCTGAAGGGTACTCGTTGCAATGGTTCCATGTGTGCAGTTCTCTTTCTCTGATAACAATATTGTATGGTCTGAGTCTGCTGAGTGAGTGGTAAACATAGTAGCTGACTCTGTCGGCTCAACGTTCTCGATGATCATTCCTTAGGGAGCCTTTGGATCCAGGTTGCAACAATGATCTGGGTGGAATCTGATGCAACCTCTTGGGTAAAAACACATATAAGGTACCAAAGGCATGTCAGCATTGGAGAACCATTGACGCAGAAGGATGTTAGCAAGGCTTGGAGGACAACACAAGTTGCAAGTAATTCACAAAACTAGGGACTAGTTCACTACCAAGCAGGTTGAGTACAATTTGCCTTCGTGGTGCAGTTGCACAGCAAGTTGGGTTGACTTGCATCATAGTAAAACCAGCTTTCCTAAACTATATTTGACATCGAGGCTTCCATTCTAAGGCCAATCAATATCTTAAAAACCATAATCCGAAAATCTGCGGTTTGACACCTTTCCAATTGCTTTCGAATTGCAAGGGCACAATTTGACTTGTAGAACATCTTGACTGCTCAACTATTATCGATACGAGAGGACAAAGGTACGGCACAAACATGGGTGCAAGGAGTCTTCTCTAGGGCATATAAAGGATTATCTAATGGCAAGACAATGATCGTTTTGCCAATTTTGGCATCAATTGTAAACACAACTTTCTCAGGTGAAGGATGATCGTAGTCGCCGTGAAATTGCAGATTCTGTACCCTTTTGTTTTCTATTCATATCTCACAAACTACTGCTCCAATATGCACAAATTTTGGTGGGCATGTAGATCCATGGGTCTTCTAACTACTCACCAAAATTCAACTCAAATGGGCACCGTTTGACCATCCAAACAATTCATCTACCAAAACTGCTGTGTTTGAAAATGGCAGCAAACCAAGCCGACAAGATATCTCTTTAATCCGATGTTTTACTCAACCAATACTCAAACCAACTTAAGACATTGGAGGGTCCTAAGCAAGGAATGAGATCACCAAGTTTGGGGTCAATCCAACTTCGTTTGAGTCACTAATCGCCGGCTTGAAGATAACCGGTTTAGTGCCACAAAATCTGGACAGATTTTGTGTTCTCCCTTTTCTTTGCTTCACACGTTGAGGTGTGTGTTTTGCACTCTCTACTTTTCTCATAGTAGCAGCAGCCTTTCCCTAGCTAAGGATGGAGGCTAGAGTTTTCCTTACATGCTTCTCTGGTAACGCTTCAACCATCGTTCTAGACACCAACTTGACTATGCACAAGCATTGGACTTGTGGCTGTTTTCTCATGGCACAAAACATTATTCCACATGTAGGGCATTTCTATATTGACAAGGAACCATTCCTATATATCCTTCGGCACTTTATCCAATAGAGTCCGGACACATGTGTTAGTGGCACCTTGGGGCACAAAGATGCTGACTAAAAACTAGGGACGTGCTTTCACTAGCTCCTACCTAGCCGACACAACGTCTTGTACTATATACGTGATTGTCAAAGATAGAATTGACTTGATAGCACACTTGGAGAAGAAGTAGCACTTGCATTGTAGGGCTAGGTTTGCTGTTTCCTTGATCAACTTTGTTCTGTGAGATCTGGCCTTCATAGTTACCACATAGTCGTTACCTAACTGAAGACTAACTTTCCTACTGGTAACAAATCAGTTGTCCCTCAACACTAAAAAGGTTCCAAATCTTTACTCTTGACAATAAAAATTTTAGTCGAAGCCTACAGATGGTCGCCATTGAAGTCAGCAGAAAGGGGTCACACCAAAGGAGGTCGGTTTGTCTACGTCATCCTTATGCACCTAAAGATTGAGAACTTGGACAGGAATCTCATATATACCAGGTGACCTATTACAGCACATAATCTCCTAGTCCATTTATCATCCGACTGATAACTTGTTCAACCTTAAGTGTGGTGCACCTTTCTGATCCAATGAAAATGACATAAGTTGCTCACTAGATGATCGACATCATTACAGGGACAGTCACGTCGAGTAGAGTCACTTGTCTACCCTCTTGCAGTCTGTTTAGGTTCCTATTAGTGACCTGCTCTTCAAAGGTTAACCGTTGGACGACTTCACAAGGGAGTCCTATTGCATCTAGTTCGACATATAGATCTCTTGACATGATAAGGAGAGATAACCAAGGAGGAGCTCAAGTGAGAATATCATATCGGTGTAGTTCTATAATGGATCATGACTAGAAACCTCGATACCAGCACGTGCCAAGCAGCACAGCCTTGTGTGTGCACCCACAGGAGGCTCTCGGTTTCGTCGCGGCACCATAGATCGCTAATCGTGGCACCATTACTGAACATATAACCTACAAGAAATCTCACATGGCACAAATTGGGTTGCATAGGAGCAAGCACTATGCGAAGGAGGGATAGCAAACAAAGGTAGTCACAAGGTTAGGAGTCAACAAGCAGGGGATCCGAAAATCAAAACACAATGCAAGAGAGCATAGCTTAATTGCCAAAGACAACTGAGCAGGGGACTTCTTGCCAAATTTCCATATCCGTCTTGTGTCCACCAAGTGATTACCAAAACTTGGACGTGGTTCTAGGATAGCGCTCTTCAACACTCGTATGCTTACCGAGGACAAAAGGGGTGATAACTATGGCACTAATTAGATAACAAGCATACATATCCACCACTTGGCTAAACTAGAGGACATTAAGCATGTAACCACAATTATTTCTAGCAAGGCTAAGCACACACTTTTCTCAAGCACTTCCTATTCAAACAACATGGAACACGGCATTCTTGTTTAACTCCACACAAGGAAGATAGTGCAATACATCGACCACAAGTTACTTAGTACTTAGAACAAAGGAAGGGAAGCATATTTATGCACAAGCACAATCGTGATGCATGCTCGTCCTATTCGTCCTCACGAAATTGCCAGCCTAAGGTGGCAATCACGTTCTATGTCGGTGGCATAACACGTACTCTCTCGGTATATAGCTAGTCGTCAGCTACATTCAATCTACGCATTCGTGGTTAGCGTACCTGCAGGCAAATTCATTGCAGCCCATCCCCACAAGAGATAAATAAGCGCACAATGAAAACAGTAAACTAAGATACTCTCCATATATACATCCCCAGATGTATATACTTCGATATCCATAGCTACCCGACAGATCTACCCACAATTAAGTACCTTCATATATACATGTGTGTAACATGTAAATATTCCAGTAACCACAGCTAACTCTCCCCTAGACCGACAGTTGGACGGTCATACTCTCACAACTCACACTTACCTGGGCGTAGAGGCAATTGATCCATACATTACCATTCAAACGAATGGCATCCATACAATAGCACGCCGTATGGACGACGAAAGTAAAAATTTCGATAAAGTACATCCCCCAAAGTTAGTACTTAGATAGCCACCTAATAGTCCTTAACTGGGCATAAAGGAAGATGTCGCTAGCATAGTTTTGCAAATAAGTTTTGACAAATTTGCCTGTAGCTAAAGTTTTAGTTAAATTAGACCTTTTAAAACCAAAACTTAGCTTTTAAAACTATGTACCTGACAGTATTATGCTTAATCTCGCTCTGATACCAGCTGTGACAGAACCGCCCAATTTATACAAGATCAAGTACGGTTGTCCCCGCTAACACGTTGACACACCCATACTTTCACTCATATAAACCCGGTAGTCCGCCGAGTGTCCCGAAAGACCTCGGTAAATCAACATCACAACCAAGATCGCGTGATTAAGCAAATACACATCACATACATCGGGTTGCAGCGGAAATAATATTACAAAGGGGTTAACAAATAATAGTACAAGTTTGGGTTTCAAAACCGCTTAGTGAAAACAACATAGCTTTCAAATGATTACATTAATATAAGTTCCAAATATATTGCTAGCATAGTGACATCATCCGACAAAAGCATATAGATGAGAAGTAAGTATAGAATCACCGAGCCCACCGGTGGTTAGCCACCATCATCAACAGGTCGAGAACATCACCTGCAACAAGGTGGGATAAACCCTGAGTACTCGAATGTACTCAGCCAGACTTACCCGTCGAAAACCAAAACAAATAACACCAAGGATCATGCAAGGCTTTCTTTAGTGGTCTAGCTGACTTATTTGCGAAAAGCATAAGCTATCATGAAGAAACCATTTTAAGTACTTTGCATCATCTTTATTATGACCTATCCATCTAGGTAAGCACCTGTACTATAGCAATCACTTGATTAACCAATAACATCCAGTTACCAATTTAGATTTAGCATATCCCATACCATCCAGATAACCATCATTGTTCCATAATAGTTACTACGATGAAGTAACTCGAGTCAAGTGCTCACTATCCAGGAGCGATGGCGATTCGAATCGATTCCTAACCAGCTGGTGATTTATTCCTTACACAAACCTCACTCACCCGCTAAAGTGAGATATTGATCACCGAGTCAACTTTCCAGGAAATCTCGAGTTTGCCAGGAACCACATGTACCCGGGGGCCGACCGACTGCACTTTGGCCTTATCATCCCGCCCCCGTGTCCTACCACACCTGCTCCGGCACAGTGCGTTGCGGGCAATCTGCTCGGCCCGAAAAATCTCCCAGCTTCGCGGTCGGAAGGTACTTTATCCGGCCAGCTAAATGTAAGGCATGCGTTCAACATGACTCGAGGCCCAACAACGGTCGGTCCTTAATCGACACAGACGGAAACTAACAGCACCCCAGAACCCTGTCTGGTTGCCTCCAACTTTTTCCGTCCGGTCTCCAATTATCCATCACACATGGTTAATTCCAGGATATCATTCTTTCCATAGCTAAATTCTTCCAGTAACCACCTATAATGTAGGTGACCGGATATCACCGATCGCTACCGGTCTAAGCAAGGCTAAGCAGTTATTCGATCCTGACCTAACAGGGTAACATGGTAGTAAGGTAGGCAAGGATAGTAATAAATGCATCAACGGTTTCAATCAACTCCTACAACTTAATGCAACAATATATATAAACTCATATATATAGAAAGAATTGCTTTTATAAAGTAGGAGACTTATAATGCTCCGGGGCTTGCCTGGGATCCGACACAAGTCAGTTCAGTTAGCTTGCACCATCCTGGTGACATCTCAGATCCTAGCACTCGCTTAGTCCTTCCATCTTCGGGACAGATACTCCATACATCGTCTTCGGATTTGGCTCCAACATCACGTCCTTCACGTGGTTCATCTAGCGTACCTAGATGAGATGCAAGATGCAAGTGCATGAATATGAAGAATAGTACCATGAGACGCATCACAAATAGCAAGCAAGACAAGCATCGTTTACACTAAACACACTTAAGTACTTTGCGAGGCTTAACTTAACATCACACAATCTATCATACTAAGATAACAAAGAATATTATACATGGCACATAAGTCTCACAAGATCTCAGGTGTATTTAACTTAATTACCAAGGACGTGAACCACACTTAGCAACATGCAAAGCAAGTCAAGGTGAAGCAACAACTATAACCGGAATATGCCAATTTCTGGACTTGCAAACAGCAGCTTCATAAATCAATCATATCTGGAGTTTTATAAATCCAAATGATATGAAACAAGACATTCTGGAAAGCTTAGGAAATTATCTACATTTCATCTTTAATCATCTCAGCATGATTCTCAAGTTAACTAAGTCAAATATACCCATTTACAGAAACTGGTCTACAATTGACAGAAAGCAGCCATTTCTGAAACCCAACTTTAAACAGCTATAACTCTCAAACTACTTGGCCAAATGACACCAAATTTTAATAGAAGCTAGATACATGAATTATCTACAACTTTTGTATAAACAAGTTTCACAACAAAGTACATTATCATGAAGAACTTTGCTAAGTTCTCAGATCTGTCCATAAACCACATCGGCAAGAAAATAATTATTAACTTATGTTGCAAATACATAATTGGGCAAAACCAACTTTACCAACATGTCACACATGACTAAAGAACACCAGAAAACCTAGTGTTCATGACCAAATAAATTATTTTAATGCATTTCTTAATTTATTTTAGATAATAAGGTGACTTAATGAACATATACCAAAAGTGCACAATAACTTCTACAAAAATTACAGTGGCTCACATATCCTCTTAATAGTCTACTGTATAAATTTCACTCCATTTGGATATGTATAGCAACCTCTACGAAAAAGACAAGTTGCTAAAGCAAGAATTCATGTGAGAGCAAGATAAACCAATAACTCACTCATACTTCATCCAATACTCATGAAATTTTTATCACACATCAACTATCATATGAGTAGCATGCCACAAAAATTTCACTCCATTTGGAGCCCTAGATCTATAGTTATGAAAAATAACAGATTCAACTAGCATTACAACCTTCCTGCACAAATCTATTTTTACCGCAAAATATTTAAACTAAAACATGCCATATTATAGATCCACTGCATAGACAATTTCACAAGGATTCCAAAAAGTCTTCATTTACTATTTTACGAATTTTATACGATTTACTATGAATTTCCAAAGTTCCTGCAAAATAATTACAAACCAGTCCTACGGCACTATTCACCTGAGTCTATGACAATGCAGATAGGACCCTGAACTTCGTCGAATTGTCGTATGACGTCCCTGGCGGGATTTCCAGCAGGGGAGGTCGTCGGAGCTCGTGGAATCCGGCCGGCGAAGGCACGTCGTCGGCGGCTGAGGGGCGGGGGAGCACTAGGGGGCCCTTGCGCACCCGCGGGGCTGCTCGGCTCGACCCTAGGTGGCCCATGGCGGCTTGGCCACGCGCGGGCAGCGGCTACAGCGGCGGCGACCGGAGCTTCCACGGCCACGGTGGCGGTTTGCGACGGCGAGCACGAGCGCGACGTGAAGGAGATGGCGGCGAAGCTTAGGGCGGTGCTTGTGGGGAGTGAGGAGACTGGGAGCGGCGGGAACGGCAGCGGCCAAACTCGAGCTCGCGGCGGCAACCATGGCGGCCGCGTTCCGGAGCGCGCGCAGCACCAGAGAGCGAGGGAAGGAGAGTGGGGAGGCGAGTGAGTGCTCGGGCAGCTCGGGCGTTCGCATTTGGAGGCGCAGGGGCAGGGCAGCGCGTGGCGTGGAGGCGGGACGCGCGGCGGCAATGGAGTGCGCGCTCTGTTGCATGGCTGCCACGGAGACAAAACAACGAACACGTGGCGTGCGTCTCTGTGCCCGACTTGGGGTCCGTTTTTGGGCCAGCTCTGCTCCGAACTGGGCTATGGGCCTTGAAGCAAAATTCTTCATCTTCTGATGCTCTACAAACTTGATTAAGGGTGCTCGGCCATTAGGCTATTGGATTAGCAGATAATTAGTACTAAACTTGATAGTGTCAGTGATTTGACAGCGACAAGCAAACATCCAAAATTGATGGTCGAAATGAAATGCAACTGGTGCCATCTTCTTGTATGTTCTTCCCCATCGTGTAAGCTCCAACTTTTATTTTGGGGTCAAGTCAAGTTACTTAACGAAATTTGGAGAACGCGAGACGTCAATGCCGATGTCGATGAATTTCAGACTTAGAATATTTCTAAGTGCTGAAATCAGCAGCAGGTTCCAACTTCGAGCCCCTGTTTGACTTATTTCCAAGTTGATCTAGCTCTTGGTCCAAAAACAAAGTTTGTTCTACATGATATGGACTACAACTTTCATTTAAGGTCCAACCTCAAAACTGGTATAGAATCTGCTGTTCTTCTTTGACCAAAGTAGGATCACGATGAAGCTTAAATCATCCTTTTTGATCCATTGGAGCATTTTCTTGGCATTTGCCCAACATGAACCTTTCATGACTTTTGTTGTAGAGTTAATCTAGAGTCATTTGGGCAAGGTTGCAAGATTTGGTTGATGATCGAGAATTCCCTTCACTTTATAAAATAATTCAAGCAACGACATAACTCGTCATTTCATGTGACTTCTTGATTCCAAACTTCACGAAACTTTTCCATGGATCAATATAGATGGTTATTGATGTGAGACACACGAAGATATTCCAATAACACCACCCAAGCATATATCTTGAAAAGGGGTCTATAGGCGAGCACAGGTGCAATATCCAAGTTTAGGTTGGGGCTCGTTTCTATAGGTTTGACCTTGACATCTTCATCATCACTTAATATACCATGTTTTAGCTCAAACCCATTGCTTAACTGGTGGCAAACACCTGGGGTGTTACAGTTTCCACCGCTGTTCATGGAGAAGGCTCCGATACGTCACTAGTTCAAACTCTGCACTAGAAGTACTCAATTGTTGCCCTTCCAGAAAACAGGGAAGGCGGGTTCTGCTTAATGCTTATGATAACATAAATCTTCAGATATGTTTCTTGTGTGGACTAATTTGCGACATTCTCCCTGCAGAAATCATGCATCAATCCCGGCAATTTTTCAACCAAAAAACACTACGGAGTACGATCCACATCCATGTCATCCTAGCACCACTGCTGACTGTCGAACTAGGCGTCGACCAGCTTCTTTGGCTGCCTTGAGATTCAGAGTGACAGCCGACAACCAACCATGCAACAACTGAGCAAAGCCTAACCTGCCAAGGCTCTCATCATAGACCGGCATAACCCTATGGTAGTACTTTGAGTTCGATTCTTTCTAGTGCTACTTGTCAGTCAACACGCCTTGACTCGTGCTCGTACACGCAAGAAAATAGTGGCTTGCTGCGTGCATGGATGCTGACTGTTGAACTAGACGTCGAGTCGTCGACCTTCTTCTTTGGCTGCCTTGAGATTCAGAGCGACAACCATCCAACAAAGCTTAACTTGCCAAGGCTCTCATCATGGACGGGCACAAGCCGATAGTAGTTCTAATTTGATGAGTTCGAATCTTTCTAATACTTGTCAACACGCCTTGACTAGTGCTCCTACGCGCAAGATAATAGTGGCTTGCTGCCTTGGTGCTGGCATGGATGCATGGTGGCTGCCTGGCGTGGAAGCGAGCGACAACTCAATCACCGTCGCACTCGGGTCCAAACGCATCCAGCTGCAGACAGAGCTAGCCGCTCCAAAACCAAAACGAAGGCAGCTACCCCAGGGATGGGCTGGGCAGGGAAGGCTTCACGAAACTACCGGCACATGAGGAATTCGGACCTATAAATACTCGACCTCGTCACTCTTCCCAAACCACACAAACAACGCTCATAAACCACTCCTGCACTTTCACTCAATCATCACCTACTAGTCTTCTAGCAAGTTGCCAATCCCTCCCTAAGAAAGTAGGTGAGAAATGGCACCACCCCATAGTTGCTTTCGCGGCTGGCAGAACACGAGCCACGTCGCGCTTGTGCTGGTGTCCGTGCTGCTCCTGAGCTCGGCACGTCTCTCCGTGGGCGGCGGCAGGAGCCTGCTGGAGCTGTACAAGCCGCCGGCCAGCGCGCTCCTCACGTACCACAACGGCGCCGTGCTGCAGGGGCGCATCCCGGTGTCCATCATCTGGTACGGCCGCTTCACGCCGGCGCAGAAGGCCGTGGTCACCGACTTCCTCCAGTCCCTCACCACCGCCTCGCCGACGGCACCGTCCCCGTCCGTTTCGCAGTGGTGGAACACCATCAACCAGCTGTACCTGTCCAAGGCGCGGATGAGCGGCAACCGCGCGCGCTCCGGCGGCAGCGCACAGGTGGCGCTCGTCGGCCAGGTCAACGACGAAGGGTGCTCGCTGGGGAAGCGCCTCACGCTGTCTCAGCTCCCGCAGCTGGCGGCGCGGGTCGGCGCTAAGAAGGGCGGGATCGCGCTGGTGCTCACCGCGCAGGACGTGACCGTGGACGGGTTCTGCATGAGCCGCTGCGGCCTGCACGGCTCCGACGCCAGGGCCGGGACCGCCTACGTCTGGGTCGGCAACTCCGCCACGCAGTGCCCCGGCCAGTGCGCGTGGCCGTTCCACCAGCCGCTGTACGGACCCCAGACGCCGGCGCTCGTGCCGCCGAGCGGCGACGTCGGCATGGACGGTATGGTCATCAACATCGCCAGCATGGTCGCCGGCACGGTGACCAACCCGTTCCGCGACGGGTTCTACCAGGGCGAGAAGGACGCACCGCTGGAGGCCGCCACTGCCTGCACAGGGGTCTATGGCAGCGGCGCCTACCCCGGTTTCGCAGGTAACCTGGCGGTGGACCGCACGACGGGGGCGAGTTACAATGCCAATGGTGCGAATGGGAGGAAGTACCTGCTTCCCGCTCTGTTCGACCCTGCAACCTCTACGTGTTCGACTTTGGTGTAACGGCTAAGGAAACAATCTTGTCAGAATTGTGTAGTAACACTCTGTATATAGTATATAAGAGAGTGATAAGGAGTGCACTGTGGTAAGTGTTGATATCTCACTTTTGAAGATCTTTGTTACTTATTAGACCAGGGGATTTCAGCCAGAAATGATACAGCAACAATACCATCCTACAACATGTTCGTTTGCTCGTATATGATCGTGGATTATAAGCTGAAACAATATTTTTCTTTCACACCAAACCAGTCAGCAGTAAATAATCCATGATGATTTACGACGAAACGAACAAGCTACTAGTCAAACAGACTACCAAGGACGCAACAACTCCGAACGTGGATGGACTCGGCGTGGGCTGTGAAATAACTCGGAGGTTAGTGTGAAGGATAGGTCACGAGGAAGGTTTTAAGGGTGCCTTTGGGTCTTTTGCTGGCTACTGTATAGTCTAGTTAGGTAAGAAATTTGCGTTGAACAAAGCATTTGGATATACAACCATTTTGATCGAGACCTATGTTTTTCAGCATTTTTCTCGCCAACTCAAGAAAGCTAAATTAGATCTCCAGCCCTAGCAAGGCTGGTCTTGTCCAGTCAAGCAATATTTTTTATAATAGAGATAGTAAAATCAGATTTAATTGTCGGCAATATGGACCCATAATATCTCACCGTCCCGAATACCAGCCCATTACTATTGGGATGTACCTCATCAGACGTGCTGGTCAAACAACATGAAAAATGCAGCTTGGGAACCAACCTTAACAATGTACGATATATATTCTGTTATGATTTCTCTATAATTGACTATAAAACATATCTATAAACCGGTCGACATCGATGTAACCCTACCTTCGGTCTATATACGGCGAGGTAGGGAGCTTCTAATCGGTATGATACTTGTTCTAGACGAATCACATAGGCAATTAGTCATCAGCAACCCCTTATAAACTCGAGCATATACGAGATAAAAAGATCTACTCCAGACTGGACGTAGGGTGCCACGTACCTAGACCAGTATAAATTCATGTTTCGTGTGCTACCCATTTAATTTCGTGTGCGTGATACGCTGATCTCCATTGCTGGGGTCAAAATCTTCGAAATTTGACGCACCAAGTAGGAGCCTTTTGTGCACAGATCTCACGTGTTTTAGATGGGTCTTTGACAACGTGGTGAAGATGGAACCGGGCGTCCAGATCACCTTCGGTAGCCTGGACTTCGCCGCCGATCAGCTTGGGAACCTACACCTGTAGGAATCGGAGCCAGTCATGCAGGAGGAGGAGAAGCCACCTCCGCATGTCCCCCAGTGCCGTGGAAGCCGAGCCATTGGCTCTAGCTCACCACTTGAACCTCTACGCCCGCGAGGCCTTCGCTGATTTCAGCCGAGAGTTCATCCACGACAAAGTCCTCATGCATGTGGCGGCCATGATAATGATCCACTCTAGGTTCGAGATAAGGATCCAGCGCCACTTCCTCGCTGCATCCTGACTGATTTCTCGACCAGGCTCATGAACTACAAGTTTTCTAGGAGAGTTCCTATTGGATCTTTTTGGTGTCGAGATATTCTCAAACTACAAGTTCCATTTAAAGGTACAGCCATGGTATCCAAATAATGGTTCGGCATGACCTTTGGGATGGACGTGTTTGTAGCCAAGCATTTATACAGATTTTCTCCTTCGCTAAGAATCAGCACGTATCACTCATAGTGGCAGGCTCTACACCTTTGCACCAAATATTATTCCATTTTCCACTTTCTACCGAAGCCTATGCACATTTCCAACAGTTATTTGTCATTCTTCAGAACTTACCGTCGTAGCCGGTCCGTGATGTTTGGCCCTATATCTGGGGATCATCTTTTTCGTTCAGTAGAGCATATAATCATCTATTGGCCACCGTTTTATACACAGAACATACAAGTGGTTATGGAAATCATACTCTCAGAATAAGAGGAAGTTCTTCTTTTGGCTTCTCCTAAATGATCGCTTGTGCACCAGATCCCTCCTCAAACGAAGAAATATGCACCTTCCAGACTACAATTGCGTTTTTTTGCACTCTAAATGTTGAAGAAGACGTTCTTCATATTCTTTTTCATTACCCTTGTGCTATGGTTTGTTGGTTTAGCTTAAATATTTTTCTGCCTACTACCATTGATGTCTTCATCGTTTTGGAAAGTATCAAGGATCAAACCAGATTGCCTTTCTTCATGAAAATAATCATCACAATGTACTGGGCTATTTGGATTATGCACAATGATATTGTCTTCAACAACTTTGCCCATTCAGTCGAGAGATGCAAAGCTGTTTTCATTGCTCTAGTTATCCTAAGGGCAAAAGCAACCTACCATCCACTTATAGATTTATGGCTAGAAGGCTTTGTGTAATTTTAGCTATTTTCTTCTTGACTCTCTGTTTCTTGATCTTTCGGTTGTAACTTCACTTTTTATCTGTTTTTTAATAATGTTCTAGTAGGGGGGTTTAAACCAACAAGTATGCTTAAGCAAATAATTTTTGTTTGATTGCACGAACCCGACACACTTTCTTTGAAGCAAATCAGCAAGCAATGGTACAACACTACGCTAGCTGCATCCTTTCTGTCCGTCGTCCTTGGTTCAAAAAGCGCCGAAGGGCTTGTTTGGATGGAGATGTAACAACATCAATTCACATATGTTGAAGTGAATTGAGAAAACTAGTTTCACCTCAATCCAATAAACCCATGTGGATTGAGGTAAATACATGTGTAGGCGAAATGGCTGCGGAGACATGCATGTTTTGGACTGAAATTCCCAGATCCATGACCATAACACGTACATTTTGCATGGCATCACAAGTCCAACATTTCGTCATCACGTGCTCATTGCGCCACGAGAGCTTTCATCAGTGTCGTGTGGAGAAGGGTCAACTGACAGCAATACAGCTAGATGGAGGCACGGACCGAGCAGTCTCCCCAAGGGACGAGGGGGGCAGCCACCGGCCACGCCCACGGATGCCATTTCTATCCGCAAACGTGTGCGCCACATACGGCCTCCCTCCCGGTCCCGGTTCCGGCGAAGGCCGCAGTCCGGGGCGGGGCGGGGCAGTCAGCACCTGGGTGGACGCCGATCTGCCGACGCGGCCCGTGCACATCTAGCCTGACCAGCGATGCGACACACGAGCTGCCTGCACCACGAAGTGCCATTCGTCCAAAGGATTCTCCGGGGCTATTCAGCCAGCCGCCGCAATAGCGAGTTAGCGACACAGGCTGTGCATGTCAGACGCAGCAATTTTTGTGATCCGGATGGCTCGTTGTGTTCCCTCTGACACTAATGGAAAGAAGGAACTTTCGTCTTGCAACATGCGGGGCGTTTTGTCTGCTGAATCCGCAGCCGGTGTGGCGAAACAAGCTTTGTCGCCCGTCTGGTCGTGGTAATCCGCTGACCTGCACTTTGTTTATGTTCTAGACGCACCCTAACAGCTCATCAGGAATTCAGGACCTGTACCGATACTTGCAAGAGGATACGACCTTGCTACAAGCCGTAGCTGGCTGTCTCTCGAGATCTGTACGCCGTTAAACGGCAGGGAAGCATCGGGGAACACACGAGTGCGTCAGACTTCAGTGTACCAAAGGGCCAAACTCCCTATAAATGTGTGGTTCTGCCCTTCAGCTGGTTCATCTCACCTCACTCATTAGCACCAGAAAACAGTCACACATGAACACCTATCCCTAATCTCCTATCATCACCACCAGTCCACCACATACAGCCATCAGGTCACAGTTCAATCGATCACTCACTCATCACTAGGCTGAAATGGCTGCAACTCGTCCAAAGGCCCCCGTGCTTGCAGTACTGGTGCTGCTCGTGAGTTCCGCCCAGCTATCCATGGGGGCAAGGAGGCGCATGGAGCTGTATCAACCCAATCCGGCGGACATGCTCTCCTACCACAACGGAGCCGTGCTCCACGCCGACATCTTCGTGTCCGTGCCCTGGTACGGCAGTTTCACGCAGGTGCAGAAGACGATCATCTACGACTTCCTGCTCTCCCTCACCATGATGCCCCAGGCCGCCTCGCCGTCCGTGTCGCAATGGTGGAACATCATTGACCAACAATACCTGTCCAAGGCGGTGCAAGCCACACCGGCCAATGCCGGCGGGGCCACGAAAACCCGGGTGATGCTCGACAACCAAGTGTCCGACGACGGCTGCTCCATGGGCACGTCCCTCACCCTGGCGCAGATCTCCTCTCTCGCCGC